>NC_133869.1:11117759-11250157 GCF_044706935.1 Curcuma longa | reverse complement strand
CGTCGTTTCCAAACCGACGCAAGAAAACCACGTCGCTGCTCATCTTCAAAATTGACGCAACCGTCCAAAAAATAATAGTAATAATAAAACAATGAATTCTTGTCGCCGTCGTTCTGACCGAACCAACGTCAACACCAGATTGTCTCAAGAAGACAGTTTCTAACAACGGTGATTTTCAACAGCAATTTCCGACGATTTCTCGTCTCAACATGATCATTCATCGTGGATCACTTATGCCATCAGAATTTCTTATGTCGTCAGAAATCGATCTAGATTTAGTCGATTTATTCTATATTCCGACGGCCAAATCCCAAAATTAATTTCTCCATGTCCGACGATGAACAAACAGATGACAAACAGAATAGAACAGTAGTCGTATGAACAATTAAAATAGAATAATTTCTTGAGAATTTAGAATAACCTGGCTCTGATACCATTGTAGGAAAAATTGATAGGGTAACCTCAATATAAAACCCTAAACTCTACTCAATTCTCAAGAAATCACAAGTATAATAATTAGAATTATGGAAGGATACCAGGATTCATGGTTTGGAGTCGATCTAGAGTCAAGATCTTCAATTTGCAGATTTTCCTAAGATTCCAGAGAGTTTTGTCGATGGGGAACAAAACTTTAGCATCGTTCTACAAACTGGGACCATAACTCCTTTTATAGTTATCCAACTTTGCATATTTCTAATTTAGCCCCTCAATAAATTAGAAATTGCACATATGGTATCCACATTATTATATTCATGATAATTAAGCCCTTAAGTCAAATTCTTTAAACATAATTTTGATCACATTAAATTTTGACTTATTTAATTGATGACATGACATTTATAATTACAATTATGATCCCAAAATTCTAATAGTATGGACAAATACATGTGAGTATTGAGAGAGGAGAGGAACACAGTGGTTTACCAGCATCAATTTGATTCTTCTGACCAATCCAATCAACCTAAATAGTGACACGTCATTAGGTAAGGAAAGCAAAGATGAAATTGGAAATATATATTACGAATTAATTGCTACCTGCTCAGGATATAATCCATCTTCAAAATAAAATTCAGGTGGTTCACCTTTGCTTGGGTCAAATCCTGGTTTCATCTTTGGCACAGCACTCGTGAGAATGATGAGTGCGTCTATACCTTCAACAGCAGGAAGGATACTATCTACGTTCCTTATATCACCTATAAAAACATCATCAGCACCGCCTATTTTCTCTTTGCTCTCTGCTGTCCTAACTAAGCCTCTAGCAACAAACTGTTCTGGTCTTTCCTTCAACTTCTTGTAAACAATTTGGCCTAAGTTTTTCAATAAACAAAAACAAAATGTGATGTTAGAATAGGTTTATAATACCCAATGTTGCAATATAAAAGATAACAGGGATGTCTGTGTACTCAAATATGATGCACTAGCAAAAATTCCTATCTGACCTAGTATATTTACATCCGCCCAACACATGGACACTCCTGTTAGTTCCAATTCACTGAATTTTGCAAAGCTAGTTGTATGGTAAGTTGTGCAAGACATGAGTTGAGGGCAAAGTGAAGGGTTAACAAAAAAAAATTGAGGAACAAGACCACATGAATAAACTAAAGCTACTTTGGGTAATTAGATATCCTAGAAAAGCTATTATCAAGTAATTTTGAGTTTGACTGTTCCTCCTTGGATGATCAGGGGCTGCTTCTTTCTTATGTATTCCACAACACACAAATAGCCACAGTAACCACTTGTTGAATAAATCGATATTCAATCCTGAAAATTGGTGCCACGGAGGAACATGTAAGATTGTAAAACAAATAAGAGATGTGACCACATACTAACTGCTTTAGGTAGTATAAAGGGACCTATAATATACGTGTAGAGCAACCAGTGGAAGGCATAGAGAGCTTCCCAGAAAGACCATTTGTCACTGAATCACTAGCTAGAATAGTGACGGGGAAAGAAAAGAGAAACAATTCAGCACCGCAATGGAATCGGAAATTTAAAAACCACCAATTGAAGTTGTATAGCACCTAAAACAGATTGTAATATTAAAGTCCCTTTTTACAAACTCGTTTAATTGGGAAACTCCATTAGCCACTCGTTCATTCCCGTGTTGACTGACACAAACAGTCAAGCGCAAATTGCATTGTCAGTCTCAATCCATGCCCTGCCCTAATTACTATATGCGGTACCAATGACAAAGATAAAGCTTCAGATTGGTCAATGTCGTTTAATGCTTCTTTCCAGATCCAGTGTATGTGCCCAACCCAGCTACATTTCCGTCTACTCTCGTATGCACACCTAGCAAGCAAGACAGTTCCTTTACGAAAGCCACTGACAAGTCTGCTCCAATAGTGATTCCCATCATTACTCTCTAACCAAGGTCCCCAAACCCTAGTGATAGATCAGTCGTGTTCCCGCGTCTATGGTTCAGGTCCATTACGATTGATCGAAACACGGCGGAGCAAAATCAAGGTGAAATCGGAGCTCAATAAGGGTGGCACGAGTGGAATAAGTGAGTTTTCGAGGCACCTGTTCTTCCGCCGGCGCCGGTGACGAGGACGGAGAGGATGGACCCGTCGGCCACTGCCACGATCCTGGTTCTCCCCCTCGCGGTCGAAGCTCTGGGGAAGCGGGAGAGCGAGAAGGAAGCAGGACCTTGAGAGATCTTGGCGAAGCCGGAAGAACCGTTGGCAAGGAAGGAGACGCGCATCGTCATCGGCATCGGCATCGCCATCAGAGCGGCAGCAACCCCACCTTATCTGCTTGTACTGCGACAGGCGCGAAATGAATCACAATTTATACACCATTTTTTTTAAAGATTTAAAATAATTTATTTTATTTTATTTCTTCTTGGAATTTATGCACACTTTTTAATATTTTTTTAGAAAAATATTATTAATTTTAGTACACAATATAAAAAATTAACTCAAAGAATAAATTATTTCTTTTAATTTTTATTTAATAATCTTATTCGCTGACTCATTTCCCTTGGCAATGACTTCGTCAGGATTCGAACCTTTACCCTCTTGCTGCGTTGTAACCAACTCATTGCCCTTACTTGTTCGAGATTGAAATTGCCTAATACATAACAGTTCGGAACTCCCACTTATATTCATTGCTAGTTTTACCTCTAGTGTCGACTCGAGCCTAGAACCGTTAATTTAAATTAAATATGTTGAATTGATTCATTTCATTAAATAATTAAATAGATTAGGTTATTATTTTATAAATTCATTTTAAGATTTATTCAAATGAGTTGGTTCGCCAGAGGATTAGCTCACAATGTGCTTGAATTGGTTCATGATTCTTATAAAATTTAAAATAAAAATAAAAATTTTAATAGATTCATGATTTTGAACCATGTAATATGTAATCAAACTTAAAATTTTCATTATTTTCTCAATATATTTTTTAACCAAACTTAAAATTTTCATTATTATCTCTATATATTTTTTATTTTTATAAACTCATGAACTTAATCCTCTTACTCCGCAATCCAAACATATAAATTTTAACTTTTTATATATTTTTTTAATTTTTAAAATAGGCTCATGAGTTTGTCTGCCTAATTTGTAATCCATTTTGAATTTGATTGGATTGAAAATTTTCTAATCCGCCAAAATAGTGAACCGACCTGTCTTCCTCTACCATATGATGTGTTGGCTCATCCCATAATGGGTTGGTCCATTTGACCACTATTCGGTTGGATGTCATCGACGGTCAAACCACCAATCAATAATATGCTACCTCAATCGTTGCTGATCCTGCCAACGAAGGAGCCTGACAAGGAAGAGCTGAGCGAATGGGTCAGCGAGGCGTCGGGGATTCTCGACAGGTCACTCCGACGCTCAAGTCAGCAAAGAACAAAAATCAAGAAGAAGAAGTAGTATGCGTGTGTAAAGAATTCCACAGAGAGCTTCCTTCATACCTATGGGGAGTTGTATAACAACTAGAGGAGCACGATCTTCGAGAAGTAACGTCTATGATTAGCTGTCAAATGGATTAATAATGCGTCATTAAAGACACGATTTCTAACGGTTTCTAATCATCCAACGTCTCAGCAAAGATGATTATCTTCATCTGACGGTTGTGAGCATAAGTGTGCGAGAATTTAGGGAACCAAGTTTGAAAACTTAGTAACCATCCTTATCCCTTTTGGCAGAGATGATAAGCTTGGTTTTCTCTTGGATCTCGAGCCAAGAAGAGAGGTCGGATTATTTGTGAGCTAGTAGCTAGCTGACTGAGCTGACTGAACCTGAAGTCGGAGAGCATATGATCAAGCTGAACAACTGAGCGACCGAGTTGTAGCAGCATGTGACCGAGCTATTTGAGCGGTCGAGCTGTGAGAAACATGTGACTGAGATGCACAACTGAGCAATCAAGCTATGAGAGCATATGACCGAGCTGTTTGAGCGACCGAACTATAGCAGCATGTGGTCGAGCTGAATGTTACGGTAATTGGGCCTTCCAAAATGTTACTAGATTAGTCAAAGCACAGTTTGACCATTGACCATTCGACATACCAGGTCAGATGCTAGCTCGAATCGATTATTAACTCTTTTTTACCATGTCAGACCAACAAAGACTCGTCATATCAACCATGTTACTCAAACGCGATACTTGATATTTATCAATTATTTAATCTTTCTTTTTTATAAAATATATTTTTAAATCATCTATCTATTTTTTTTAAAATTTATTATATATTTTAATGCACGGTTTTTTTTTCTATTCTATTAGTTCATGGGATACCATACAAATCATTAGTGGATCCTCTTGATCGTCAAGTAATCGTATTGCAGTCCACAAATCTAATATTCAAATAGAGCATGATCATCTAGTTTCAAGAATTAAAAATATGAGATGTTAGGTAGAGTGTGACATGAATCAGTGTGGTCCATGACAATTGAGGTTGGTGATACAGGGTTGTGTTTGACAATCTTTGTCAGAGAGAACTGAGTGGTTGAGTCATCGACTACCAAGTCGAGTGATCGAGTTGTCGAGCTGAATGATCGAGTGTCGAGTGACGGATTGCCAAGAGCCAAGTGCCGAATGGCCGACTGCCGAGCCGAGAGCCGAGTGGCCGATTGTCGAGAGCCGAGAGGTCGAAAAGGATGATGTCGAGGTTTGCATTTAACGCAGTTTCCTTAAAACAGATTCGTCCCCTCTGACGGTGCTTAGAGGTCACGAAGGACACCTGTTTCCCAAAATACAACGACAGGACCGGCAAAATGATTAAGCACAGATCGTTACCGGCAAATCAATTAGAAAGTATCTCCCCATATATTTGTTCACAACATCAATGTTTGTAATACAATATAAATCAATCAAGTTGCCCCTCAACTACCAATGTGGAACTAAAACTTCTTCATATGAGGATCTTCTCTATCCTTTCATTTTCTTTTTCTTGTTTCTATTCACATTTCCAACCGGATGGATCTATATAGAGGTGGACACGAACTTAGACCAAACTTTTTTCTAATAAAAATAATAAATTAATTTATATTATTCTATCGTCAAATTCTAGCATTGTGATATCCCAACTAATTTAAATCCTTTATTATTATTATTATTTTTGTGTTCTTTCTTAGTCGAAGGAGAGATTCCAAAATGACCTCTCCTCCCTTTCACATCCCCTCTCTCCCATTCTCTTATGTTAACATACAAAGATTCCTTTATTATCGCTAGTATCATGAGTATCAATCGATCGATAGTTACCTCTTCATTCGATAAATCACACAACTTATCAATGCTCTCGCTTTGACTTCTTTTCATTACGATATTACTGGTAACAAAACATCGAAACCTATTTTCACGATACCTCGAAAAATCGACAGTATAGACACACACATGCGCGCGATCTAACATCCATTTCGTCCTTAGATCTTAGTCGAACCATATAGAATGATAAGTCAACTTTGACCGGCACACTATTGACAACTTCGCGAAGGAGATTGGGTCATCCAGTCAATCCGAAAGTGGTTTCATCCCATCGAATCGAGCCGAATCGAACCGAATTGCTCACGA
Source organism: Curcuma longa (assembly GCF_044706935.1). Lineage (NCBI taxonomy): Eukaryota > Viridiplantae > Streptophyta > Magnoliopsida > Zingiberales > Zingiberaceae > Curcuma > Curcuma longa. The sequence continues at coordinate 11,244,136 of NC_133869.1, read as the reverse complement.
GACGCCAAGGATTCGGCTGGCCTGGTCGCACTCGGGTGGGCGCGAACCCGACCCGGCGGTTCTCGAGGTCGTACTCGACCCAAACGTTCTGTTGGTGGTGGTGCCCGATGACGTAGGCTGACATGGGCACCAGGTCGGAGTTGCCGAACGAGAGGCACCAGACGGCGTCGCCGCCACGTGTCTCCCCCTCCGCCCGGTACAGCACCCGATCCCCTTCCACCGCCACCTCCGCCCCGCCCTGCAGCAGCAGCGCCACGCCCGGAAGCCCCCGCGGCGGCGGCGCAGTCGACTTGAGCCGGAAGCACGCGTCCATCGCCCCCTGGAACACGAAGTCGGGCTCCCCCAGCGGCGTCAGCCTCCACCGCGTCTGCCGCGAGAACTCCGCCTTCAGCGCCGCGTAGGCCGGGCCGAGCAGGAACGTGAACTGGCTGCCGGAGTCCACCACCGTCTGCCCCGCGCCGGTGTGGTCCGGCACCAGGACCGATTTGGGGATCGGGAGCAGCGCGGCGCCGACGCGGATGCCGTCGAGTTGGACGGAGTAGGCGACGCGGTCGAAGTACGGCAGGGGGAGGGAGATTTGGACCAGGGGAGTGTAATTGAGCGGCGGGAGGAGGAAGGGCGGCGCCGCCGCCGACGCCGCGCCGAGAAAGAGCACGCCGGCGGTTTCGCGGTCGGGGATGCAGTAGGAGAACCGGCGGATCGCGCTCTGGGTCACGAAGGAGAGGGATCCCCTGTTCATGCCGAGGATCCCGGCGGCGTCGGAGCCGCCGTCGGCCGCGGAGGAGTAAGCGGAGCTTACGCAACCGAACACGGTGGGCGTCGGGCCGGAGCGGCCCACCCGGAAGACGTCGGTGGCGAGCGCGCCCTCGGCGGTGGACGCATCGGCGTAGGAGAGGTACACGCGGCACGCCCCGGCGTCGCACACGGGCGGCATCGGGAGGTCGCGCCCGCGATCGCGGCAGGTGGAGGACCCGCAGCGGACGGCGGAGTACGAGGCGGAGCGGCGGGGCTCGAACGCCGGCCCGCCGCTGGCGTTGCAGAGGATCCACGAGAGCTCGCTGCCGGTGTCCAGCACCATGGTCACGTTCTGCGAAGGCGTCCCGACGGCGAGCGCCACCGTGAGGCTGACGTTGTGGCGGAACAGGAGCTTGTTCGCCGACGACAAAGGCAGCGCCTTTTGGGCTCTAAGCGGCAGCGCGAGCGAAAAAGGCGCCGCCTTTCCGCCATTAACGGAAGCTTCCAAGACTGAGAAGCCATGAAGAGCAGCAGCAGCAGTGATAGAACAGGAAGAGGGGAGCTCGAAACAGAGGCGTCCATGGCGATTGCTTAAATTCGGATCAAAAACGGTGGATTGTGATGGAATCCGAAGAAGAAGAAGAAGAAGAAGTTGGTAGAGAGGAAGAGGAAGTTGGTAGAGAGGAAGAGGGCGAGGACGAAGAGCAGTTGTGAAGTTTCCGTGTGATGATCACGAACTGTGACGATGGCGATGGGATTGGATTTCCATCTTTTCTGGAATTATTGTGATTTGATTTTGTGGCGATAAATATGATCTTTCCACCGCAGGAATTAAGTGATGCATTTTGCTTTTTTGCTTCCATAAAAAAAATAATTACAGGAGTAAAATATTTTTTTCACAAAACAAAATAATAATTTACAGAAGAAGAAAAATCGATCGAGAATTTGTGTCGTGTTGTGTTTCTCTTCAGTTCTTACAAATTTTGACCAAAAAAAAAAGAAGGATTTTTTATGAAAAATAAGGATCGAAATTCGATGTGCGTCCCTCGATGAGAATTGAACGGCGTGCACTTTTGATTTATTGAAAGTTATTTATGAAATGAGTTGTTCTAAATTATAATATATTTAAATTTCGTCCGATTAATTTTGATTCTTCTTATATCAAAATAGGATACTCCAAAGTAAGGAAACAAACATTTTGAGAAGCAAAACATATCATTTTTTATTTTTTTTTTTTAAACAACTTTTAATTTTTACTAAAACAAGATATATGTATGTCACACATAAAAGAAGAGAACTCAGTTCCAAAAGAATAATACAATAGATAAGAAATTGCTAGTGAATAAAAGAGTTGTAAATAAGTCTGTTTTATAGTGTTTAAATATATTTAACAAGATAACCGAGTTAAATTGAGTTGAATATAAAATGAATTAAATGAGCTTGAACTTGATTAAGTTTGGTTTAAGTTGGATTCGTTTAAATATTATCAAACTCTTATTTAATTGTTTGAATGTTTACATTTTAAATTTGTTTGATTGGTTATTGAATTTGATAATATAAATTTATTTATTTATTTTAGAAGTTTGTTTATTTAGTATGTTAATAAAAAGTTGATTGATGGATAAAGTTTATGAATTTATACATGAATATTATTTATGAACGTTAATAAATTAGTTGAACAAATAAATATTTAAATTTGTTTATTTATTTAATGAGTTATTTAAATTTATTTAATTAATTAATTTATGTGTACGGAATGAATATAAATAAATTTTTATCAAATTATAATATTAAATGTATTCATGAATATTTAATTTATTTACATCCCTAGTGAATAAAAATTTAAAAATGAGGAAGAGATCATTAGAGATTGTTGGATAAGACCAAACACATTTTATTGTGTTTTTTTCACCTGCCAAATATCTTCTTTAAAAAAAATTGAGAGATAAAATAAAATCTTAATTTATTATTATTTATTTATTATTTATTTTTATTATTATGATTTGGATAGAATAAGATTCTGTGTTAGGTCAGGGAGCACGAAGACTATATTTTTATAAGAGAAGCCTAAGACCTAATAATAGCTGGTGTCCAAATTAGACTTCATTGCGTTGAAAAACAATCGTTTGTATTTTATACAAAATTTTTTTGTATTTATTCTATTTTTAATTCAGATTTAAATATTAATAAATAAAGAAAGAAAATCACCTTTAATTATTAGGAGACTCTTTTAAAAATTATCCATAATAATACCTTTTTAAACTAAATTTGATTAAAATTATATTATTTTAGAATAGCTTTAATTATCTTTAAATTATAAGTGGAGTGTTTATTTTGTTAATTAAAAAAATACTCTTTTGCTTTCTGTCTTAAATTCTAATAATTGATATTGGATAAGTTTTGAATTGTTGTTTCTACGTATTTTATTTATTTAAATTTGATATTAGTGTCTACTTGAAGGCATTTATTATATACGATAAAAAATTAAAATTAGAGTTCCTAATGGTAAAATATTTAAAAATAAATAAATATATTAGAATTAAAAATTGAGGATGACTTCTGTCTACAAAGTATATTTGATTCAAATTATCATATATAATATTAATTATATAATTATTAATAATTTTGTAAATAAAATTATAAAAAATAATATATAATAATATTATTTGATTCAAATATTATAATTTAATTTAATATTTACTATATTATCTTTTGATTAAATCTTAAATATTTTTATAATTAAATAATTAATTATTTTTAGAATAAATTAATTTGATATTTAATTACTTTTTAAAATAAATTAAATTAAATTAATAATATTAATAATAATCAATAGATTGAAAATATATAAATAAATAAATATTAAATTTTTAATTTTTAAATTTAAAATAAATTTATACATATATTAATATGATAATTTAATTAATTTCAAAAATTTATTTAAATTTCCTTAATTAAATTAATTAACTAAAATTTAAATTAAAAAATTAAAATTCACTTTATAATTCACCAGTTCACTATGTCGTTGCCATCTGCCCTCTCATGACCTCAGCTCGTTGTTGCTTCCCTCTTTCCCATCGCAAGCGGAGAACAATCTATGACATTCGTGCATCACATCCCCTCCGTAGATCATCGATATCACCTCCTCACGCACAACGACCTACTGAGATTTCATTGTGTTGTCCTCTCCTCATGTCCTTCGCTTGCCATCGTCGCTTGCTCTCTCACGACCTCAACTCGTCGCCCTTGCTTCCTTGTTCCCCATCGTGAGCAAAGAACAACTAATGTCGTTCGCGCGTTGTCGATGGGTTGCAGAGGGTAATTTCAGAAAAAAAATATCAACATCAAAATCATTAAAAAACCCTCACACTTTCAAGGTAATCACATATCAAATTATATTTCACATGGCGGACATGCTGAATCATTTATTAGTTAAATTAAATAAGATTTTTATTGATAATTTTTAATAGATAATTAATAATAACTTTGAACCAAGCGCAATAAATAATCAGACAAAGCTTGTTTGTCTTAAGATAAAGTTTGAAATTCTAGATTATAAAAAAATAAAAATTAGAAGAGAATATTTAATCGAGTTCAAATAGTAATCATTTAATGGAATTTAAATCATGTAACATCATAGTTTGAACATAGAGACCCGTATTTGAATTTGGCACCTATTAATTTATTTATTGTGCTCATATTAGATTAAAAAATTACATTTTATAATTAATTATTCAAATTAAATTGAACAATTAGCTATTATTTATCTCGATCCCAATTCAATATTTTCCTATTTGAGTTAGGGACATCATTAGTTGCTTTCTTAGTTATGATTTTCGATTAAAAAAAGGTCTGATTCGATTCGATTAATTAGGATACTTTGGTTGGATTAGGTCGACCTTTAGTTGTTAGTTTAATCGGTCGAACTAACCAGTCGAGTGCGGTCCATCGCTAAAGAAGGACAAGAAGAGTAAGTGTGCGTTTGTCTTTAATGGATTTGGAGGAGTGAAACAGTAGCGTGACCCATGCTAAACCCTAGTTGGGTCCACATGAATGTTTGAGTACGTTAAATTATCATCATCGACATCTTGTGAAGAAGAAGGGCACCTTATGACAATTGATGCAGTCGATTTGAGTTTCCTCTTCTATGTTTGATCTTTGATTTTCACGTTAGCTCAACTTTGATTTGGAAAACTCTTAAGATTTTATTTATTTCAAAAAATCGACTTGAATTTAGCATTGGGCTAAGCTTTGGGTGCGGAAGGGATGAAATTTAGTTGGGTCAGATATCATGCGTGTCTGTTTGTGCACATGCGGTGCAGATAGAAAAGTCTAGGCGCTCGGATCACTTCTGGATGTCCGTACTAGAAATAGTACTATTTTTTATTTTTTATTTACGATTAAGCAATTTACGATTTTTTCCTTTATTATTTAGGAGTTGTATTATAGTATTAAGTAAAATAAATAAAATAAAAAATATTTAGACCGGGTGTACCGGGTTGTTATCCGACATACAATTATATTTTTTTATTTTTTTTTTTATGTTTAATACTATAATTTAACCTCTAAATCTTAAATGTAAAATTTTAAATGACTTAATCATAAATAAAAAATAAATAAAATTAAAAAATAATAATTAAAAAAATAGTACTATTCCTATTCTGAGCATCCGGAAGTGATTCAGGCATCCGAAATTCTCTATAGTAACAAAGGATGCGCCTTTCCTTTCCCGTTTCGTTTGGTGTTTCCCATTTCGTTTCGGGCCTCTAGTAACAAAGGATGCGCCTTCTCTTTCGTTTCGTTTCGCGTTTCGTTCTATGTTTTCTTCCCCTACATTCGTCACTTAAAATAGTAAAATGGAAGCTCTATAGATAGATAGATACACCAAATGTATTGCAGCTGTCTCTTTGGGAAACAGCCAATTAAATGGGGATTAAGACCGCAAAGAAAACGCCAAGTGATGACAATTATTACACCTTTGTTTCTATTCGAAATGAGATTAGCCTCACTAATCATTCTCGATAATGATTAGACTAAGTAATTTCACAAGGGTTCTAATCACAAGTTGATTGATTAGGATAAACATAAAAATATCGATCGCTGACGCACTTAGACGAGTAAGTTTGAGTCTAAGTTCGAGTCCGAGATAAAATAAGTACAAAGAGAAATTATAAGCAGATTTTGTAAATTGGATCGACTAACGCATCAAGTCATTTTCATTTTCTGCTCATATACTCAAGTCATACCCAACATTCAGCATCATATGACATAGTAGGTCTAATCGCGTTATTTTACAGAATATTTCTTTAAGTTTTAGAAGTACTTTACAATCATATAAAACACCTGACACTTTCATTTCAACCATCCTGTTTATATTATATGTAAGATATTTTTCTAATCCCTTGACTATCTTACAAAAATGATCTAAATACTACTTCTTAATTACAGACAACTCATCATCTCCTATCTTAACAATTATATCATTACGTATTGAGGTTACAGGTTGGAAGCGAAAATAACTTTTTGTAAAATACAAGATAAGACTATATACTAATGTAATCCGATCCTTTTCCACAATCCCACATTGACGAAAGCTTCAAACACCGGGATGTCCTTTATTAGGGTAAAAATGCAGTAAGATAATTATTAAGAAGATAATGAATTATCTATAATTAAAAGTTTTAAATATATAAGATTTTTTTTTTTACAAAAGGATGCATAGGTTGATAAAGATATTTTAATTTATACATGATATAATATATATATAGTTGAAATTGAAATGAAGAAGGACGTTAGATATTATTTGTAATCGTAAGACACCTTCAACGTTTAAGGAGGAGGTTTTATAAAATAATGATTAAACATGCTATGTTATATAGAATTAAATATTCGACTATAAAGCGTGTATAACCATAAGAGTTAGACAATACATGAAATTGGATGGGATACAAAATAAGAATATTAGAGTAAAATTAAAATTGCACTGGTTGATGAAAAAAAAGTAAAGATGTGTCAAGAAGATGTAGATATATATTTAAGAAGACTAATACATATATATTTCAATTAGTTAATATTAGATTGTCATAAATAAGCGCATTTATCAATAAGAAAATAGATAAATAAATTTAATTAATAATAATATAATATAATAAATTTATTTAAATATAGATAAAAATATAATAAAATATAAACTTAAATTATTATGGTTTGATGTTTTGCTATTTCATAAAATGTAAAGATGTTAGTTTGACATTTTACCCTGAAATTCGAGTCGAGATTTTGACTTTAGATATTTTAGGTCAAGTGATGGAATCAAATGGTCAGTAGGTGAAAAGGCAAGTCATTTCAGTAGACATGTGAATGCATTGCACACAATAGAAACTTACAAATCATTCACACTTTTGAAGGTGAAAGGACAAGAACTTTATGCAAACTTTAGACTTTGTTTCTTCTTCATATTAAATCATGTTTATAATAATAAATAAATAAATATGAAACTAAATATATATTAAAAATGCTCCAATAAAGTTTATGGACACTCCTAGGCAAGATAGCTAAAGTAGTTTAGAAATTGCCCCTTAGAGGTACGGTACAACGGTAGGATCATTTGATGATTTTTTATAGCGTCATGGTTAGTGCAACTATGTTGTGGCTCACAGCTCCCGGAGTATAGTTGAGTTGATTATGACGATGTAGAATTGTTGAAGTGGACAAGGATCGAATTTCAATGAAGTCAAGGTAATACTCTCCTCTGTCGTGGTCAACTGTAACTTTTCAATTTACTTTCTCACAGATGATCATGAAACTGTTAGGGTGATGAATTTTACTTTTTTATTGAAGTATTCTAACTCATAATTCTAATATCTAGATAGAATATGATGCTCTACAACCGTTCAATTCGAAATATTAGAAATTTAGATTAAAAAAATAAAAATAAATTAGTATAGAAGAAGTGACAATGGTCCATTCGCGACATAATTTTATTCGATACAGTAAATTGGTAGAGTGAAAAGTTTCAATGATATAATTTTTATTTTTTATGATTAAGATAAAAAATATATATATAATGGACATATATTATTAATAATTTAAATTAAAAATAAAAGTTGCCCTAAACTTAAAAGTGTGCACGTGACAAAGTGATGACAAAGTGAGAGTATTTCTTTACATGTGACATTGTACTATCTCCATGTACACATTATGGTAATTTCACATGTGATTTATATTATATATATTTTTAATATATTTTAAATCTTTTTTGTAAATAGTAATTTATATTTAGTCAAATTGTATTGTATTATCTGATTAATTTAGGTGTCGTTTCTTAATCATATGAAATATTTGTTGATATGTCTAAGTATGTCATTGGAGAATCATGATTTTGATTGATATGATGGGTAGGCCGTTGGCGGTTGAACTCGTAAAAGGAGCGGAGAGGGAGTTTACTTTTAGGGATCACGTAGAGTGTTGTTTGTTTCCCATCATGATAACTTTGAGACTTTCGCAAACAAAATTATTGAGTGAAGTAGAAGAGAAGCTTTTGAGTCCTCATGGTCTCTTATCCTAGAGGTGTAATAAAGCTAATCCACTCATACCCTCTTTAGACGAGATCTTAGTTGCGTTAGGACGAGCTAGCTTGGTTCATTTGGTTGGACAAGGGTTGCTTTGCCCATGGATCGAGTCAGGAATGACCCAATACAATCTAGGCTGTGTTGGGCTGACCTAATTCACGAGTTGAGTCGGGTAGGGTAACTCAATCTGTGGATCAAATTAGGCATGACCTAGTGGGGACCAAATGCAATATGTGTTAGATCCGATTTAAACATTTAAAAATAAAAGTGGAAAATATTGATAAAAAAGATATATTTTTGTTTCTAAAAAAATTATTATAGTTTTTTTTTTGTGAATTTTAAAATAGTTAAAATATTTATTTAAAAAAATATTAAGCGGGCCTGTAACTTGGGCTGACTTGGAGCCATTCTAAGAAAACGGGCCGACCGGGTCCGGGCCGTTACCGGCGCGGTCAGCCCGTTCGCTACAAATCGAAAGCAGAGAGCCACATCCGTCGACCCGACGGCGGACCTAGCGATGGGAGAAGTGACCGGCGGCGCGGGCGCCAGCCGTGCGACGGCGAGATGGACTCTCCAGGGAACCACAGCTCTCGTCACCGGAGGAACCAGAGGCATCGGGTGCGTCTCCTCCTCTCCTTTCTCTCTTCCTAATCGCATCCCTCCCTCTTTCCCACTTCCTGACTATTGCTCGGTCCAAAAGGCACGCAGTGGTGGAGGAATTTGCGAGATTGGGGGCGTCGGTGCACACTTGCTCCCGCAAGGAGGACGAGCTCGCTGAGTGCTTGAGCAAATGGGCGGCCCTAGGGTTTCGCGTCACCGGTTCCGTCTGCGATCTCTCCGTCAGGGAGCAGAGAGAGCGTTTGATCCGGGACGTCTCTGCTGCCTTCGACGGCAAGCTCAACATCCTTGTAAGTGCTTGTGATGTTCCAACCTCTAGTGCTTTCCTAAATGGGAAATTAGGGTTTATCTGTAACAATCGAAATAACTACTCATCGAGGGGAAACAATATCTGCATATTGCGCACAAAATTAGGATGAACCCCCATTCACCACACATCTGGTGAATGCATAGAGATTTTGTAGAAACTGTAGTATCTAGTGACACACGATACTCTTCTGATTGCACTAAACCGTGACACCTGATAATACTAAACTACATTATGAAACACTAAACAACAAAATGTGGCATTTGGTAAATGCTGAATCATGAATCATCACACTCGGTTATATAAAATTTTGACATTCAGCCACTCTTAATGAAACACTAATCAGTAAATCTTGACACCTATAACATTGAACTATAGGTCCTATTTAAATGAAACTGTAGTACTAGTCATTGTTGGTTAAGTACTAAACAAAAAATCGCGACATATTAACAATTTTGACGCTTTGTTGCACTAATGTAACACCACAACATATTAAGCTGTGATACATGTTTGCTGTTGGGAAAAATTACTGAAACATACCATGTCACTTGATAATACTGAGATGTGATATCCGAAAAATAAAACAGGAGTATTCTTGATGATTTGGATGCGCTAGGCTTCATCCTTGTTTTATTATGTTCTTGCTGCATTTTTTAAACTGGAAATTTAAAGCTTGATTGTTAAATATAAAGGTAAACAATGCTGGAACAAATGTAAGGAAGCCGACAGTTGACTATAGTGCAGAGGAATTCTCATTGGTCATGGCTACAAACCTTGAGTCAGCTTACCATCTTTGCCAACTTGCACATTCTCTTCTTAAAGCATCTGGGGTAGGAAGTATAGTGTTCATTTCCTCTGTTGCTGGGGTGGTAGCTTTAAATACTGGCTCCGTTTATGCAGCAACCAAAGGTAATGCTTTGTTAACAATTGTGGATACTTCTATGGATTCATTATTTCCATCTGTAACAGGACAAAGTTTATTTTTTATCTCTAAGAGGATTTTTGTATCACTATGTTTCTTTTAGGTGCAATGAATCAAATTACAAAAAACTTGGCCTGTGAATGGGCAAAAGATAACATTAGAGTCAATGCTGTTGCACCATGGTACATCAAGACTTCCTTGGTGGAACATGTAAGTCCCTCCCTCGTCAGTGTTGTGGCTTGTTTAACCTTATTGTTTTCCTAGTAAAGAGCCCTAGAGTATGAAAGACACCTTTGCCACATTATTCTAGAATGGCTTGATTACTTCATGAGTACACAAGGCTCCAAAATTTAAGTTTTTTTGTATCATGGAGGCATGCTTTGACATTATATTCTATCCATAGATAAGTTTTTCGGTCTATACTCCTTAAATTTATTTTCTGAACATATAGTTTAAAATTTTTCAGGATATTTTAAACTATGTGATAGAATTTTATCCTATGGAATGAGACTTGAGCACTACACAGAATAATGTATAATTGAATAGGCTCCTCCATCAGATCCCTAACAGGGATTGTGACTTTTTTACCATATCAATCAATTGTTTTTAAAGTAGAGAATATCAGAGTATGAAAGACATTTAGTTGCCACATTATTCTAGAATGGTTTGACTGCTTGATGAGTACATGAGACTCCAAAATTTCTGTTTTCTATTTTGGAGACATGTGAACGACTATGCATGTCTTGATTGCGCCTCTAGGTGCATAATGAAATGAGGGATACATTATCTATATGGTCTCAGTTGTGTGATTGTTGGGATATCCTTTTTAGTCCCCTTCGATGCTTTGATCTCTGTGTTCCCTCTTGGGACAACCAATTTCTAATGGGTCATTTACTAGGCTGCTCTTCATTCATGTTCTGGGTTAGAGGACAAGGGAGACATGCACTGAATCTAAATGCATTGAATCCTTATCAGTCACAGAATTTAGGGTGGCAATAGGTAGGGTAGTTGCCAAACGTTCTTGCAGTGATAGGGTACTGATCATGTTACCACAATCAGTGATGATTTGGTGCCATCAGAATGGTTCACACACCTAGTTAGCAGAAGCGCCGAACCTCCCTTGGCGCATGGATGTGGTTCTAAACTGTATCCATACCTTACACGTCCCAAGACCACACGATCAAGAGATAGCAAGTTTAGGGATTCCCCAAGTATAGCCTTAGTGAGACCACACAATCAGATTTTGCATAACTTTCTCAGACACATTTCCTATGTAGTCTCAGTTGTGTGATTGTTAGGATATTCTTTTTAGTCCCTTGCAATGTTCCCCGAGTGAGGTCTTGAGAGGAAGGAGTTAGGAAGCTAGTAGAACCTGCAATCGCAGCAACTGTAAGAAGGAAGGTCATGGGTTGCTCTGGCTCGACCACTCCGATGTTTAAGTCAGTCCGAGAGATAGGGAGAAGGAAGGCAGGAAATGAAGAAAAAGTGGAGATGGTGTAAGTGCATACCTCCCTCCTCTGAAGGACCAACCTTATATATGTTCTAAACGGGGAGTCACGTCACATCGTGGCTCCTCTGAAGGACCAACCTTATATGTCTCTAAACGGGGAGTCACGTCACATCGTGGGTAGGGTAGAGGTCCCATCAGCGGTATGGTTTGGTCAGAAGGAATGGGATATTCAGAGCATGTGTCACCTCATTGACTTGCAGTTGAAGGGTCATTTGATGTACGACTGTCAGAGTGTTACCATGATTAATAGTGGTGTCAGGGAGACGTTACTCATAACCGTATGACGAGAGGAGTGGTCTTTAACGAAACAGGGCAATGAGGGTCAAAGGTCCCCGGAATCGGATGTGTGCGGAATTCACAAGGAATTGGGCCACCGAGTCGGATCGGGTTCTCCTGAGGACTCGGCTCGAAAGAAGGCTCGACCCGATTCGGGAGTCGGTACGTAGGAGGACTCGACCCGATTCGAGAGTCGGCTCGAAGGAGGACTCGACCCGATTTGAGAGTCGATCCGGGGAATGATTTAACTTGATTCTAAGCTCGACTCGCGAGGAGGTTCGGATCGGACTTAGGAAGAAGTATCTTTAAGGACCCGGATTCGATCTGCGAGGAGATTTGACTCGGTCACCCACCATAATAGATCGTCTCGGCTCGAGCACACGGGGGGGTTCGGCTCGCTTCGATCTCTTTGAGCCAGACCGAATCTGGTCACATAGAGAGCTCAGTTGTGGTGGGGCTCCGAGTCCCAAATCTCGTCCTATGGGACACTATCGGATTTGATTCACCGAGACCCGTTCTCCGCACCCATAACATTCCCCAACCAATATAATAATGGATCATTTATTAGTCTGCTGATTTAGTTAGTAATGATAAAATAAAATCTAGATGATCTCGTAGGGGATAAGTCCAATAAAGTAGAAGATTTCATATAGCTAACTTCACTATGATTGACATATACATAACATTTGTCTGTCTGATACCTAAAACAATTCTCCTTTGTTTGGGTTTGAGAGTTGTACCCGTTTATAAATACTTAAAACTAATTAAGTCTGTTTAAATAGTCATAAATACTCTAAATATCATGGTTTAAGTCATGCTTTCGAACTATGATTATGTACTCGGTTAGACAGTCATGCTTTGAAGTTTGCTCTCTTCTTCTTTTTTCAGCTTATCGCCGACAAAGATTTCGTCCAAAGGATAGTCGATCGAACGCCACTGGGACGACTCGGAGAGCCGGAGGAAGTATCGTCCCTGGTGGCGTACCTCTGCCTGCCTGCTGCTTCATTCATAACCGGACAGATAATTTCTGTCGATGGAGGAATGACCGTGAACGGCTTTGACTACACAGGTCAGTAGCGATTAACTCGAAGAATTAGTGAACCGGTGGCTCAACCAATATGAACCGGTGAAACTCTTATTTATGTATCCACTTTCGTGTAGTCACCAAACTCCACTTTCCTAGTCAGCTCAACGACAGGTGTCCCCATTTAATTATGTCATCTAGTCAATATTTAAGGTTTGTTGACCTGCACTACTGACACATACCCCGCACTAAGCCCATACACTAATCACCAGGTCAACCAGTCATCCATGAACGACAGGTGTCCCCGTTGAAGTGCCTTTTATGGAGACGTGTGTTAGTTGAAGTTTCCGGATTCGAGTCCTTTTAATAACATATATTTGTTGATTGAGGTGTTGTTGCGATTTGAGTCATTTTAATAATATATATTTGTTGGCTAGGATGTTGTTTCAGATAGTAGGCTCTTATTAACATAGTAGTATTGTACCTTCAAAAAAATTTCTTAGATGGTTTTCTGATATGGGGCCGTTTCGACAATGGAACCGATCACTATAAAAAATTTATCCACTATAATTTGTTGAAGTGTCTTATCTCAAGTGGTAAGTATAGAGACGTGTATTGTCTGAGGTTTCAGATTCGAGTCCTCTTAACAATATGTATTTGTTGACTGAGATGCTGTTGCGATTCGAGTCATCTTAGCAACATGTATTTATTGGTTGAGATGTTGTTTTGGACAGTAGACTCTTATCAACATAGTGATACCATATTTTCAAAAAATCTCTTAGGGGATTTTCTAATATGGGGCACGATGGAGCTGATCACTATAAAAAGTTTATCCATTACAGTTTGTTGAAGTGCCTTATCTCAAGTGGTAAGCATGGAGACATGTGTTGCCTGAGATTTCGAGATTCGAGTCCTCTTAATAACATGTATTTTTGACTGAGGTGCTGTTACGATTTGAGTCATCTTAGCAACATATATTTGTTGGTTGGGATGTTGTTTTGGACAATAGACTCTTATCAACATAGTGGTACTGTACCTCTAAAAAATCTCTTAGGGGGTTTTTTATATGTGGTCGTTTCGACGGTGGGACCGATCATTATAAAAAATTTATCCACTATAATTTTTATCCCTAGGGCATGGTGCCGCATTAGGACATCCAGGTTGTCATCAGGCACCTGCGGTTCGATCTCCAACTACCACGTATTTATAAAAATTTTTCCTTTAAATGGGGAGCGCAATCAAAGGATGTTGAACGTTTGGACTGGTCGCTGTGTGCACTTTCCAATTTATCCTAGTGGTCGGTGGAAAATTTCTATAGGGTCGGATTCGATTTATTCTAGTGGTCGGTGAAAAATTTCTATGGGTCAGATTCTATTTATTTTAATGATCCGGAAAATTTTTATAGGATCAGTCACTCCAAAAGATAATTAATGAGATTAATTAAAATTTATCATTTTTTTAACGACAGGTGTCCCCATTTAATTATGTCATCTAGTCAATATTTAAGGTTTGTTGACCTGCACTAATGACACATACCCCGCACTAAGTCTATACACTAATCACCAGGTCAACCAGTCTTCCATGCTGACCCACCCTCCCTTGGCTTTTGGGAGTTTGATCAATCAATCAATCAATTAGACTAATTAAATGCTGTGCCAGCTAAACTCGTACCTTTCGAAGCTCATTAATCACATCTGAGTGCACGCCATGTCAGACACGTGTCACCGTACCTTCACAGCTTCTCCACGCGCATCACGATGAACCAACCTTCCTTTCCACGCACGCTTCGTGACACATTTTAAAAATATCTTCCCGTGTCCGTCGGCATTTATCTTTTCTTAAAATTTAATTTATGTTACAATATTATTATTAAAATATCCCTTCTTGGCCCTTTCAAGAAAGAATATTATAGTGTAAGGTAGGTGTAAAAATATTTAAGAGAGTAAATAAGAAGATTATAATTCAAATTTTAGTAGAAATTAAATATACGATTCATTAAAATTATCGTTTTAAAAATATGCTCTCATGATATATATATATATATATATCATTATTAAAATATCCCTTATTTATTAATATTTCGATATTAATTTAAGATATCTTGAAAATGTCTAACCATCAGCGGGCCCCAGCAGGTGGAACACGTAAGGTATCCTGATTGGAAATCTCCAACGCTCAGAAAACCACTCTGCGGCGACTGCTTCCGGTGTCGCCTGTTTTCTCTACCACGTGGCCGTGGTTCAGACCACGGGAATTCATTGCACAGAGAGAGTGGAATGATTGACAAAACTTCACTTAGCCCCTCCTAAGATTTTACTGACTTTTTTATTCTCGCCCTATTTGTTTCAAATATTACAGTATTACTTGTCGAAACGTGATATTTTTAATTTTGCGTAGCAAATCCAGGACGTAAACTGTGAATTCTGGAATACTTTGAAGTTAACAGAAGACGGTGATAGAATATGGGGCAGAATGAAATTTTGTCCGGGAGATACGATAAGATACGATTTTCGTGGCGAACGCCACGCGTCCTGAGCGGTGGACGGTCACGATGAGCGGCGCCTCTGCTGACGTCGATAACACCTGTACCTCGTGGAGTCGTGGCGGTCCCCGGGCGGGCGATGGCGACGCGCGGGCAGGGGCATCGTCGAGTCATCTGCCCGCGGCAGGGTCTTTCTGTCGCCCGCCTCGCCCCTTCCCTCTTCCTTTATGAGGCGTCGCCGGGCCTCGCCTCTGTAGATTTGGATCCTGGAGATGGCGGAGATCTGCTGCGACGTGGTGGTGGCCGAAGTGGCGAAGGAGGCCTCGGCGGCCTCCCGCGAGGCCGTGCCGCGCTTTGCGAGGCGGCGTCGGATGGGGATTCGACGGTTAAGGCTCGTCGCCGACGCCGCGGATCAGGCGGCGGAGGCGGGGGGAAAGAGGCGGCGGTTGAGTTGCTCTGGGGAGCCGCCGCGCACGGGGATCGAGCGGCCGGCGTTCGGGGTGATGTCGATTTGCGGCCGGAGTAGAGATATGGAGGACGCCTTCTCCGTCCGTCTTGATTTTGATCGGACGGGACCGACTCGCCATTTCTTCGGCGTCTACGATGGCCATGGCTGCTCCCATGTGAGATCCATCGCGTGCTTGTGTTTTTCTTTTCCGTCTGAGAAATTTAGGGCTTACCGATCTGATGTTTCTGTTCGAAGGTGGCCGGTCTGTGCCGAGATCGGATGCACGAACTGGTGGGAGAGGAGATGGCGAGGCTGGGACCCGGCTCGCCATCCCCGGCGGCGTGGACGGAGTTGATGAAGCGGAGCTTCTCGCTTATGGACTCGTTGGCGGTCGCGCGGCGAGTCGAAGCCGCTGGCGTCGGCTCCAGCGGGGCGAACCCTCGCTGCCGCTGCGAGCTCCGGACCCTGAAATGCGACACCGTCGGGTCTACTGCCGTCGTCGCCGTCGTGGGGCCTTCAAATATCGTCGTGGCCAACTGCGGTGACTCGCGCGCCGTCCTCTGCCGCGGCGGCGCGCCTGTCCCGCTCTCCTCCGATCACAAGGTAACGATAAACCACAGGAAATCGTAGCTTCCTCTTCTGCAGACGAAATTCTCTGTATCGGCGACTGAATCTTTTTCCCTCCTTTCTGGTTCTTGCAGCCAGACAGGCCGGATGAGCTCAGCCGGATCGAGGCCGCCGGTGGCCGCGTCATCTACTGGCAAGGCGCTCGAGTTCTCGGCGTGCTCGCCATGTCTCGAGCCATAGGTAAGCTTCGCCCCAGCTGGCTGGCGAACCTCCATCCTCTCCCCCATCCTCAAAATTAAACCTTCTTTTTCTCCGATGTGGACAGGCGACGGCTACTTAAAGCCCTACGTGACGTCGGAGCCGGAGGTGACGGTGACCGAGCGGAGCGAGGCGGACGAGTTCCTCCTCCTCGCCAGCGACGGACTGTTCGACGTGGTGACCAACGAGATGGCCTGCGACGTGGTCCGCGCGTGCCTCGACCGGGCGAGGGCGCTGAACAGCGACAAGGCGTGCTCCGATGCGGCGACGCTGCTGGCGAAGCTGGCGCTCGCAAGGCACAGCGCCGACAACGTCACCGTCGTCGTCGTCGACCTGAGAGCGCCAGCGAAGTCACTGCAAGAATCAACATGTATCTAGATTTCTTCTCTTTATGTATCATTTAACTGCCTAAATATTGAAAGGAAGATCATGTTCTGTAAATCTGTCTTCTTTTTTTTTCCTTCCCAAGAATCCGATTCTGCCTGCCAACTTTCGATCGATGACTATCCAAACAGAAATCGTGGAAGCTAGCGGCAAGAATGATCATCAGATCAACTCCACGCCTCTTTGATCATTTCTCGCGTTCAGGGTTTAGGGCGCGTCTGAACCTTCTCCAAGTTCACGCGGTAGACCAGATCATCGCCGAAGTCGTCGTCGCCGACCTCCCCCGTTGAAGGCCGCGCGGCCGCGGAGGCGCAAGTGTGAGATGGCGACGTTGGCCAACTCGGGCGGATCCCACCGGAGACTCGTAGGGGAAGTCGAGATTGTCGTCATAGTCCGCCTCTTCGCCTTCCGCCCAGGCGGTGGTGGATTCTTCCCCTCGCGGTGTTTTTTTCGGTGGCACGCCGCCGCGTTTTCTTGGTTAGGGTTGGATCGTCGGTGGTTTCGGCGGATTCCTTTCTCCGGCCTCGATGAGCGAGGCACTGGAGGCGGAGGTGGGATTCCTCTAGAGCGGCGTGGGAACGGTGATTGGGAAGAGGAGGCGGAGGGAGCGGTTGGGATCTGCAAACGACGTCCGAGTCCTCACCGGAGACGGGAAGGCGAAGGCCTTGGTGGTGATCGACTGGAAGGCGGCGGCCATGGCGTTGTCTCTTTCCTTTCTTTCGTGTATCCATTCTTGCCGCAGAACTGAGACGCGAGTTGGTACGCGAGCTGGAACGCGACCTGGGAGGTTCAAACTGTAATTTACTTAAAGATTGAGGTTCAAAATGAAATTTTCTCTGCTTATTTAATAACCATCTGCTCCGGTCTTCCCTCGACTACGTCTCCTCGACGCCGTTTCAACGACGATGGCCTCACTCGCCGCCGCTGCCGTCGCTTCCGCCGCCATCTTCTCTCCTCCCAGTTCCTTCCTCGGCCCTCTTTCTTTCAGGTCGTCTTACGCAGTCACGAGTTCCCTCTCGGTCTCTCGCCGTCTCCCGCACAATCGGAGCGACTTCACTCTGATCGACCAGCGGCGGCGGCTGAGGCCGAAGACCCTGGAGCCGTCTCTCTCCGTGAGGTGCTCCTCCGGTAAGATCCTTCTCCTACGATCCCACCTTCACCGCCGATCGTGCATCTTCCGCTTCATTCTCCCCCTTTTTGTCAGATCGATTTAGGGTTCCCGTATGTTCTGTTCCTAGTTTTGAGATTATATTTTTCTCCGATTGATTCTGCTTTAGGTTTGAGTCCGGAGCTGAAATCGACAATCGATAAGGTTGTGCAATCGCAAAAAGTGGTGCTTTTTATGAAGGGAACCAAAGAATTCCCTCAGTGCGGCTTCTCCGACACTGTGGTGCAGGTGTTGAACTCCCTTAACGTGCCTTTTGAGGCGCTGAACATACTTGAGAACGAAGTGCTACGCCAGGGAATGAAGCAGTACTCAAATTGGCCTACTTTCCCCCAACTCTACATCGACGGAGAGTTCTTTGGTGGCTGTGAGATCGTCGTCGGTAAGACTCCAATCAATGAACTTGAGAACTTGTTGATTTCAGAGTGAATAAAACTCTTACCACATGATCGTATCATAAACACATTTAAGGATAAACAGACACAGTATAGCGATCGCACTAAACAATTATGAGTTCATTCGTTATAAACAAAGAATTCAGAAGTTTCATTCTTTTAGAATTTAGTTGGGAAGACTGGTTGAGCTTACACAATTTGAAACAATGGATCTTTGTTGTGGAACCGATATCATAATTTTATACTGATGGTCTGTTTCTCCTATTTGGGGTTGAAAGAATTTTATCTTATCTAGTTCTAAACAAGGCAATTCAACTCTTCTCTTATTTCGAACATGTTCATACCATCTTTTTTCTCTTCATTTTATTATCTATTGAAGTTGCACATAATAATTTTCAAATACTAGAAATTTTTGTTTTATCATTTTTTGCAACTCCATATATCTCCATCTTAGAATTCTTGTCTTTGCTACATTAAATTTATATGTTGTCATATGCTAGTAATCGTTTTAGAATTTAATAGTGAAGATTGGTTGAACTACACAATTTGAGACAATGGATCCTTGTTGTGGAACCAATATCATAATTTTGTATTGATGGTCTCTCTCCTATTTGGGATTGAAAAATTTTATCTTATCTAGTTCTAAACAAGGCAATTCAACTCTTCTCTTATTTCGAACATGTTCATACCATCGTTTTTTCTCTTCATTTTATTATCTATTGAAGTTGCACATAATAATTTTCGAATACTAGAAATTTTTGTTTTATCATTTTTTGCAACTCCATATATCTCCATCTTAGAATTCTCATCTTTGCTACATTAAATTTATATGTCTTCATATGTTGGTAATCATTTTAGAACAAAATGAACATTAGCCGACTTTGGTACCGTAGTTACGACATATCTCTACATCAAGATAGACAAGAGAGTGTGTACTAAAACTAGAAAGGATAGTCGCTTTGGACATATTTAGTGGTTCACCGTAGTGTCGTCAAAAGTGAATACTCATTTCGCTCCGCTTCAAACTTTTCTAGGCTCTCTTTCTCTCTTTTAGTTGCTAATGTTTTTGGCACCTCGTGTAACAGAATCTTACAAGGTCGGGCAACTGCAAGAGGTATTAGAGAAGGCTTTGCATTCTTGATGTCTATCGAGTTACAGATGCATATCATACCCGTGTTATGTGGTCGTGTTTCGGTTTTTGTCTCCAAAAAATGAATGTTTCTTCTTCGTTGTCAAGTTCTGCTTGTCGTAAATCAGTAACTGGATCATTTTGTGTCTGTGTGGATTACATATTTGATAGGAAAGTGTATTGTGTGATACCTGGAATCAGTTGAACTAATAGTTTGTATGAGATACTTGTTCTGCAGGATATGGTGAATCTATTCGATACAGACTCAAAAGATAGCGATATATCAATTTGCTTTTCGACAAGTTTGATCTTCATGCAGGTATTTACTCATCCATAGATTCTAAAAGGGTCGAAATTGTATAGTCATTTCGAAAAGGTTAACAAGGAATGCTACCATTGAAAGGTAAACAATGAACACATTGAAGGAGAGTCTGCGCTACGGATTTAAGTCGTAGAAATAATCTTTTATAATGCAAAGTAAGATTACGTATAAATATATCATGTAGTTCTATCTTTTCTTGGCATTTCCATTGATGGGAGGTTTATGCATTGAATTATTCTTTTATAGTATATTTTATTATTCTCGAAATCTAATCTACATGAGAAGCTCCATGAGTTAGGTAAGTGCTTTATCAAGTTAGCCATGACTACTAGATTAAGGACTCTACATTTGACACGATCTTATGAACATGTGTTCTCCGACGTTTGACATGATCTTATAAACATAGGTTCTTCGAGTCGCGTAATTTTAAATAGAAAATTTTAGTTTACGTCAATTTTATTCACTTTCTAGTAATATTTAGATTGAAATTTCAAAATCTTCCAAATGTGCTATTTTTTTCCTTTTAAAAATTAATTTTATGCTAAATTTTAAAGTCAATAAATTTATGAAATTACAACGATTCCTAAAAATAGGACTAAGTATTCAGTTAAAATTAAATATAATTAAATTAATTGAAAATCGAATAAATTTTTTTTTAATCAACCAAATCGATCAAATTTTCTAATAAAAATCTAACAAATTGAATCGATATTTTTTTGGTTAATTTAGTTTTCGACTGAATTAATCAAAATTTTTTTAATATTATAAAAATTTTACTAATTAATTAAGAATTTATAAATTTATTTACTTAAAATTTATAAATTATTTTTTTAATTTGATTAATTTGATTTATTCGATTTAATCGAATTTTAAAATCAAAATCGAATCAAATTAACTGATTTAATCAAATTTTTTAAAAAAAATTAATTAAAATTTTAAAATAATCAAATTAAATTTTTTAATTTGATTGGTTCAATCGATTTATTTAATTTAATCAAATTTTTATTCATCCCTATCTAAAAGTCTAGAAAGACTTTTTAAAAGTCCAGGAAGACATTTTTGAACCCTTTGAGAGTAAAATAAAAATTTAGCAAATTTTCAACATGCTACTGAAAATTTTCCAATTCAGATTTCTATTTTAACAATAATTATTTGGAAAAATAAAAATGACCTTTTATTTTCATTATAAAAAAAACAAATTTTCCATTCGAAAAAACATAATTAAAAATTATATTTTTTTATTTCAAAAGTATTATTATTTTAGCATCGTTATAATTATTAATTATAGTTGTTATAATATGAACTAAATTAATTGTTATATATTATAATAACTGATGTAATAATATTCAAGTGATTGTGATTAAATAAAAATAATTTTAAAATAAAAAATATAATTGAGGGTCCTTTTAATATTTTTATTTTAAAAATAAAGTGTTCTTTTTTAATCTTGAAATTTATTGCTTATTGCTGAATCTTTCAAATTTATTTTCTGAAGAAACAAAACTGGAAACAAAAGAAATTCTTATTTTGTAGAAATCATCTCCGTTGTGAAGCCCGATTCAATCGGAGACTCTATCGCCACTTTAAATCCCTGCATTCCAGGAATCCGTCCGGATTCGAAGAAACATTCAAGCTGGCGCTGGAATCGCTTCCGCTACATGTTCGCGAAAGGATCTTCCCCTTTTGGCTCTTTATTTACTGCCAAAATCTCCAGTTTGGGTGCTGGAAGCGCTCGAAACGACCTCGTTATAGAATCTGAGCTGTTGCTGCGGGTGCATTTTGCTACTCATGGTTCGTGAATTTATTCCCAGAGGATAAAGTTGGTATCTTGACAACCTAATGCGCTCTTGAATCTTGATCGCCTCCTCCTATATCATCCTGCCCGGTTCAGAGCGCAGTGGGAGGCTTCTAAATCTTCGCCTGGTAAGCCAGCCGCCAATCGAGGCTTCCTTTATCTGTTTCTGATCTTTTTGTTATTCGATTTGGAGTTTTGATTCCGCATTGCTTTTGAGATATCTGGTAGTGTATACCTAAGAGGAAGGCTTCTACATTTGGGGATAGATTTACAGTGAAAGTTCCCTATTTTTTGATCAAGAATTTCATGTGTTGTTTATTCAATCTTTAGCATGAACAGCTAACAATTCAACCTGCATGCCCTGCTCTTTCATCTTCTAGCAGTCCTTGATTAATGAATGAAAATGTTTAGGGTTTAGGGTTTAGGGTGAACAATGAAATGAGTCCAAGTGAATCAATTGAGGGGAGCGAGGGCACTTCTTCGATAGATTTGCAGTGAAAGTTCCCTATTTTTTTGGTTATTCAATCTTTAGCATGAACAGCTAACAATTCAACCTGCATGTCCTGCTCTTTCATCTTCTAGCAGTTCTTGATTAATGAATGAAAATGTTTAGGGTTTAGGATTTAGGGTTTAGAGTGAACAATGAAATGAGTCCAGGTGAATCAATTGATGGGAGTGAGGGCACTTCTTTGATAGATTTGCAGTGAAAGTTCCCTTTTTTTTTTATCAAGAACTTATGTTGTTTATACAATCTTTAGCATGAACAGCTAACAATTCAACCTGCATGCCCTGATCTTTCATCTTCTTGCAGTCCTTGATTAATGAATGAAAATGTTTAGGGTTTAGGGTGAACAGTGAAATGAGTCCAAGTGAATCAGTTGAGGGGAGCAAGGGCACTTTGAAAGAAACCTTTTGCAGGCTCTTTGCAGGCCTGTGATGACCTGATTTGTTTGATGAGCATTGATAGAAACCTTGAACACATTTTCCTAATAAATTTCTGTGTTTAGATGAGCTTATGTTCTATTCCCAATCTTCTTTATTTAGGCATTTCTTCGATGATCAAAATTAAGTGAGAATTGTTTGTGCCATCTATTGACTATCATTTTAACACTTCAGCTTGTGTCTTGAGATTGTTTGTGAGATATGGATGGAGCTGATGATAGGTACACAAAAGATGGGACGACAGATATCCATGGCAAGCCGGCTTTAAAAAAGAATACCGGCAACTGGAAAGCTTGCCCTTATATTCTTGGTATGCTCGAGGGACCTAATAGTTAGCTACATATCGAAGATTTTTTTTTCTGGTTTTATGCATCCATTTAAATTACAATTCTCTTCACAGTTAATGAATGCTGCGAAAGGTTAGCATATTATGGGATGGGCACAAATTTAGTTAACTTTATGAAAGATCGTCTCAACCAAGGGAATGCTGAAGCTGCAAATAATATCACTAACTGGTCTGGCACATGCTATGCTACGCCACTGCTTGGGGCTTTCCTTGCCGATGCCTACTTGGGAAGATATTGGACAATCTTTACTTTCATGATAGTTTACATCTCCGTAAGATCCACTTTGGCACCTGTTTCATATTCTTATTATTTTTTCGATCATTTCAAATTTGCAACAACTAATGTTGTTTATGTTTACAGGGCATGACACTTTTAACAATGACAGCATCTGTGAAAGGTCTTGAACCTACTTGCCATGACGGTGTCTGTCATCCGACAAATTTTCAAAAAGGAATGGTCTTTCTATCGCTTTACCTCGTTGCTTTGGGCACTGGAGGAATCAAGCCTTGTGTGTCTTCTTTTGGGGCTGACCAATTTGATGAATCGGATGAATCAGAAAGGAAAAACAAGACCTCCTTCTTCAATTGGTTTTACTTCTCCATCAACGTCGGGGCTTTAATTGCTTCTTCTGTGCTAGTCTACATACAAAACAATGTAGGATGGGGTTGGGGCTTTGGTGTGCCGACGGTGGCAATGGCGATCGCAGTTGTAACCTTCTTTTCAGGCACTCGATTGTACAGGCATCAGAAACCTGGAGGAAGCCCAATCACTCGTATTCTTCAGGTTGCGGTTGCATCTTTGAGAAAATCTGGAGCAAAGGTACCTGCTGACAAGTCTCTTCTATATGAAGTCTCTGAAAAGGAATCTGTGATACAAGGTAGCCGTAAGCTCGAATATACCGATGGATTCAAGTAAGTTCGCACAAACTCTTTGTTGAATTTCTTGTTGAGTAGCTTTTATTAATGCTGTAACAAGTTGAGCTGAGTTTTAGTAAATAACTAAACAAACATGATAATGATCAATCCTCAAACAGATTTATAAACAAGTCTAACTCATGAAT
The DNA here is from genome assembly GCF_044706935.1 of Curcuma longa. Classification (NCBI taxonomy): domain Eukaryota; kingdom Viridiplantae; phylum Streptophyta; class Magnoliopsida; order Zingiberales; family Zingiberaceae; genus Curcuma; species Curcuma longa. The sequence goes on along the minus strand of NC_133869.1, from coordinate 11,219,879 downwards.
TGGTTGCGAGCTTTATTCATCAATAATGTTACTTTGAGTTTCATTCAGGTTCCTTGATAAGGCTGCAGTCCTCACTCAAGACGACAAGAACCATTTCGACTCTTGGAGATTATGCACTGTCACCCAAGTCGAGGAGTTGAAGAGTATACTGAGGCTTCTTCCGATATGGGCAAGTGGCATTGTGTTCTCGGCGGTCTATAGCCAGATGGGAACCATGTTTGTACTCCAAGGCAACACTCTAGACCCCCACATCGGCCCCAACTTCAAGCTCCCTGCAGCATCACTCTCCATATTTGATTGTATCAGTGTGATCATCTGGGTTCCTGTCTACGACCGCATCATCGTGCCAGTTGCTCGCAAGTTCACTGGCAACCAACGGGGCTTCACTCACTTAACTCGGATGGGCATAGGGCTCCTCATATCTGTCTTCTCCATGCTTGCTGCAGGAATTCTGGAAGTTGTGAGACTCCGTGTGGTTGCGAGTCATGACATGTATGATTCTGATGGCTACATTCCGTTATCGATATTCTGGCAGGTCCCCCAGTACTTCATTGTGGGTGCAGCTGAGGTTTTCAAATCTGTTGGACAACTGGAGTTCTTCTATGATCAGGCACCCGATGCCATGAGGAGCTTGTGCTCCGCACTCGCGCTCACCACCGTGGCACTCGGCAATTACTTGAGTACTGTGCTCGTCATACTAGTCACAAAGATCACTACAAAGGATGGGAAACTTGGATGGATTCCGGAGAACCTCAACAGAGGCCAACTTGATTACTTCTTCTGGTTGTTGGCAATCCTCTCCTTGGTGAATTTTGCGGTATACCTCCTTATCGCAAAGTGGTACACCTACAAGAAGACAACAGATGTCGAGATTGAGCTAGTTTGATTCAATCATAATAATGTGTAGGAATATTAGGAGTAAACGAGATCGAAGTGTGTGTTCATTTCTTCTATGTTTTCTTATTCTAGAGACTACTACTTTCGGTTTTCTTGCGCTTGTGTAAATTTGTTAAGTTACTAGCAGAAGTTAGATCATTGCAAGTAGCATTCGAATTGTTTTTGGTTAAAATGAAAGTATCTTGATCTTTTATTTTCGCGTGGCATTTTGGGTGGCGATCTATTCGATATCTTGTATGCTCAAGAGTTCACTTGCATCTTCTTGGCTTATAGCAAAGGGTATATTTCTCAAATGCTTGTACAAGTCGAATGAGATGACTCTTTACTCGATGGCTTCATTTGTCGAACTATCCTCCTTCCTTTGATCTTTCCTTCTTTCTCTACTCGCTTTGTTACTAACTTTGCTTGGCTCGGTGTTTACTTGTGAAGAATGTTATCATTTGCTTAAACTCTTTGCTATATTATGAAGATTGAAGATGATATCTGAAGAGGTACCATTAGAACCTCTTATGCAATCAACAAAGTATATTGGACAAAATTAAGATAGTCAATTGTAACTTCTCGATTTACTACCTTACAAATGATTGTGGGACTGATCATGTGGGGCCACTGAGATAGTGGATTCTATCTTTTGTTGAAGATAATGTTCCTTTAGAACCTCTTATCCAATCAACAAAGTATATAGGTAAAAATTAAGATGCATTTTTTTTAAATCATCGAAAGGATGCTCTATATTTTTTTAATTAAAAAGGCATCTTTTAATACTATTCAATTGTATATAATTATTCAAATGTCTTTCAGTACTATTTTTTACTGTTCATGATTGTTATCTTTTGCCTAAATTTTAAAATTTAATTTCTGAACGAATTCAAGGTTGAATTCATATTGTATTTCGTAGCTGTTATAACATGAATTTTTATTTATGTTGTAGCAGTTAGGTTTTATAGCTGCTACTCTGGAATAGTAATGAAAGATATTTAGATAAATGTAAGGATAGAACAGTGGGTGGAGTATCCTTTTGATTAAAAATAAGTACATTTTATTTTAGAAAGAGGTTTGAATGACTAGTTGAAGTTGAAAAAAAAATGATAAATTTTAGTTAGCCTCATTTTACTATCCCTGAGGGTGACCGATTCGGTCTCACGGAAGTTTCCCATCGGTCACTAGGATAAATCGGGAAGTGCACGTAGCGGCCAACCCAGACACCCGACTAGTTGAAGTTAAGAATCTTAATATTGGAGATAAAATGATAAGATATTTTGATCATTTTGAAAAATATATTTTATTTAAAAATAATATAAATGCAAGGGTTAAAATAAGCACGCTGACAAGTTTGGGCGAAAATTATAAGGGTGAAATTAGAAATTTGACAAATTTAAAATGAGATTTTGAAAAAATAATAATAATAAATACAGCGTTGCTGGATTTGGGCCTTTTATTTAGAAGGGAGCAAGCAGATCGCCGCCCGTCTGCCGTCGGGTTGCTCGCGTTCTCCTCGTCCGCGACGAGCAGATGCGACGAAGCTAAGGTTTAGGCGATCTTTCGCATCTCCGTTCGCCGGATCGAACCCCTAACCCTTCCTCCGACGCAATGGCCGCCCCCGGCCACGAGTCATCCGGGACCACGCTCATGGATCTCATCACCTCCGATCCGGCGACGGCGGCTCCCCCGGCCCCCAACCCCGCCCCTGCGGCCGCCCCGTCAACTCTTGGCAAGCCGGCCACCACGGATCGGAAGTCCAGGAGAGGCGCTCTGGCCCAGATCCAGACCGATACCATCGCCGCCGCCAAGGCTCTCAACCCCGTCAAAGCCATACCGCAGCGGCAGAAGAAGAAGGTCCGACCCTTTCGCCTTGAATCTACCCACTTTCCTTACGTTTGCCTATTTTGGCTGTCGAATCTCGTCCCTGCGACCCTGCCTGGTCAATCGAGTTACGGCGTTTATCTTTCTCGATCTATTCGTATAATGTCTGAAATTGCCTAATTCTGTGACGTACTCGAATTTGAGCAGTCAGTCTCATATGCACAGTTGGTGAGGAGTATTCATGAACTCGCTGCCACATCGGATCAGGTGTCTGTTAATTTTATTGCATTATGATCCTCCTTAAACTACTTGAGAAGTGGAGCAATGACTAATCGTGCCTCCTTTCTTTTGTTGCAGAAAAGCTCCCAGAAGCAGCTCGTGCTTCATGTGTTCCCAAAACTTGCAGTCTACAACTCGGTGGATCCTTCCGTTGCTCCATCACTTCTTATGGTATTTCACTTTGCCTGCGAATTTTGTTTGTAGAAGCAATAACTTCCTGCTAACTTTGAAGGTGATCTACACATTTCTTCTGTTTGGTTCTTTGTAACCTGCTAATATGCTCAAGTTAATGATGCAACATATTAATACCAAGATCTCTGAAAATAATGTTGTTATCATGGAAAATTACCTTGCATTTTAGATATTCTTCCAGTGATTGTAAGATACAAATACTTCTTATAGTGGTATTTTAATTAATGCAAACTTTAGGAAGAAAAGTTTCTGCAATAATGTAGTAACTAGCTGGACATTTTTACCGGTTGCAGTTTGCGACATGGATTATATACACCAATAGCTTAATGTTGTTGGGACTAAGTTGGAGAGTCCTTAACAGCTGTATCATTATTGATTTTATTCAACATTTCAAAACTGAAGCAGTTGTTAAATTACAAGCTAAATTTTAAGTATTTGGCTTCTATTTAATCTCATAGAATCAGAACAGTTGCATAAGGATCCAGGATTTTCACAAAAATGACATAACGCTGAGTTTTTAGAGAACCCACATTGGTTTTCTTTTAGTAGCCGGTTACAAAATACCCGCTAAAAATTCTGTTAGATTCTTTGCAATCAAGTATCCCAATTTTTTGTATCTATCTTATGGACCTTATTGTTAACAATAACAGTTAAATAAAGTGCATGAAAAGGACACTTAAGCCATGTTTCTTATTAGGTTCATAAACTAAGACGGATAGAGAAGTATGAAGGCTGAAAATAGGGAAGAAGAGAAATGGAGTAATTTTCTCATTTAAAGGATTTTCTCTCCACTCCTTTTCCTTCTGCAATGGTTTTCTCACAGGAAACACAGCGGTTCTACATGCAAAATGAACAAGCTAACTGCAAAAAAAGGAGAAAAGGGTATCAAAATTTGGTGGAAAAGCAACAATATGAACACCTATCTACTTATAGCAAAGCTCTCATGTTTCGTCTGTTCTTATGGTTTCCTATCTGCACATCAGAATTATTCATTTAACAGTACATGGGGTTCTAATATATAGGTGCAATGGGATAGTCTAATGACAATATCAAATTAACTAATGTTGTTTTACCTTTTTTCAGCTTCATCAACAGTGTGAAGATAGGAATGTGCTACGCTATGTGTACTATTATTTGGCCAGAATTTTGTCCGACAGTGGTGCACAAGGTTTAAGTCCAGGTGGAGGGATTCCGACCCCCAATTGGGATGCACTTGCTGATATTGATGCTGTTGGAGGGGTCACAAGAGCAGATGTGATACCTCGAATAGTCCATCAACTTACCGCTGAGGCTACAAGTGCTGATGTTGAATGTAACTATTGTCTTAGTTTGTTTCTGTTAGATTATGCCGTTTTTCCATGTCATTATTTAAGACAATCATTTCTTGTATTTCCCTAGGTTCATTTTTTGATGATTATTTGTCATCGTATACTTCACTCAAACAACCTCTCATTGATAAAATTTTGCTTTACAAAATGATTATCTTTTAATTTTAGTGGTTATTTTATGTAACCATGTAACATATTTAAACTAATAGCAGTACTGTTTACCTTAACACAGTGAATTCTCTCTTTCTCCTTTCTGATTCAGCAAATATGTTACTTGTTCTAACATATTCTACTGGCTCCAAAAATTATTTGATATGGAAACATTTTGCGTGTATGCAAAGTATGAAAATATAGAAAAAACAGTCTTATTTTCACCTTTATAGTTTATGGAAGACTATACAGTTTTTTTTTTATTGATCTGAAAAACTATGAAAACATATGAAGAAATACAACATATTTTTGGATTTATATAAAAAAATGTGTTATCCTTAATTTTTATGTAAAGAGAATTGAATTTTCACAAATGAATCATCATGTGAAGCTGATTAATTTTTCAAGAGTTTTGCTTTTTCTTCTGCAATAATTCAAGAGCCAAAGGTGGGTGTCTGAATATCTTATATAATTTTTAAAATAGCTGTTATTTTACATTTTGGCTTCACTGTGACAAATACCATGAAGGTGCTTTAACAATTATCATGGTCTACTTAAATATGAGAACTAACCCATGAACTGTTTGGCTCAAAATGCTTGAGTTCAAGTTAACAGTAGTTCACCCATACAAAAATTTTTAAATTCCTTTATTAGCCCACATGGAACTAAACTAGGGTGTCACAATCTCTTTGACTTAAGATTTATCCCTTTAACAATTGATCACTCATCTAAGCTTATAAACCTCTTCCTTAGCTCCTAGCTCAGTATCTCGGACTAAATTAGGATGTCCCATTAACTCCAGAAAATGGAAATTGAAACTAATGCTAGCTTACTAACATAGGTGCTCTAGATAATTTGGTGAAGAGCCTCTTTAACAACACATTATCTCCCCCAGAGGCAAGACAAATTTGCTCGATACTATATTTTTACTTGTCAAATTAATTGTTTGGAAAACTTCACGTGAAATTTATAGTGTTTATTTTAGTGTATTAAATTTAAGTTTCGACAGATTAAATTTAACATCATAGCCAGTATAGTGTATTCAAAACACTTTTGATTGACTAAATGGTTCTTTGCAGTCCATTCTCGGAGGCTTGCAGCTCTGAAGGCCCTGACTTCTGCTTCAGCAAGCAATTCTGAGATCTTGGAGAAGTTATACGAGATTGTTTTTGGCATTCTAGAAAAGGTTTGTAATGTTTATCCCATTTCCCTAATTGACTACCTATGAAATGATAATGCTACCTCAATTGCTGAGAAAAATTTATGCACCTGCCTCACAAGCATTTATACAAGCTTTAATCTTTTTTATGCACCGACCCCACCCTTGTTGTTTTTTTTTTCTATGCTAGTCATAGGGCTTCTCATTCTTTTGTTTCTTGATCCTTGAACATTCTCATGTTGAATTGTCTCATTGAACATTTATTGGAACATTAAATTGGATTTTACATGTCCCTAAATTTCAGGTTGGAGATGCAAAGCAAAAGCGCCGAAGAGGCATATTTGGCAAGCAAGGTGGTGACAAGGAGGTACTTTCCCGTTTACAAATGTGTACTGTGCTTTAATCTTTTCACATTAAACACTTGAATCTCAAGTGCTTGCCTATCACCCATGATCTTGTTGATCAGAATACAATTTTACCTTTGAAACTAGAAACTGTCAATTTTACCTTTGAAACCAGAAACCCCTTTTTTACTTTGTATATTCCTCTATTATCTATCATTAAGTTAGTCCAGTGCAACCTTGAAACCCAGATTTTTTTAAGGTCAGAACGAAACCATCATTCAGTTTGGCACAATCATGAGATTAGTGTGTACTGTGTGGTTAATATGGTTTCTTATATCTGCAGTCTAATATTAGGAGCAATCTGCAATATGCTTCTCTTAGTGCTCTAAGAAGACTTCCTCTTGATCCTGGGAATCCAGCATTTCTCCATCGTGCCATACAAGGGTCTGTTGTCCAAACTCATATGAATATGTATCATCTTTTTAATTTAATGATTTTATTACTGCCCAACTTTTTTTAAAAGGCTTTGGAGAATAAAAATTGCAATGCCTACAATTTGAGAACAATTCTTTTCAAAAATATTATGCCTTGTTGACTTTTTCATACAGAGTAATCCCAATTATAATTAGTTCTTTCCCTATTATAGAAGTATGGTTTGCTTAATCATCTTTCTTCTAGGCATTCACATATTAAACCTCCACCATAATGTTTGTTTAGTTGTGCATACCTGTTGGTTGCCAAATTGTCTTCTTTTTCCCATTTTGTTTTATTAATACTAAATTAGCAGAAACTTGTGAGTTTCTCTTCTCCTTCTTGGCTTCTCAGATACAATGATATGAATGACAGTCAGTTTGCATTAAATAATTTACATTGTATACTGATTTATCACTACACTGGTTGTTCACTATTTCTTAACATTTTCTACTCTAATGCTTTTGATAGGATTCAATTTGCTGATCCAGTTGCTGTAAGGCATGCCTTGGGGCTTATTTCTGATATAGCTACAAAAGATCCTTACTCTGTCGCTATGGCTCTTGGTCAGTTTAAGTTTTCTATGACCTTACATTTACATTGGTGATTGCATAAAATATGGCTTTTTTTCTTGTGAAAAGGTTGACTTGTGTGATATGTCTATTAACTTTAATTGACTTTTTCTTGTTTATAGTACCAATATGTAGACTGGTAAGTACAATATTTATCTACTAACTTATTTTCTCTTTTCTGTGCAGAAAAACACATTGAGCATGGAGGTGCACTTCTATCTCTTTCTTATCGTTGCTATGTATTTCTAAATTATGCCATCACTTCATTTTCAATTCCATTAGTTATGCTGTATCAGTAAACACTAGTATTGCACTAGCTGACCATGTTTTGTTATTCTTTTTTCCTTTTAGATATTTGAGAGTGGAATGTGAAATCTGGCTTCTAGAAAATCTAGAATTCTTTCTAACTTGAATTCATTTATCCAACACCTTCTTGTGATGCATTGCGCAATTGTAGGAATGAAAGATGTTATTGGGATTGTCTATTTAGTTTTTCATTTTATCTAATAAGAATCTGTTGTTGGATGAATAGGTGCCTTGCATGACATACTTCATTTGCATGACGTTCTTGCTCGGGTTTCCCTTGCTAGGTTGTGTCATACAATATCTAGAGCCCGTGCACTTCATGGTATGCATATTCATCGACATTATATGCAATTTTTCTTTCTTATTTGTATACTCCAGTTAAATGCCTTGTTTAATAATCTGTATCCAGAGAGGCCTGATATAACGTCTCAATTCAGCTCACTTCTTTATCAACTGCTTCTGGATCCCAGTGACAGAGTTTGTTTTGAGGCGATACTCTGCGTTTTGGGAAAATTTGACAATACAGAGAGGTGACAGTTAAACTTGTAATAAAATGGATAGAGAAATTCCTTGAAAATATCTATCATTGTTGAGTTATCGATCTCTTGTATAATCATAAGTCCCCTTTATACTTGCTATGTTATAGAACTGAAGAGCGTGCAGCGGGATGGATTCGATTGACCAGAGAAGTTCTTAAGTTGCCTGATGCACCTTCAGTTAAACTAAAAGAGACAGACAATCCTACAGCAAAAGCAAATATTGAGAAACCTTCTAAAGCAAAGCGTCCTCAGCCTCTTATAAAACTTTCCATGAGGAGGTCGACATGTTTTTTCTTTTTTCATATCTATATTATTTCCTGTTATTTTGAACGATGCAGGTATGGAATTCTAACATTCTCTTGTTAAGATACTCAGATTAGAAAGTTCTTTCCGGAGTTTCTCTCGACCAGTGCTTCATGCTGCTGCAAGAGTGGTTCAGGAAATGGGAAAAAGCAGGGCTGCTGCATTTGCATTGGGTGTATATGATGTTGATGAAGGAATGAGGCTTGATCCTGTTGATTCAGAGCTTAATAGTGGCTCACACTCTGAAGGTAGTTTATATATAATTGTTCACACTTCCAATAAATGAAGAATATTTATTTTATTCCTTGAATCATGCATTTTTGTCAAAACTGAATTACTGTTCCAGAATGTTGATTCTTTACTTTTTTTATGGTTTTATAAAGATTAAGAATAATAAACTGTGACAATAACTATTTCCAGAAGACAACCATAGCTCTGCATATCTTATAGCTATAAATCTTGAGGATGAGGAACTAAAGGAGATAAGAATGACACTTATAAGAAGGATTGTGTGTATTTTCACTTGATGTTAGGCCTTATGTCTTCCATCTTTCGCTTTTGAAGAGGCTAGGAGGAGATTGGGGAAAGGAAAGGGTCACATATTGGATGATCCCAATTCTATCAGTGCGTTTATGAGTTTACTGTTGATGGACAAGGACACAGTTAGGTGGTGAGAGAGGGGAAGAGAAGAGGGAGAAGAGGCAGAGGATGAGGAAAGAGAGGAGAATTCCCCCTTTCTTACCATGTAAGCAATGCCTTAATAGTCTTTGCATTAGCTAGATATCAAGATTTCCATGTGGATCATGAAGAAAGTGTACTTTCCTTGCATGTTAATTGAAAATGTTTATGTATGGACCAAAGTAGTCTCTTAGACCATATTTTGTTGTATTTAGTTTTGTTCTTATTCAGCTTGGCAGAATTGCATTCATTCATTATGTGTTACATGTTGCCTCTTAGTCTACATGTTGCCTCTTAGTCTAGAAAGTGAATTCTCCTTGTTTTTGTATGTGATATTATCATTACAGTTGATGATACTACAAGAATCATATGTTTGAAAATTTATCTTCATCAACACTTTCTTAACAAAGGAGATTGTAGAGTTTATGTATTTTCAGGATATTATGGATATTAAGGTTGTCCAGTCAGGGGAAGACATCTATGAACTTTGTCTAGTAGGTGTTAGATCCAGTGAAACTTCTCTATGCATCTGAATGTCAACTCTTACATACTATGTACTGACATAATACCTAGCATTGGACAAAATTTATTTATCACAACACGTGCGTATTATTAACTCTAACCTTTATTATCATTGTCATCTGTAATTTTTGTCAGCCTAAAATCTCCAAATTAAAATTTTATTTAAACATTTGTCCACCAATTCATCATTGTCAAAAAATTGCTAACAATCTTATCTTCCAGGAACCCGTAAGGCAATACCCGTGTCAAATGGTGCAGGCAGTGTAGATACTATTGCAAGTTTATTAGCATCACTAATGGAAGTTGTGCGTACAACTGTGGCATGTGAATGTGTTTATGTTCGTGCCATGGTAATTAAAGCTCTAATATGGATGCAAAACCCACATGAATCTCTGGAGGAATTGCAATCTATCATTGCATGTGAGCTGTCTGATCCAGCCTGGCCTTCTGCATTATTAAATGATATCTTGCTCACTTTACATGCTCGGTTTAAGGTACTTTTTTCTTCTCTCCATTACTTGTGCTTGTTTGTGGTTTTTGGGAATCACTTACATTGTATATTTCATTTGCATATCAGAAGAAAATCAACCTAGTAAGAAAAAGATTGTGCAGTGCAAGCTTTAAGTTTCACAATATAATAGTAACCTTACAATGAAATTTAACTATGGAATACCTGAAAATTTTCGTTAGTTTGATAAAATGCCGGTTCTTTATGCCCCATATTGACTAGGCTTGTTTTACTCCACTTGCACAGAAGTTGATTATTCGTCACTCTGTTTGTTGTCTTTAGTAATTTAGTGTCATTACATATTCATCTCACCCGTCTTGATCCTTCTTCATTCTATTGTGCCGTGATGGATAAGAATAGGAAATGTGCCCGCTCTAAATCACCATGTCTCTGCTTCTCATGATGGCAAGGGTGGATGATTGATTTCCCAACCCAACTTACCCTATTGCTATCCTTCCCCAATACTTCCATCATGGCACACACACGAAGTGCCAACCGTCAACCTAGCTAGTAGTTGAGATAGTTGTGAGATCAATCATGATAATATTTCTTTGAATGTCATTGTACCTTTTAACAGGTCAGTTCATAATTTCATGGCATTAAAGATTGTAGGAGGTAACAACAAAAAGTGATGTTATGTTATGATTTTCGAAATTAGAATTTCAGAAAACTAGCTCCACAATCATAAATTTCCTTAAAATGACAAGAGGTTAAAAGGACCTTAGTTTAACCACCCTACACAAAACTCAAGGATGGGAAAAATCCATAAGCCAGCTCCAAAATTATCCTCGTATGTTGTCTCACAATGTTTTGGCATGTTTCAACATAATCTGATGTTGAATATCTGATCTTCTTGTGTTATATTATAAGATGCTAGTTTTTGATCTTTCTTGATTTTGGTTTGACCTACCAGGCAACTCCAGATATGGCAGTCACACTCCTTGAAATTGCTAGAATTTTTGCAACCAAAGTACCTGGGAAAATTGATGCTGATGTTCTGCAACTTCTCTGGAAAGTATGTTCATGTTGTGGCTCATAGGAAGTAGTCTTTTGCATTCAACATTAATATGATTCTTAGTTTCAACTGATTGGGGTTTTAGCTTATGAGGGCATATGAGGTTCCATTTAATTTGTCTGCACGAGTGTTTTAGATGTTACAAAATGGCAGGTGATCATTTGTTTTTGTTTGTTATGATAAGTACTTGTTATCAAAAGTAGATTTAACATACGGTTAACTTGAAGAAAGGTTATTACACTTAAACTACACACCGTCCTTATACTTGCATTTTGGAAGTCATGACCCTTGATTTGCATGCCATAGATTGTTTTGTTGAGTAAGCACTACTATCTGACTTATCTCAGGATTAAACCTGCAATAATACTCCATTTTTAACATTTAATAACAATGAGAATAGTTAAGTTCCATAGATGCAGTTAAATTGTGTCTGCCTTTGTTCAAGGTATTGAGAGTTAAACAGTCCATTATTCCAAGTATCAAACTGGCGGAGAGTATTCCTAACTGCGGTGTATCTGATTTTTTTATTCAATCCAAATGGCTAATATTAAACTAGATTGTAGGCGATAGTATATTGCTTGATTCAAAAAGTTATCTACTGTCAAATGTGCTGTTCAGGTTACTGTCAAACTGATTGTCATGCTTGTATCCCAGCATTCAGGGTAGTTTAGTGATTTTCTTTTTGTTGAGTATCTAATATGATTTGCCACACTCCAAATTCTTCTTCTCAATGCATCCAATAATGTTTGCACACTTTGTACTATCTAGTCCATAAGGTATTGAGAGTTAAACAGTCCATTATTCCAAGTATCAAACTGGCGGAGGGTATTCCTAACTGTGGTGTATCTGATTTTTTTATTCAATCCAAATGGCTAATATTAAACTAGATTGTAGGCGATAGTATATTGCTTAATTCAGAAAGTTATCTACTGTCAAATGTGCTGTTCAGGTTACTGTCAAACTGATTGTCATGCTTGTATCCGAGCATTCAGGGTAATTTAGTGATTTTCTTTTTGTTGAGTATCCAATATGATTTGCCACACTCCAAATTCTTCTTCTCAATGCATCCAATAATGTTTGCACACTTTGTACTATCTAGTTCATACGGTACCACACTAATGTACACTGTGTAGCATGTTCCTTAGTTTCTTACATCTAAAACTAGCTGACCTCACATAGTTGTGACAAACAGTTAGATGATGTTGATAAGTTTCTGGCTTGTAAGCATTATATATGTACTTCATCTTTTGGCTGCGTTTTGACCTTGTTATGATCCTTTTTTTCCCTTCGTTAGACATGTCTTGTTGGAGCTGGTCCAGAAGGGAAGCATACTGCATTGGAAGCGGTTACTATTGTTCTTGACCTTCCACCACCTCAACCTGGAACCATGTCAGGGCTTGCATCTGTTGATAGAGTGTCTGCATCAGATCCAAAGTCTGCTTTGGCATTGCAGAGATTAGTGCAAGCTGCGGTAAGGATATAAATATCACAGATTTATGCAATTTAATGTGTGTCTTTGGAAATTAAGTGAGCTTTAATTCTGTTGTTACTGTGCAACCTAGATAAGCAGGTTTCAAATTACAACTTCTATTGAGCATGATGAGTGATGATCATCCCTTTTTAGATCATGGATTTTATGAAAACCAACTAACTAGGCTGACCCTATATATGTCCATACGTGTATGCTTGTACCTGTACACATCAGTGCTCTTTGTTGGAGTAGGCAAATTGGGTTTTGTTATATGCATTTGCTATGAAATTGAGTTTTTATGTTTTGATCATTATCAATGCAGGTGTGGTTTTTGGGTGAAAATGCAAATTATGCTGCTTCTGAATATGCTTGGGAGTCAGCAACACCTCCTGGCACTGCACTTATGATGTTAGATGCTGATAAAATGGTGGCAGCGGCAAGTTCTAGAAATCCTACACTTGCTGGTGCTTTGACACGGCTTCAAAGGTGTGCCTTTAGTGGAAGCTGGGAGGTACCTTTAGAACTTTGACTTTTGACTATTATTCATATATAAGATTTGTTAAAAGATTCTTCTCTCCATTACCTATGAGCACTTAGCATTGTCTTGTTTTCATATGAATGTTGCCTGTTGATGATGCACAGGTTCGGATAATTGCTGCTGAAGCATTAATCACTATTGCAATCAGATCTGGAGAGCCTTATCGACTACAGATATATGAATTCTTGCATGCTTTATCTCTAGGTGGTGTTCAATCTCAGTTTTCACAATCACAACTTAGTAATGGGGAAGATCAAGGTGCTAGTGGTATTGGTATTGGGTCTTTAATTAGTCCTATGCTAAAAGTACTTGATGAGATGTACAGGGCACAAGATGATTTAATCAGGTAACTTATGACAAACTTATTACAAGTGAAGAAGTTAGATGTTTATTTATGTTGTTCTATGCTTGTTTCCTTTGATTTCTAGAGATATGCGGAACCATGACAACAACAAACAAGAATGGACAGATGACGAACTAAAGAAACTTTACGAGACTCATGAGAGACTTCTTGATTTAGTTTCATTGTTCTGCTTTGTCCCAAGGGGAAAGTATCTTCCTCTTGGTCCTACCAGGTAACTCTGACTTGCATCTTTTAGTCATCGTAAAGCACACTTGTACTTGCATAGTGCGGAAGAGGATTCTTTATGTTCATACCCGATGCATTATATCATACTAATTAGATGTCATGTCCTACGCCCTCATGTGAAATGTGGATGTAGAATGCTAATTTCTTGTGGACGAGGAGATCTATATCAAGTGTCTAGTTGGTTGAACTTTTCATACATTGCTTCCATATCGTGTTCTTGTTGGGTTTAATAATGTGGCAATTGATTATTTGGATATTGTGAAGACCCATTTCTTTCCTGTTGGTGGCCACATAATTGTTAAACTAGGTGCTACAGAAAATTATTATAATGATGATGCATATAGTTCTAAACACATTTCATTGAATGGAGGTTAATGAGAATAAGTACACCCCACTAGACCTGATTAGTTGTATGCGCTGGAAAGCAACAAACTAGTGGTCGTCAGGGGCTCAGGGCCACTACAACATTAGCTCCTGACTAGCTGTGGGAGCAAGTTCAAACATAGAGGACCATCATGACGATGATTATGCCACTGATAATGCTATTCGAGTAAGAATAACGTAGAATTATATGGCAAAAGTGTGATATCAATTTTGGTTGTAACTAACACAAACAGAAGATCTAGCATGCCTTTTTCACCTACTGTAGTAGTCGTCTAGTTGTCTCCAGCTAATTCCCTTCTTGTTGCTTGTAAGGTTGTAAAACAGCCAAAGATTTGCCAAATCTGTTCACTTTGGTTGAGTTGAACTAATTTCACCATCTTTGACCAATTCCCTTCCAGATTGAGAGAAGAAAATTGCTTACAATCATCTTGCACTGCCCATCAAAACCATAAAAAAGGGGCATATGATTTCGTTGAGTTTTTATTGTGGATGAATTGAGATATAAAATCTCATCTACCAGTATTCAAGTTCTGTACTTTATTTCTAGTGAAGCCACGAGCTAAAATCCTCAGTTAAGGACGTTGCCTTTTTATTCGTCATTGCAGTTGAAGGCTTGGTTGTAGTTATTTTTCTGCATGCAGTTGCAATTTGTATTTCCATTTACTTGTAAGTTTGATATCCACTCCAGCTTCAGTATGTGAATGAGTGTCCAGGTTTACTTGCATTAGCTATGAACAGATTATAATCATCTCTCAACTTATTATTTCTTGGTTTTTGACATGCAGCGACAAACTCATTGACATATACCGTGACCGACATAACATTAGTGCATCTTCTGGTTTGAATGATCCAGCTGTAACAACAGGGATATCTGACTTGGTGTATGAATCTAAACAAGTCGATGTAAAGCCATCTAATGCAATTGATCCTGAATTGGCAATGGCTTGGGCAGCAGGTTTAGATGATGGTATGTGGGAAAATAATGCACCAGCAATGGAGAAGGTAAGATGTGTAGTTCTACAATGGCGGTCCCTTTTAATGATGATGTTTTCATAATTTTAAATCATTGTAAATACAATTTGCTCAAATATAGAAGACATGGCTACCTTCAACTGTGACTGCAGATCACACTGTTGCTCAGCTTACATAGCTACATATTTCCCGTTTTGTTATAATCTTTACTTAATTGCTGATGGAGGCTGTAATATGCTGTTGCTAGGTAAATGAATTTCTTGCTGGTGCTGGAATTGATGCTCCGGATGTTGAGGAGGAAGAGAATTTAACTTCTCGGCCATCAGTGACGTATGACGACCTATGGGCTAAGTCTATTCTTGAAACTTATGAAGCTGAGGTACTATAACCATCAATATAAATTATTAATTGTGTTTGTGATCTTTATATTATTGCATTTTATTCCAGGAAGATGATGCAAGATCGTCAGGGTCATCATCTCCTGAATCAACTGGTTCTGTGGAAACTTCTATATCATCCCATTTTGGCGGTATGAACTATCCATCATTGTTCAGTTCACGTCCATCAGGCTATGGCATTTCACAAACTTCAGTATGTATCTTTATTTTGTTGCAGAAATAACCTACTATTTCTCTGCTTCCTGCATTGTTTTTTCGTTTCTCTTGTCAATTCTTTCAGTGTTGATTTTATTGCTTTAGCATATAAGCTTGCTGCATTGTACATGTCTTGGAGTGGTGGGGCAAGCAGATGAACTTACTAAAAATAATAATGGCTTAGGGTGCACACTTAATTGGCATTTCTCTTCAATATAATGTCCCAAGTTTTCAAAGTATCATGATTTCAGGAGCTCCTGATTATGGATGATAAATAAGTATTGTTTAGATTAACAAATCTTTAATTGAGTTTTTATTTTTTATTTTAATATAGATACCTAAATTTGCAATTCTGTCATGTCTCTTTCATTATTTATCTTTGTTCGTTGTGTTTCGTATCAAATTATGTTATAAGATCATGCTCACCAAGGTTTAAAATATCGAACCATGCCGAAATTTCGATCCCGGATCGGAACGATACAGTTTCGGTTTCATATCATACCGTGCTGGTATAGTTTCGGTATTTTTAAAATATAAAATATATTAATTAAAATAAAAAATTTAAAAATTAAAATTTTTGATAATTTTATAGGTTTTAATAAAGCCTATTTAAATTATCCCGAACTATAGCTAGGAATTGATTATTAAAATTTAATTAAACCTTAAGTTTTAAAAAATACAAATTGCGGCCACAACGCGCGACTGGGTACATGTGCCCCGCGCGCGGAGGTGTCGTCGGCCCCGAGTGGCGCCTCCGGTGGCGTTGCCGGCCCCGAGCGGTGCCTCTGGCGGCATTGCCGGCCTCGGGCGGTGCCTTCGGCGGCGTTGCCGGCCCCGGGCGGTGCCTCCGGCGGCGCCGGGCTTGGGCGGCGCCTTCGGCGGCGTCGTCACCAAGGCCGTGCGACGCCTCCGGAGGCGCCGTCGAGGCCGCGCGACGCTTCTAGAGGTGCTGTTGAGGCTGCGCGACCCCTCCGGAGGCGTCCCTCGGTTGACATTCCTATGTCGGCGCTATGCCGGTGCCGGTGCCGGTGCATCGGCAGAATGAAATTTTTTGCTCGTGTTGCCCGATACGGCTCGAAATTTCAATCCTTCTCACTATAGTCAGTATTCTAGAAGCATCAGAATCACCTCGACTAAAGATGCTTTGAATGTGTAAAATATAGAGCTTTACATAATTGCCTTAGATTATTCATATCGTTTGACATGGTTTATGGATCATTTCTTGTGACCAATGCAGCTTTTTTTCTCTAATTTCCATGATTCAAGTGGAACTAAAGTAATAAACATAGTTTTCTTTTCTCTGGACTTATTATCAGGATAACAGGTCAGGAACCAATGCGAGGCGGTTCAGCAACACATCTACTGGTGGTGCAGGTTTCGAGGGAATTGGATCTCCGGTTAGCCTTCTTTCTAGAAAGCATGTTGTTGTTTTCATTATCTGGATTATACAGCTCTCATGTTCCAGTTTGCATATTTAGGTTAGGGAAGAACCACCATCGTACTCATCTACGCTTCAGAGATACGAGTCCTTCGAAAATCCTTTAGCAGGGGCTGGTACACGGAGTTTTGGCTCACAGGATGATGGCACAAGTTCACAAAATCCGCAATTTGGGAAAGCCTTATACGACTTCACCGCGGGTGGTGATGATGAGGTACTTTGTGGTTTTTATGTTACATTGCTATTCTTTTTTCAACTGATTGCTACTTAAATCTCGTGCCACCGCCGGCAGTGATGAATGAGATTCTTTTTACTTTCCTATCATTTTCATGGGCATCTTTTATTTCTCTAGGATGCATTTAGGAATAGCTGTTATATTCCCCACGAATTCTCATGCAATAAGTATTCTTTTATTTGTTTGCAAAAATAAAATTGTCTATTTGTAAAGCATAGTTAATTTTTACTCTATTACAGCATTCACTATCTTTTATTTATTTTATTTTTCAATATATATAATATATTCTTATTTTATTCAATCCTCCAAAAATAGGATGAGCAAAGTAAGTCAATTGAGCCAAGCAGATTGGACGACTTGATCAAGCTACACAAGTTGAATGAGCTAGATTCAATTGGGTCACCTAGTCTAGTCAGTTGCCCGCCCAACCTAACATGTGTGACGGATCAAGCTTGTACCGAATGGTTGGTCTCGTCAAGGGGTAAGTGGGGCCAGATTGGATGGGCTAGGTAGGTTGGTTTGACTAGATGAGTGGGCTAATCAGATCAGGTGGGTCTGACATACCGAATGGTTGGTCTCCTCAAGGGGTCAATGGGGTCAGTTAGATTGGATGGGCTAGGTAGGGTGGTTTGATTAGATGAGTTTAGGCATGACGAGCAGACTAGATAGGCTAATCGGATCAAGTGGAACCGACTAGGGATCGGGCTAGTATGACCAGAAGAGCCAATCAAGCTAAGTGAGTCGATCAAACAAGTTGAGCGGGTTCAACAGGCTGAGCAAGTAGATCAATCAGGTCCCTCAGGCAAGGCAAAGTCTAGCTAGTCGTATGGATTGTTCAAGGTGGGAGTATAACTCTTACAAAATAAGTGAATCGCACTAAATTTCTCATGTAAAGAATATTTTATGATTGTGAGAAATATTCCTTTTCTATTTCCCAGCCAAATGAACTAAATTCAGAGATATTTGTCAATTTTGATGAGCCAAATGCATACGAATTTCCTGACCGAAGGTAATCTGCCATATATCCTATTTGAGTCGCTAATCTGGATTATCATGCCTTCAGTTAAGCTTAACAGCTGGAGAGGAGGTGGAAATCGATTACGAAGTCGATGGTTGGTACTATGTAAGTCTCCTCGCCAGAAACCTGTCTTCGATTTATCATAACTCGAACCACTAATTCCTCATCTTATTATCCATGTTCAGGTGAAGAAAAAACGACCTGGGAGAGATGGGAGAATGGGTGGACTGGTTCCAGTTCTCTACATCAGTTCATCTTGATGTCTCGTAATACAACACAATCTGTTCAACCTTCATAATTTCTCTTCGCCCGTTTGAGAAAAGCTATAGATCTTTTCTTTGGCTCCATTTCGTTCTTCCGTACCTGGTACGACGTTTGTGATGAAAAAACCCCAGCAGAGATCCATTTCTGGATTCCCATTCCTGGTATGAGCTCTATTTGATGTTGTATCCAAACACATTTGTTCGTTCGTTTTCATTTTTCATTCTCATTGGTTTCGTGTGGCTGTTTTTCGCCATTAGGTCATGTAATTTTACCGATTGTGTTTGTTTATTGCCTTTGAATTCTATGATGCAGTCTTTGTAGAGTTAACGCAAGGTTTTCCTCTCTTTTCCTTTTTTGACTGCATATTTATTTCGATTAGTTCATCACCCCCCTTGACTCCCATTCTACTCGCACCCAATGGTTCGAAGGGCCTCCCAAAAAATCATGGTGAAGACTCCCCTCATTGTAGTTTTGTTCCCATGTGATACCGCAATTTTTATTTTTATTTATTTATGTTTGTTCTCACCTTCAAAGACTACAGAAATGTGGTGGGTGATTATATTTCGACTGAGTGCAAGTAGTTTATATTTCAAATTTGATGTCGTTTTAAGTTTCGTTTCGTTTATGATATTATAAAAATTTCAGAATAAACCAAAATGGCTCAGTGTAGAGACGCTAGTTGTGCTATTTTACCATAAACTCAATGCTTATTTTCATTCAGGATTCATGGAGATCCATGAAAAGAACTATAAAGAGCTCTTTTCTAATCATAACCTTCGCCTCAGATACTGTAAAGAGCATTAATACTATTTATCCCACGCGCTGGGTGTCCAATGGCATCGACTTGTATGTAATAATAAAAATCAAAGTAAATAATAATAATAATAAACAGGTGAAATATTAAAATAATGATTCGTTAAAAAATATTTTGCAAAATGGGCAAAATGCGTGGCTACTGCAAAATAAACTGTAAATTTTCTCTTGGCTTTCTGATTTATCTCCTATTATGAAATATTTTTTTTTAAATCTTCAAAGCAGCAAAATACCTTCTGACTTCGCAAAAATTCGTAACATTATAGCCTTGATTATGAATCTTATTATTTACTGAAAAATAACATGACATACACATGATACACCTGTCGTATTATTTAAATTTCATTCAACAATACTGATGCCTAAAGTGAGAATCATTGTATTTTTTTGGGGGAAAAGAGGAGATAAATTACAAACCAAACGACTTATCCCTGACCGTTACTTTTAACTTATCTAATATGAAATATTATATTATCGGCAAATTTATAATTACTGCATACTGAAATAATAGAGTTCAGCCATTTGAGTAAATAAAAGGAGATAAATGTAGCAATAAATTAGCACGAATAATGAATATATATAGCAGTTTTTTCACTGACAACCGCATCCGCCACTAATTTTTCCTCAATTTCCAGTGTAGAATCCAAAAGGTGAGCAATTAAGAGACAATGAGGTGTCCTTTCTGCAACATCAAAAGGGCACTTGGCTTGCAAAAAACTTTGATACCTGTTAATTGCAACAAAAGGGGAGTGTATAGTGTATGTTTCCTTAAAACAAAAACAAACTTGTTTTTCATTTTTTTCAGAAAAAAAATATCTAAAAATTTTCTTTAAAATAAATATTTTTTATTTTTTTAATCTAGGTATCCAAATCAAAATTCAACTCTTCGAACCTTAATTCTGATGGTGATCAATCTAACCCCGTAGAAATTTACCACGGATCACGAGTAAATCCAGAGGTGCAAACGGTGAGTTGCTTCGCAGTCAACATCCTAGAATTGTCTTTCCACTAAAGAAAATTATTAACTGTGAAAGTTCTTTGCCATTGCACTATAGCTCGGGGGCATAAATATTTTTTCGTCGATCAAACAAAAGGTCTTTCATCTTTAATAATAATAATAATCAATTACCATAAAAAATTTTGAGAAATGAAAAACCAAAATTCAAACAAACGCGTTGCGATTTACATTGATTTGGAGATATCATCAAACTCAGAAAAGTTCTTAAAAAAAGCAAGCTATTTCTTATTCTCTAACAATTCTTTTCACAATTATTACTTATCCATGCTTAAGGAACACCAGAGGCCAGAGCCAATGGGCATGAGACATGCAAGCTGGACTGGCTGCTGATTAGGCCGGCCGGCCGGACCAGGCCGGCAAATCAAATAAACTCAATGGACCATTGTCTATCAATTATAGTGAAACTATATCATTGTGAATATTCCTTATCTATTTTTAGCACTTATTCCTGTAAACCAAACGAAACCTAAGAATGTATGAGAATGATCTTATCTATCCTATTATATGAGCCAAACTAAGGCTGATTTTTGGCTCAGTTTTCTTTTCCCTCCTAGCTCTCCACCCATGTCCTAACCCATTTTGTACCGTGAAGTAAGTGCAAGATAACTGATTTTTCATCCTAGAATAAGTTCACCAACTGTTTTAATCAATCACTCAGTCGTATCGCCTAAATTGAAGGATAATAAGATGCCTTAGGAGATGTGAATTATCGAAGAACATAAACAAGTAGTTTGTGTTGGATGTGCATCTGGAAAAAGAGTGAGGAAGTTACCACCATGTAGCGATTACCTGTTCCAGTGTCAAGAACATTATCACATTCCAAGATCCAAGCCGGGCAAAATTTGGAATGAATCCTTTATAAAAAGCTAGAGGTCCCTGCAAATAGATAATTTCTCTCTCAGTGCAAATAGATAAGTTGACTAGCAAAGCTACTACAGAAGGAATTTAAATAGTATCATTGGATTTTTGTTCAGAAGAGAAAAAGATGTAAAGGAAAAAAACACAACTGAATATGTTCATGTTCTTCTGTGGAACTTTCAACCATTTGTAGGTTCTCTAATACCTCCAGCCAACTATTAGAGGAGCAAAAAATGCATAAATTTGTGCAGACAAGATCAGAAAGTATGATAGCGATATGATTAACACTAAGGTTTTGTTTGTTTAGTGGAAAATATGTTCATATTTTTTTAATATTTGAGTTTGTGGAAAATCGCAGCTAATAAAAAAAATGGCCATTAGAATGTCCACCCTATGTGATCGTTTCCTCCTCTGTACATCAAAACACAAAAATCCTTTCTATGTAAAAATTACTTATGCCAAACAAATGGTAAGAACAGGGATAACTGCAGGTTTGATGTTCTTGTTTAGGTTCATGAAGTTATTCTGTCTAAGTAGGTGAAATATGTGTGTTATTCTTTCTAATTGATTATTCAATTTACATTAACTAGCATTATCCAGGAAGACAGTACATTTATGAGGTGAGATTTGTTAATTTATAGATGATTAAATTCCGAGATCAAGCATGTTATGAGAGTAATAAACCAAAAGTAATGATCCTGAATTATTTATTTTGTTGGAATATAATGTTCCCTATCAAACCAATAAGATTTCAATTTGAGAAGTTCATGAAACTCATCACCTAAAACAGCCATGTCTAAGCACGTTGGAAAGAAGGAAACACGACAAAGATCTATAACGTACTTCATTTTTAAGTGTCTTGATGAAGCAATCGAGTGTGTTTTTATAGGATGGATCACCCATCATTCTCGACTTGACCTGCAGAAAGCAAATTCAACTGACAATTTAGGACTAGAAATATATTAATGCAAGTTAGGAAAGCGTACTATTTCTAGCTAGTTGGGCATGATATGAGAGAATACAGCAATCCCAAAAAGAAACAACTTACTGTTCAGTATCAAAATATTGAACAATATAAGAAATTGTGCACACCATAAATGGAGAATGGTTGCAACTTTTATTCAGACTAGCAAAGGAGATAGTATCGGAACATTGAAACTAGCAGCTAGATATACATTGTGGCCGGTTCATTTTTTTGAGATTAGTCTACTACCTGTCAAATATCACTTTAGTAGGGAAGATGGTCAGAGGAAGTCAAGTTGGATGACACTTGGTCTAGTCTAGAATTTAGATTAGGTCATGTGTCCATTCAAACTGGAACTAATCGGCGGCAGAAATCAACAGGTGAGGATGAGATGATTGTCAATTTCCCCAAGTTACTTGGAGGTATCCTTCAAATTGTTCTAGAATGATGATAAAAGTTGGGACGAGGTGAGCACAGACAGGTGGAGTTTGGTTTAAATGGTTTTGTCTCGAGGGTTGAAGTGGGGTTAAAAGTATGTTATAGCTCTAAGTGAGATTAAAGAGTGTCTCAGCTGGGGATAACTTTGTAGCTTTACACACTGTATAAGATCGTCGTTGCAGTTTCTCTCCTTTTATAGAATCAGCAGGGAGTCTTCATCCAATGGTCTTCTACCATGTTCGTCCAATTGTTTTCTGTTGTTTTAATTTTGTTCCACCTAACTTGTGTTGCCTTAGAATCTGACTATATGTTGATTCCTCAAATCAGCTCCTATTCACATGGTCCATTCACTGCTTTGCGCATATTTCTTCAACTAACAAATCATTTTACTTGGTGGACATTTTACGCATAATATATAGCAATGAGATTGCCGTGAAGATAAAGATGGCTAGACTCCAAAGAATCATCTTAAATAGACTTTCTGCTTTGCTTCCCATTAGCAATGGATGTAACAAAAATATAAGATTAAAGGCCAAAAAAGTAATTTAACGATTAATGCTTTAGGTATATACTAATAAGAAGTAAAATGCAGGAAACCACACATGTGCTTGCTCAGATAAAACAAAATGAAGAATAATAAATCCCAAGATAAAATAGTCATACCTACATACAAGGAGAAACCAACCAACTGTTGGAGTTGGCAAAAAACTTGCATGTGAAGTGGGAAAGGAAAGAGCCAGCTAATCAGCTGTCACCACTCTTGTTTGGAGAAATAAGAGAGACTGTTGATCAGCCTTTCACTTAGGGCTAGTCAGTACAGCAAAGATGTTAGCAATTTGAGTGCAAGGAGGGTAAATCCAAATTCAAAGTAGTTTTCACCATCATCCACCATATACAGCACATGCTTACACACCTTCTATGTATGCTTCGAATCCTTACCTCATGTCTGCATTTATAGCCGGCACCTTTAGTGGAAACTTGGAATCCACTTCCAGTAATAGTGCTTGTAGGCACAATGATGATCAGAGAGTTTGGACATTTTTGTTTCAACTGTCATCTAATCCTACCTTCAACATCTGTTTAGTCAAGGCTAAACTCAGCAAGGTTGAAACCTTCATTAAGGACAATGTTGTTAGGCTAGAGCAACCTCATCTACATCCTCAACATTTTCAAACCTACATGTGCTCACACAACTCCTTAGGTAGCTCCGTATGTGAATGGTTTGTGTATTCACTGCAACAAGAAGGGAGTTAGAGGGCTGAAGGCTACTCACCAAATCCAATGGTGTTGTGTGATGACAAGAATGCAGAGTTAAATTTGATTTGGTTAGAGAGGTGAAACATCCTGAATCCTCATATTGCTAATTGCACAGACCTATCTTCGTAGCTTTATCTGCTCACTTAGGTTGTGTGGTGTCATATAACTCTATGCTGCATTCCCATAGGTTGTGTAGTGTCATACAAATTGATCCACCTCTTAGTCTTTCCTCTAAAGAATGTCAGGACCATATAATGGAGAATAATCATCAAAAGAAGGTGAGTGCTTCCCATAATATGCAATCCAACCATATTCTGATTATTTATTATATCTTAACAAAAAATATGTATTATAAAGTAATTTAAGAAGATTTTAGAAACAATCAATCCATATTTCACAGTGAAAACTACATCAATCAATCTAAAAACTAGTAGAACAGAAAAAATATACCACGTCAACAGGAGAACCAACACAAACAGCAAAAAACCCAGCAGCCAAACCAGCTAAAAGATGGGTGAAAATGTCGTCTGAAAATCCAGGGATTCTCAAGATCATCTGCGTCCAAAGGAGGGTGAATCATAGATTCAAACAACTAAAGACATGATGAAGGGGTAGAAATAGATGGTGAACCGAATTTTTACCTGTTTTATTTGATCATAGCTGGCTAATTCAGCAGCATTAACAATAGCATTACGTGCAATATTAGGACCAAGACCAGTCCACAGAGCCCCAAGTCCTTCCTAGTTTGTAGTCAGTGAGAATCATAAATTGCATAAGCTTTTTGACACCACCTCTAAATACTTAATTCTAAAACTTTACCTGTTTGATTATTTTGAAATAAGCATCCAATGCTCCTAAATAACGCCTTGGTACACCAGGTGGAAGTTTCCCTTCGACTTGGAGGCGTACTTTTACAAGATCAGTTGGATTTGCAACGGTGATTCCCAGAGCACCTAATTGAGTTGTAACAATTAGGCAAACATGTGAAAGCAAGCAACAGGTAGCAATAGTCTATCATAGAGAACATAATCAGCCATCACAGTCATCAAACATTTAACAAATTAATATTTCATCTCATTTGCACTGGTCCTAGCAACTAACCCGTTGTAAGACCAGCAAGAATTTTCTTGAACAAAGGAATATCTCCAACAAAACTATCACCAACATAAAAGGCTTTCACCTGAAAGACAAAAAAGGGTCAGTATCTTCCAAAGTGGTGATAAGGTTTGAAAAAATCAAGGATAAAACTAGGATTTAAACTTACAGGTTCATACAACCCAATCCTCAACCCACCGAAAATGCATTGACGATGAAGCCCAGGCACCAGGCCTTTCCATAATGCTACCAAACCTTCCTCAGTAAGTATTGTTATTACAGTCCCCAACATTCCCCTATATCTAGAAGTACTCATTGAATCCCCTGATGATGCTTTCTTCTGTAGTTGAAGCCTGACTTTTGCAGTATCCAAAGGAAGCGTGGAAATCTACATAAATCAAATACATATTACATGATGAAATCAGTATTATTGTATGCCAAAATAGCAAAAGAAACGCTAGCAAGGCACAAGTTCTGACTGTATCATTTGCTGAAATTTCATAAGTTCTACAAATTCGTTTAATAGATTACCAAACAAACCACTCATTAAAGAATGTTGTTTCACAGATTGGTAAAGTGAAACGAAAAAGAAAGAAAGAGAGTAAGCTAGCTATAAATTATCCAGCCTCATCCCCATGGACGCTAGATCTGGCATCCATGTCTTTTAAGAATCAAACATACCGATTTATATCTTGAAATCAAGGAGCTGAAATCACTTATTAGCAAAATAAACATTAGCAAGACACAAGTTCCTACTGTAGCGTTTGCTGAAGTTTTGCCGTTCTACAAATCCGTCTGACGGATTATCGTGTAAATCACTCGATAAAGAATGCTGTTTCCCAGATTCAGTAAAAAATAGAAATAAATCTAAACTAACGAAAAATTATCCTAACTTCATCCCAGCGGACGCTAAGATCTGGCATCAATGTATTTTAAGAATTAGACAAACTAATATGAAAACAATTCAGAATGGAAGTAGATTTAGACCTTAAACCGCTCTACTCCCTCAGTAACAAGCACTCTTGTCCGTTGACTTAATTCGCTGCAGGTAGCGAGGTTAACGGTGTCAACGACACATCAATCATTCTAGATCATCGCATTGTGACATGGACGGGTAGGAAAGGAAGCAAAACTAGGATGCGATGACGAAATCAAAGTAAACCGACCTCAGCGACGCAGGCGGCGATGGCGCTGCTGGCCAATCTGCCGGCGAACGAGATCTCGGTCCTCTCCGCCATCGCGAACCGAGATCCGCTACTGGCGAAGGGGATCAGAGAGAGAGCTAACGACGAGGATTAGGGATCTCAAAGAAGCGAATCGAAGCGAAGGAATCGGCGGAGGAGGAAGTGACGACGGCGACTACCTGCTCTCCCTCCAGGCGATTAAAAAGGGTCGCTTCCGCACCGGATCGCAGGTATCTCCGACGCCCATCGCGATCGCATATTCGCTACGTGTCGGCAAACGAAAAGTATAGTTCACCTGTTTTTTCACAACAACCTCTTGGAATTTTAAAAATATCAAACTTTATCATTCCAAATTAACCCATGATTTTGAATTTAGGAACGAATTATTAAATTCAGCGGTCAAAAATTGAGATCATGCTTAACAACACATATTTTTAATATATATATACACACACGATGCTTCACACTTCATGAACACTAGTATAATTTTTTTTAATTTTAATTTTAATTTTCATTTTATTTAACTTAAATATTATATTATAAACTCTAAACTATTAATATTATACTTTAAATCCTAAATTTAAATAAAAAAAATATATATTAGATGCTCGTAAGGTATACAGCATATCAACTTTTTATATATAATATGTTACACACCTTGTGAGATTAGTATATTTTTATTTTTATTTTTATTTTTATTTTATTTATTTTAAATATTATATCCACCTGAAGACTAAACATTATACCTTAAATCCTAAAAAAATTTAAAAATATTATATTAGGGGTTCACGAGGTGTACAACATATCATTCATTACATATATGAATTATATGTTATACATCTTATAGTGCACATCTCGTAAACACATAGTATATATTTTTTAACATTAATTTTTACTTTATTTAGTCGTCTAAATATTATATCTTAAACTTTGAACCTAAATCCTAAATATTATACCTTAAATCCTAAAAAAAATAAAAATATTATATTAAATGCTCACGGGATATGTAGTATAAGATGTGTAACATAAGATGTACAACATATCATTCATCATATATAATAAATGATATATTACATACTTTATATTGCACACTCCGTGAGCACCTGATATAAAATATTTTTTAATTTTTTAATTTAGGATTTAGATTTTAGAGTTCATGGTTTAATATTTTGATTAAATTTAGTGAAAATTTAAAAAAAATATCATTTATTTATTTATTTGTACAAGTTATAAATTTAAAAAATTAACAAAATTATGATTAAAGGCCAATGTGATATAAATATATAAATATTGTAATAATTTTTTTAAAAATTATTACACAAGTAATAAATGTAATAAGTAAATGCAAATTCATCTAGTGGTGGCCCGCATCTGTTCACCCATTCGACGGACGGGTCATCAAGATGGTCACGCTATTTGGGTTCTCAAAACTTTACCTGCCGATGTCATCCAATCAAATTCGTTCTCGCGCTATAACCGATTACTTCACTCCACTTTTTCTCTACTACACTTGATTTTCTCCGCTCACAGGCGTGCAATGTAGGAAACAGATAGTTTAAATTGGGAGTAGTTATAACAACTACTGCTTTAGTTCATAAAGGGCGTGAAATGAGTGGAGCTGACGACCAGGGCCCACGACGGAAATTTGGGAGAAATTGTCGACGTGTCATAAAGTTAGTGGTTCGCTTACTCCGATACATGTACTTGCCAAATAGCGGATCGAATCCTTTCTCACGTGGTGTCGACACCTTCTCCTATCGCGATCTTCTGTCGCATTCCCTTCCCTTTTCGTCGGGTTCATAGCCGCCGGCCGCGGAGAACAGACGAGAGATTTCGGTTTGTTCCCTGTGTCACGGAGATCCGACAGCTGATCCGTCGGTGGTGGACCTGGAGTAGTTGGATCGAGAAAAAAAAGGTGGGGAAGAAGTGATGGCTTTCAATTTCACCGGCACGCAGCAGAAATGCAAGGCCTGCGGCAAGACTGTCTACCTCATGGATCAGCTCACCGCCGACGGAATCGTCTTCCATAAGTCCTGCTTCAAGTGCAATCATTGCAAAGGAACCCTCACGGTATCGTTGTTCGCCTCCCTCTGTGTACTCGTTTCAACTTCGTTTTCTCATAATATTCAAAGTAGCGAGTTTGACCAAGATGGGTACTTCCAATTGTTCGGAATAATTTGGAAGGTTAGGATTCCAGGTCAATGGTCGATGCTGTAGATTTGGTATTCGAGCTGCTCCTCCATATCAAATACTCAATATGCTATTTTCAGATCATGATAAAAGCATAGCGATTTTGCCTCCATCAATAGTCGATTGCTTTCTAAATCTGTTGCTCTAGAATGTTGGTTTTTATGCGTAGGCAACTTGGTAGGGCTGATTGCTTTTGCTAACTTTTCCTCAGCCAAATGTCTAGAATGATTTATTGATTGATGGTATATAGTGAGTAAGATGATTATTGAACTGACAGCACAAAGCCTACGCTTTGAATCTTCACCTTCAGGATAAATTCTCAAAATGACGCATTGTTATCATACGGAGCATTGCGGGTTATGCATCCTTGCGTAGTTTAGAACTCCAAGGATAAAAGGAGAGATTTTACTCAGAAACTCGTTTCTAGTTTATGCCACTAGTAGGAAGAAATTGTAGCATGATTGCATCATCTACAACTACTTGAATGTAGAGGTGCTGGTGATGGGAAGGCCTGCAAAGTTATAACTCCATTGGGTTTCAACTTTCAATGTCCTTAATTTTGATAGTATCTTGATGGGAATGATAATTGACCACTCTCAATTTGAGAATTTCACATGTTTGGGTTAATCATGTTGTCTGAGATGGGGCTTTTTATGTTAAACAATGAGAAGTAACCATTCATCCTTCTTTACTATTGAAGGCAGAAGGGAATTGTAGAAATGACTACTTGTCATACGGAAAAGAAAAGAAAAGCTTCTCTGCCCTTCACCTTTTGTTCTAAAAGCATTAGTCAATATAATAAAAATTCATTTAATTAATTTGAACATTATAAAGTTATCGATGACAATGATTAAATTAGGATGGGAAAACAGTAGTTTTTTCTAAATACCTTTCTTTTTCTTCTCAGCTAAGTACATATTCATCCATGGAAGGTGTTTTGTATTGCAAGCCTCACTTTGAACAACTCTTCAAAGAATCTGGCAACTTCAACAAGAATTTCCAGTCACGTGAGGCTTCATTACCATTATGAATAATCCAAATGACTTTCTTTAATATCTGCACTACTAGTCGTTTAAAATTTTCCCCTGTTTTTCAGCTGTAAAATCCACTGATAAAGCTCCAGAACTGGTTAGTAAATATCTCGTACTAAATACTGATTTCTTCATTGCTTATTGTAAATCACTCATCCTTTGTTGTATCAACTAGATTCTAACACCTCCTATAATTGATTAAATTTGTGTTGTGAAATTTTTTCAACCAGATGCCACAAGCAGTTTATGTTGTGAAAATCACACATTTTCTTCATATTAGCTTTGAAATTCAGAGTTGAATATTTTAAACTTCGAAGTCTTGAAAAATCTAACTTGCAAATTAGTTTGCAGCACATTCTATATCATCTTTTCGCAGTGTAGACTGAGTTGCAAATTAGATTACTTTGTGAAAATCACAAATTTATCTCATCTTCAGCTTTGAGATATTCCAAGTTGAACATTCCAAACTTTTTGGTGTCTGAGATGTATTTTTTAGCCCTAAATTTTACTACAAGCAGATTCAAAAACTACCTTATGGTGCTTTTGTCATTTTTTTAAACAAAAACAAGCCATTTATAAATTAGTTTTCACTACAGAAATCACAAATTTATTCCATACTTTACTATCTCAAGTTGATCATTTTAGACTCTCTAGTATCTAACCTGTTTATCATATCTGCTATTCAGACTAGATCTCCTAGCAAAGCCGCCGGTATGTTTTCAGGAACACAGGAGAAATGTGCTACCTGTGGTAAAACCGCATATCCTCTCGAAAAGGTCGGACTGGCTCATGAACTTCGTATTATTTTCAATCTAAATTGATAGAATCAACCCTTAAAATAGAGTCTATATATATATATATATAAACTCTAGATTAATTTCAGTGTTTTAATCTTGGTTGAAAATTCTGATGATCATGGCATGAATTTCTTCAGGTGACTGTTGAAGGCCAAGCCTACCACAAGTCCTGCTTCAAGTGCTTTCATGGAGGCTGCTCAATCACCCCCTCCAACTATGCTGCCCTTGAAGGGATTCTCTACTGCAAACACCATTTCTCCCAACTTTTCAAGGAAAAAGGAAGCTATAACCACCTCACCAAGTCTGCCTCGATCAAGCGCGCCGGCCGCTGCTGCTGCCGCTGCGACTGCTCGTGATCTGTAACAATATTGGTTTTTGATGTGTTTGTTTCTTTTTGTTGTGGAATCTGTAGCAAAACTTAGTTAGGAGAAACTGCTCCTGTGCTTAATTTTCCCCTTGTTAAGATTTTTCATTTGCTCCTCGAGAGTCATATTTCTCTTCAAATGTTTGTGTTCAGTGTGGAAAAAAAGAAATGATTTCAGATGTGAATTATATGTTTGTTTGTTGTGTTTAAAGTTAATCTACTCTTATGATACGATATTGCTTGACAATCGATTGATCAGATGAGCTCGAAATGACTGTGTTTGATTCGAATTGTATCCTGTTATATTATTTAAATCAAGTCAAAATTAAGATAGAATATGTCCGTATTTAATGGATATGCTTTGAATAAAGGATTGGCTAAGGTTAAATCTAGATGTATAATTTTAAGATCCATGGTATGATTTTAAGATCCATGGTATGATTTTAAGATCCATGGTATGATTTTAAGATCAGTTTAGTTTTTCATACTGCTATACAAAGGCATATGTAGCCTATGATTGTAATCAAGTTTTTATTCATCAGCAATAAGAAATATGTTAATTCTCTACTATTTTATTTTGTCTATTCTTTATTTAAGTTGTTGATATCGAGTGTTTTATTTTGACTATTCTTTATCTGAGTACTATCAAAGTGGTATCAGAGTCAAGTTACTTTCTAGCTCATTTTTCTTAATAGTAAATATGACAAATAATTTTAATGTTGTTTGGTTTGATGCCAAATTAGATGGGAAAGCTCGATTATAATTATTGACAAATAATAATGTCTACACATTTGAAAGCTCAATCTTTGGAGCTCTATTGATCCAGGTCTTTCAAAAGGAGTTGATGCAAACTCTCAACGTCGAGATTAACTTGTGCTGGGATAAATTCATCAAGGAGTAGATTATTCAATTTTTAGCATGATAGCAAATGCCAAGACGATAAAGGAGGCGTGGGACATCTTAAAACTGTCATACAAAGGAGTTGATCGAGTACAAAAATTAATGTTGCAATCACTACGAAAGTAATATGATCAATGTGAGATGACCTCTACAAAAATAGTTGAGCAATATTTTTTCACGTCTTATTGATTTTGTCAATAAAATGAGATTATATGAAGATAAAGTTGGAGATGATGTCGTAGTTGATAGGATTCTTCAAATCATACTATTGAAGTATGATCATGTGTTGTCCTCAATTCAAGAATTACATGATATTGAACTGCTGACAATTGCAAAATTAAAAGGTATGATAGCAAATGAAGAAGCTTTTAAAGAGTTAGGTTACTCTTAATACGATTGACTCTAGTCAAAGAGAAGGAGGATTCCATAGAGGTCGTGGAAGAGGAAGAGGAGGATATAGAGGAAGAGGTGGAGGTAATTACTCAAATCAAGGAAGAGGTGGAGATAATGTCAAGCAAGATAAGTTTCCGACTCACTACTATAATTGTGAAAAATATAGACACAAAATTGCAGATTGTAGATACAAGAAATTTAACAATCATGGCAACTAGACAAACATTATTGGAAATTATGATGAAACTCTAATGAAGTTGAAACATTACTTTTGGCTAGTAACAGTTTACCTACACATGAGAAAGTATGATTTTTGGATATTGAATATAGTAACCATATGTGTGGACGAAAAGAGCTATTCTCGGAGTTAGATGAATTAATTCAGTTAGGAATTACTTTCAAAAATAAGACAAAAGTACCAATTTTGAGAAAAGGTAAAATTTTCAATTGAAAAATGGTTCTCAAAATTTTAACTTTTCACCAAAACTTATTAAGTATGAGATAATTATCAAAAAAAGATTATAAAATATGTATTATTCATGGGTATTACACCATCACTGACATCAAAGGTAAAGATGTCTCAAAATCAATTATTTCCTTTGAAAATTCAATATAAATTTCTTTCTTGCTTTAATTCTAAAATTTTGGATGATAATTGGTTGTAGCATATGCATTTTGGGCACTTTTATTTTTTTGGATTAAATTTTTTAGTGAGAAGGAAGCTTATTTTTGAGTTACCTGATATTATGAAGTTTAATTATGTTTGTGAGACTTGTTTAATTGGCAAAAAACATAAAGAACCTTTTTTTGTAGGAACGTCATGGAGAGCCACCAAACAATTAGAAATTGTTCATTCAGATTTGTGCACAGTGGAAATTTCATTATTTGGAGGTAATAAGTATTTTATTACTTTTATTGATGATTTGAGTTGAAAAACTTGGATTTTTCTTCTACATCAAAAGTCAGAAGCACGTGATATTTTCAATTAATTTAAGCTATTTGTTGAAAAACAAAGTGGACTTGAAATCAAAATCTTAAGAACTGATAAGGGTACAGAATATATTATTTGTGATGATTTTTTAAAGAAGCATGGTATTCAACATCAAATTGTAGCTATATACACTCCAAAACAAAATGGGGTGACTTAGAGAAAAAATAGAATTGTTATAGGCATGGTAAGATGTATGTTGAAATCAAAAAATCTGATTAAGAATTTCTGGGCAGAAGCTATATCTTGTGCTATTTATGTGTTGAATAGGTGTCCAACAAGAAATGTTCAAAATAAGACACCTAAGAAAGCTTGAAGTGGAAGAAAGCCGACTATCAAACATCTCAAGATCTTTGGTTGTTTGGCATATGCACATGTACTAGATAAGTTGAGAAAAAAACTTGATGATAAAGGTGAGAAGTATATTTTTATTGGTTATAGTGATACATCAAAGGCTTATAAGTTATATAATACTGAAACTAAGAAAGTTATTATAAGTCGTGATGTGATTTTTGATGAACATGATAGTTGTAGTTGGTCTATTAAAAAAGAAAAGTCAATAGTTGTTCTTAATATTCCCAATAAATTTTTAGATAAGTAGCCTACTCAAGATAATGTTCAAGTTTTTGTACAATCTGAAACACAAACTAGGAGATCACAATGCAAGTGCCAATTATCAACTCGCTTGCAAGATTATGTATCAAGTAATGATAATGACTTGTCTGATGAAGAAATATTTAGTTTGTTCAGATTGTGATCCTATGTCTTTTGAAGATGCTGCTAAAAAGACTCATTGGTTGAAGGCAATGGATGAGGAAATTCATGCCATTGAAACTAATGGTACTTGGGAATGGATTGAATTACCTCCAAGAAAAGAACCAGTTCGAGTAAAGTGGGTGTATAAGATAAAGTATAAGTCAAATGGTGGAATTGATTATTTTAAAGCAAGGTTGGTTGCAAAAGGTTACAAACAAAAAGTAGGTATTGATTATTTTGAAGTTTTGCTCGTGTAAGTAGACTTGATACAATGCACATGCTTATTTCACTTATTGTTCAAAATAATTGAAAACTATGTCAAATGGATGTGAAATTTACTTTTCTGAATGGCTTCTTGGAAGAAAAAATATATGTTGAACAACTTGCAGGATTCGTGAAGAAAGGAGAAGAGAATAAGGTTTATAAGTTAAAAAAAGCATTATATGGTTTAAAACAAATTCTGAGAGCATGATATGTATTAGTTCTTACTTTATTGAAAATGATTTTTTGAGATATCCTTATAAGCATGCTTTGTATGTTAAACACATTGAATCTGGTGATATGCTCATAGTCTGTCATGTTTATGACCTGATTTTCATCGAAAATAACTTAAAGTTAATCAAAAAATTCAAGGAGACTTTGGTTAGTAAATTTGAAATGACAAATATGGATCTAATGAGTTATTTCCTAGGACTTGAAGTTATTCAGATGGATAATGAGATTTTTATCTTACAAAAAAAATATACTTTTGATATTTTAAAAAGGTTTAGACTGGAGTGCTCCAAACCGGTTCCTACTCCTGTGATTGAAAATATAAAGTTATCCAAAGATGAAACTAGTAAGAGTATGAATATTACTACTTATAAAAGTTTGATTGGGAGTCTAAGACATTTGGTTGCTACAAGGTCAGATATTTTTTTGGAGTTGAAGTACTTAGCAAGTTTATAGAGAAACCAAAGGAGTCACATTGGGCTGCAGCAAAGCAAATTCTCAGATATGTGAAAGGTACAATTAATGATGGAATTTTGTATTCTACTAATAAAATTGTGAAATTTATTGGATATATAGATAGACCCGACCACGGTTCGGAACCGACGGTTCGACGGTTCGGAACCGCCAGTTCGACGGTTCATGGTAGGTCGACCCTTAACCTTAACCGCCCAAGACGGTTACGGTTCATGGTTCGGAACCATCGGTTCACGGTTCGGTTCACGGTTCGCCACGGTTCGAGATTATTATATTAAAAAAATTAAAAATTAAAATTTATTAAATTTAAAATTTATTGAAAAAAGGGCTTGCACTTATTAAGTTGCCTACGTATCCCCTTAGGGTATAGGGGAATCAAAGCCCACGTAGTTCTTTTACATTTTTACCCTTTTACATCACTCATTCACTCACTTCCATTTCCTCCCATTCCTCCCGTCGTATTCGTTCCTTCCGTATCAAATTCTTCGACTTCGTCTTCTGAAAGTTGCATTCCTTGGATTCTCTTCTCGGCTCTGGTCCAATCGTCGAGTAATGCTTAGGCTTCCAATGAGTCGGGAGACATAGTTGATCGGCGTTCATCTAATATGTTGCCGCCGGCACTGAATGTCTGCTCCACAGCAACAGTTGACACTGGACAAGCTAAAATTTCTTTGGCAATTACCGAGAGAACGGGAAAACCTGAAGCCTTCTGTGACCACCACTTCAAAATATCAAAATCTTCGCTGTTTGCTTCATTAAAATCAAAAGAAGTGGTAAATAATTCTCAAGTTCCTGTGTGGAACTTGAGGATCCTCGTGGACGTTTCGTCCGTTCTTTTAATAAAAGTTGTGCTTTTGAAAGTTTTAAATTAACATTAGTAGTTTGTTGTTGTGTTTCAGAAATATTAGTTTGTGTTCCATATTTAACATAATATTGATTATAAATATCAGATAAATAATTTCTAATAATATATATAATATTAGCGCGATTAGGAGAAGAAGAATCTTTAACAGGAATTAAAGCGTCATAATATAAAGTTAGCATTTCTTGTAAAACTTCTAATTTAAATCTAAGATCTAAAGCAAATGCAACTAAATAAATTTCAGGAATTAAATAAAAATATTTTTCCCATTTTGTTTTCATAGCTACTATACAAAAAGTTAAAGCTTCATTATTAATATGTTCATTTAAAATTAATACTATACTACAAAAATTCACTAAAACTAAATGAGCAGTAGGATAATAAACATTGGAAAGTTATTCGGTTGCATCATTAAACACTTTTAAAATTTCACAAATACTACTACAAATATTCCATTGTTGTGAAAATAAATATATATTAGTATTATTATTTTCTGCAAAAAATAAACATAATAAATCTTTATATTGAAATGAATCTTGTAATAATTGATATGTAGAATTCCAACGTGTTGGTACATCACGTGGAAACTTTTTAGGTCTCATTCCATTAGCTCTATAAAATCTACCCCATTGTTTCATCATAGATGGATGAGACCATAAATAAGAAATTACAATTCTAATTGGTTTAATATAATTTTCTAAAAGTCTTAATCCATCTTGAACACATAAATTTAAAACATGGCAAACACAACGAATATGAAAAAATAAACCACCAATAACAAGTTGACAAACAAATTTTAATTCATCTATAGAAGCGGTATTAGAACTAGCATTATCTAATGATATTGAAAATATTTTATGAGTTAATCCATATTCTTCTAAAATTAAACATAATAATTGTGCAATGTTATGAGCAGTATGTGATTCATCAAAAACTCTATAAGCTATCAACCGTTTTTGGAGGATCCAAGAGCTATTAATCCAATGGCAAGTCACACCCATATAGGAATGAGTTTGCCAATGATCGCTCCAAATATCGGCACATAAAGAAACTTTATTATTTAATTTACTAAATTCATCAATTAAATTCTTTTTTCCTTGTTTTACTAATTTTTTAATTGTACGGGTAAGTGTAGTCCTAGGAACACGTTTAGCACTAGGATTAAGAGATTCTTTACAAAAATCTTCAAATGTGCATTTAGATCCAAAACTAAAAGACAAATGTTCTACGGAAACAAATTTAGCTAATGATTCTCTTAATTTATTATCAGAATATAAAAATAAACCAGAATCAGTACTACTACCGGTAGAAAATCTAGATAATTGTGTTTGAGATAAGTCAAGTCCATATTATGTCGGGTGCTTCGTTTTTACATGTCGTTTTAACGACCCATAGCCGCCGCCGGCTTGGAATTTGTAGAAAGCATTACAATGCTTGCATTTTGCACGCATTTCTCCCGATGGAAGAGTGACTTTTTCAAAATATTTTGTAAAAATAGTAGATTTAAGAGGAGGAGGTTCCCGAACCTTAAAAGTAATTGCATCATTACTTCCTTGTGTTTCGGGCGTCGGAAGGTGTTGGGCCTCATTCTCATCGTCGGTGGATTGGATGATGGGATCCTCGTGCGCTATTTCTTTCCCCCTCCGAGATCGATGTGAAGAACTTCCACCGCGGCCTCCTTCCATTGTAGTCAAAAGATGGAGTCGGAGCTCAGAAACGAAAGAACGCGAACTTACGAAGTTGAGAATGAGAGTTAGAGAGTAGAGAAGTGTGTGAAAAATGATGAAATGAGCTCCCTATTTATAGAATTTGGATCATAACAGACACTAAATCATAGCCATTGATTAAAAAACGGTCAGATGATCTCATCCGTTGAAAAAAAAATCAAAAAAAAAAAAAAAGAAAAAAAGCCTCCAACGGCTCCGACGAACCGTCGGTTCCAACGGCTACACATAAAAAAAATTTAAAAAACTTGAACCGGCGGTTCAAACCGCCGGTTAACCGGCTGAACTGCCGGTTCAGCCGAGCTTGAACCTTAACCGGCCCGGCATCCTGCCGGGCCGGTTACGATTTGGCCCGGTTAACCGGGTCGACGGGCCAACCGACCCGTTGACCCGGTCCGGGTCCGGGCTGGACCCGGCCCGTGGTCGGGTCTGTATATAGATAGTGATGTTGGGTCTAAAGAATGCTCACATCTCCACAATGGCATGATATTGTCCACTTTGGGCCTAAGCCCTCATGGCTTTGTTCTTGGGCTCTCCCCAAAAGGTCTCATGCCAATGGAGATATTTTCCATCCTTTAAACTCATGATCTTTCCCATGTGTTTTAGATGTGGGACTATGTTTGCACTCTTGCAACCCAATAATCCCCCCCCCCCCAAACAAAGGACCACTGGAAGCTCCCCTACCATTTCTCATGGTCCGGCTGCCATGTCCTCATGGTCCGGCTGCCATGTCCCTCATGGTCCGAGCCTCCACTACTTCCTTTGTTTTTCCAGAGGGTCCCCACATGGTTAGATCTGGATCATGGCTCATCCGGCGGTTAGTCCGGTGAAGAGCGGCCTCGCTCTGATACCAATTGTTGGGTCTAAAAAATGTCTATATCTCCACAATGGCATGATATTGTCCACTTTGGGCCTAAGCCCTCATGACTTTGTTCTTGGGCTCTCCCCAAAAGGCCTCATGCCAATGGAGATACTTTCCATCCTTTAAACTCATGATCTTTCCCATGTGTTTTAGATGTGGGACTATGTTTGCACTCTTGCAACCCAACAAGTGATTGGGTCGGAGATGTTGAGATTAGAAAGAGTACATCAGGATATATTTTTTATCTAGGTTCAGCTATATTTTCTTGGTCTGTTAAAAAACAGCAAATGATAGCACTTTCAACAACACAAGTAGAATATATAACATTAACAAATTATGCTATTTAGATTTTCTATAACACAAACAAGATGGTCCTATGATAATTTTCTGTGGTAACAAGTTAACAATTGCATTATTTAAGAATCCAATTTTTCATAGTCGCAGCAAGCATATAGATATCAAGTATCATAAAATCAAAGAATGGGTTGTAAAAAAATAAATCAACATCGAGTATTGCCCTAGTGAATGTCAAATTGCAGATATCTTTACAAAACCAATGAAGACAGAGACTTTTCTCAATTTGAAGAAGGCGATTGGGATGACTAACATTTATGACTTGGTTTAAGGGAGACTATATTGTATTATTTAAATCAAGTCAAAATTAAGATATAATATGTTCATATTTATT
Source organism: Curcuma longa (assembly GCF_044706935.1). Classification (NCBI taxonomy): domain Eukaryota; kingdom Viridiplantae; phylum Streptophyta; class Magnoliopsida; order Zingiberales; family Zingiberaceae; genus Curcuma; species Curcuma longa. The sequence goes on along the minus strand of NC_133869.1, from coordinate 11,181,163 downwards.
GGATATGCGTTGAATAAAAGATTAGGCTAAGGTTAAGTCTAAATGCATAATTTTAGGATCCATAGCATGATTTTAGGATCAGTATAGTTTTTCATACTACTATATAAAGACATGTATAACCTATGATTGTAATCAAATTTTTGTTCATTAATAATAAGAAATACATTTATTCTTCACTATTTTATTTTTTCTTTTCTTCATTTAAGTTGTTGATATCGAGTGTTTTCTTGACTCTTCTTCACTATCATATATATCCTATATGGGTTCAGATTATGCTTGACTTAGTAGCTTATAGACTATGCGAACACACTTGACATGCAAGCGCTTAGGGTTTAAGCATGATTGGCCCCGACACATATAGGTAGAGCCATCAATTTGGATTGGACCGTTGGGTTGATCCGTCCCCTCAAATAATTTAAACGAGTTGAGTTGAAATTTTATTAATCTATTTTAAGATGGATTCAGGTGGCCCGCCCCGTCTAGGTCTGTGATCTGCGTGGGTCGGCCCGTGGCGGACTTAGATTGATCTGTGAATTGAGAAAATTTATTTTTTTTCTTTAAAATTTAAAATTAAAGTAGAAAACTCAATGGATTATTAGATTTATCCATCTAAATTGTAATTCAAATTTAAAAATTTAAACTTATCCATAAATTATAATCTAAATTTAAAATTTTAAATATTATATATATATATATTTTTTTTGATAAACTCATGAGTTGACCTGTCTAACTCATCTTGAATTTAGTTGGATTGAAGATTTTTTAACTTATCAAATTGGTGGGTGGATTTGTCCATCTCGTAATATGATAAATTTTTGATAGGTTAATCCATCATGCCATGTAGGACTATGGTATGTCAGATCATGTGCGGCCCTGACTCAACTCGACAATCGACACATTTGGGGCTAGTCTTAGTTGGACTATGCTGTGTTGGACCATGTGTGGCCCTGACTCAACTCGCAATCAATACATTTGGGGCTAGTCTTAGCTGGACTATGCTGTGTCGGACCATGTGCGGCCTTGACTCAACTCGCAATCGACACATTTGGGGCTAGTCGTAGCTGGACCGTGCTGGCCTGAGTTAACTGCCACCGCCACCGCCACCGCCGGTCGGTTTAAGTGTGAAAAAAAAACCGCGAATGAAATGGAGGGAAAACGTATTGCCTTTTCCCGCCAAATTCCACCCCCACGCCTATTTTGCATTTCCCCGCCGTTTCCCTGCACCTCCCTAACCCTAACCCTAGACCAGGAGCCGAGGATCGACAGCGTTGTGTAAGCAGCAGCCGACCGAAACGGGGAGGGAGAAGAGGCGAGGGGAAGTGGAGAGGTCAAGATGTTGGAGCTCCGGTTGGTGCAAGGAAGCTTGCTGAAGAAGGTGCTGGAAGCCATCAAGGAGCTGGTCACCGATGCCAACTTCGACTGCTCCGCCACCGGCTTTTCGCTCCAAGCCATGGACTCCAGCCACGTCGCCCTCGTCGCCCTCCTCCTCCGATCCGAGGGCTTCGAGCACTACCGCTGCGATCGCAACCTCTCCATGGGGATGAACCTCGGCAACGTCTCCAAGATGCTACGGTGCGCCGGCTCCGATGACATCATCACCGTCAAGGCCGACGACGGCAGCGACACCGTCACCTTCATGTTCGAAAGCCCAAGTACGAAGATACTCTACCCTTTCTGATCATCTTCTTCTCGCTAAAGTGTCACAGTCGCTCTGATCTCTTTCATTTCTTTCACCTTTCTATGTGATCTGCTGTTTAAAATCTCTGTTACCCTTTCCGTTTGTTTTCACCGTGTGGTTCTTCAATCACATTGTGCCCTCCAAATGTTTGAGAAAATGTGCGATTTACAGATACGAATCCATTCTTTTTCACTTTTTCCCAGTGATTTCTTCGATCTCTTGGTTTTTGTCAGCGATACGAATCCAATTTGGCACACAGAGTTTGCGAATGTGAGCGACTCAAACACAGGATTAGTTCCAATCTATTTTCAATGCCTGCGATTCCTTTGCTAGCTTTACGATTGTTTTCGCTGCATATTTCTAGGATCTTAATTGTTCCCTCAAATGTTTAACATGATCTTCATTTAAAAAAGATGATGCTTTCCCTTAAGATATCACTCTTGGAAGTGTTGTCTTAGATTTGCTACGATCAAATTGTGCCCTCCAAGTGTTTGAGAATATGCGTGACTTACAGCAGATGATTCATCTTGTTCGTGATTTTGATTAGATCAAGACAAAATTGCTGATTTTGAAATGAAGCTGATGGACATAGACAGTGAACACCTTGGCATTCCGGATTCTGAGTACCAAGCCATCGTGAGGATGCCTTCGGGGGAATTTGCAAGGATTTGCAAAGACCTGAGCAGCATAGGAGACACTGGTAAATCATAATCTTAGTTTTGATTAAATCCATCAAATATTTATTTGCGTTTTTCTGCTGACTTCTTGTGGTTTGGATCTTGGCAGTGATCATTTCAGCGACCAAGGAAGGAGTCAAGTTCTCAACTGCTGGAGACATTGGAACTGCCAACATTGTTTGCAGGCAAAACAAAACAGTAGACAAGGTACTTCCATAAAATGAAACTGATGAGGATCGACTAGTTTAGGGTTTAGAACAAAATAACCATGGATTTCATAGTGTGTGCAATGAAATAGTTAAATGCTATGTTTCTTATAGAAGAGAAGAAATGATTTGTATCACTTTGTTTCATTATATTTCAGAGAAACAATCTGTTCTTAGTTATTTGTGTTTATGAGATGTGAGCATTTAGGTTCAATTCTTGGTGCAATGAATATTCTTAGTTATTTGTTTGCTGTGAACTCTCTACCTTTCTCTTATAAATGCTTGTAACAATATTTCACATCTGTCTTTGTCTCCTGAAGCCAGAAGAAGCCACCATCATCGAGATGCAAGAACCTGTGTCGTTAACCTTTGCTCTGAGGTACCTGAACTCCTTCACCAAGGCGACGCCGCTCTCTGAGACTGTATCCATCAGCCTATCGACCGATCTGCCTGTTGTGGTTGAGTATAAAATTGCAGACATGGGATATGTAAGGTATTATCTGGCACCAAAGATTGAAGAGGAAGAAGACATGAAGGCATAAAACCAGTTTCAATTTTCATACTGCCTTCAGCTCATGCATTAGTGTTTATATGAAAAAGCTTCGGTTTCTAATGTAAGATTCAGTTCCTAAGAGTGCAGTGTATGTTCTTGAATTATTCACCCTGTTGCTTTCAGTAGGGTTTCATTTTGTTCAGGTTCAGTTTGGAACTTGAGAAAGTGGTCTTGATTCAACTGTAGTTGACTCTTAATCAGGTAATGATTTCAGCATTGTAAAACTGATTTGAGTCTGTGCCACCCAACACTTTGTTTGTCAAGTTCATTTTGTCCATAGTTATCGAAATAATGTGACTTGTGAATTATAATTATTGGGAAATAACTGAGTTGGGACAATAACTATTTTAACTGTTAGTGCTACTGAAACGATTGAGGCATAAAATGCCTAGTGTTTCACTCAACACCTCGTCAAGCCATCAATGTTAAATAGCTCAAAGAGTGAGTTTTGCTGCACAGCAGCAGAAGTAGTTGACTTCTCTAACTTGGAAATGATTCTTATCTATGGCTTCCTCATGCTGTCTATGACTGGGAAATATGGTTTTCTTTACATAAAAAACAAAGGAGATGATATACTAGTTGCTTAAAGAGATGGAAGCTACCTAGTTCCGGAGTGGTGGTATGATACTGATATAGTGTTCAACTTCATGGTGTTTGAGAGGCTTGTGCCCACTGGGTTTTAAGTTCTTCCAACAGGAGAAACAGGTGGATGATTTGGCACATAGCTGTTAGGATTGCCTGCTTGAGCGAAAGAAGATTTCCCTAACCGATCGTTGACAATGTGTTCCTGCAAGCTCTTTCGCCGGGTTGAATGAATGCAGGGCTTTTTGCCATGGATAACTGCTAAACAGATTGCAAAGGCCTGAAGTAGAGAAATTGATGATTGAAAATCAACAGTGTAGAGCCCTTCTTTGAAAGAAACCATGCTGAAGGCATGTCTTGTTTCTCGAGATGCTCCCTGAGAGAGTTTAACCATCAGTTCCTTTTGCTTAAGCACATGTACCACTCAAAGAGTTGCAGACATTATGTTTGTTGAGAAATCATACCTGAGTGAATAGTTCAAACCGATGAGTACCATCCGTAGTTTGACAAGGTTGGAATGAGCCACATGAATTGTGCTCTTGAAATTTGTTACTAAGAATGTTTAAGGTGCAGCCCTCATCCCAACCTCCACAATCACAAACGCCTCCGGACCTCCATCTTTCTATCAAACTTGAGGGCTCCCCATCTGTGGCCAAGCCATGAATGCCACTCGGTATTATGACCGATATACTAGATTGACCTATCGCATTGTGCTGATCAGAATGTAAACTTTTCTCACCATTTGCTGCACTAAAATTTCCTGATGAATTTGTTGATAAGGGTCCTCTGCAATTACTGTGGTGGGACGTAGACCACAAATTAGGTTTTCTTGATGGTGGTATCCGAACAACCATGGCAGCAAGCTCACTCACAGCTGGAGAGTCAACAGACATGGAAGCATCAAGCAAGACAAACTCTCTTACAGAATCAAAAGTGCCATATGGAAAGCTCTTCACCTCACCGAGTGCAACATTCAACTGACCGACAACATTTGAGATCAACTGATGCTGCTTGCACTTGTTTCCAGAGTTGTTCCAAAATGTGTTTTTCTTCTTGGAACCATTTATGGAGAATATTGTGAACATGCACTCCAGATTGTCGATGTTAGGAGGTACTAGTCGTCGTTATTGTTGCAGCAAGTACTTCACCATCGCAAGATGAAAGCATGAACAAAGGAAGCCCATTCTTCCAAGCCAGATGAAGAAGAGCTTGCTTCATCATTGTTGCATGGTTTTTGTCATTTTGACTTCCCTTACCATTATAAGGTAATTCCTTCATAGTAATAAGACTTTCTCTCGTCTGGCACACAGAACCAAAAGTTGTGTTCAATGGCTTGTTCACTCTTGGGGATGATTTATCAGTTCGTAGTTCACCAGAATGGTGACCAGGTAAGGCTGCGACTTTCCCAGTCGAATGAAGGTTGTTCTTTGGCTTCATTATTGGATCTAGTAGCCTCCTCAATGGACTTTGTCTACCTTTACTATTCCTGGCTACTTGCTCTCCATGGGAATTGTACAGAAAAGAGATCGACTCAAACAGCTCTTCCGATGTGCCAGCCTTCAAACTAGAACTCCTGCTAATCCTATTTGCTCTGGTGCTAGATGGATTAACTGTCGACTTCTTCCCTGCTGAAGCAATTGCTTTGGCTTCAAATTTTCTTGGTTTCTGGGTGGTACAGGACTCAAGTTTCTCGCAAGAAGCACTAGGAATGCCCCCATTTCCTTGAATTAGTTTACCAGCTGGTGCCACACCTACTGATGGAACATTGCACGACACATCAGGATCATCATTCGCAATGGCCAGAGGAAGCGGGCATGAATGAGGAACCTCAGAAAATCTGTAAATGATCTCAAAATCCTCAACCAGATTACCTGAATGGTTTTTGCTGTTTGACTCACTTTGCCAGCAGTCAGTAGTTAATGTAGATCCAGAACAAAATTGTCTACCATCTGCACTATGTTGCAGAAAACCCCAAATCCCTTCATCGTTGTCAAAAAGTGGCATCGTATCCTTGGCCAAGGGTATAATGTTCGTCGAGCTACAGTCATGGTCTTCTCCAATACTGATTGCAGTAGCCTGATCAGTATTATCTCTTGAAGGTGAGGTGGTAGAATGTGATCCTACGCATAATTCATCGGGCATGCCTTCAGAATCTAAACATGTACTGATATCTTTGTCATTTTTGTGGCCCAAAGGATCAAAAACGACATCAAGATGATTATCATGTTTAGTAGGAAGCATAACAGAAGAGAACCTTGAATTAGAAAAGCCTTCTATAGGTCTATGTACTTCCTCTTCTCGCATCATAGTTGGGCTGCTTGAGAATGAGAGTTTCTTACGAGCAAGAACAGAAGATTTCTTCCCTTGATAGAGAGGGCTAGCCATGGCCTGGCATGATTGGTTAGAAAAACCAAATGTAGAAAACTTAGCGGATTCGGTACAGTGAGACGAAGAATTACCACCCCTTGCATCCGTGCCACAGTTCTGAAAGTGTGTCCATCTCTCAAGAAGCCCCCACTTGAGAACTCCAACATTTAGTGCCTTCTCGTGGACGCTATCGCCTTTCTCCATGCGCTGAAGATAAAAGGGCACATTTGACATGTTCTTAACTGTTTCATCCATCTCAGTAACCTTCCTACCAGGCCATGGCTTTTGAGGAGTCCCTAACGGTGATATAACTGAGTTCTTCTTGATACCTTCCCTATCTTTAGCAGTTTGTCGAGGGAGCTTTTCTGTTTTTAGTGCCCCAATCTTCTCTAAAAAGTCGACATTCTTTATTCTACTAGGTGAGGATGACTTGCTGGGGGATTTTGAGGAATGAATCTGAGTTGTGATTCTTTTCTTCTGCTGATGGAATTGTTTTGTTCCCGGCATGCTTTCATCTTTGGCTTTCAACATTTGTGATGCCATGATTCGCTGACACTCTTACGATAGTTCGAGCAATGTCATTGCCTTGATCACAGCTAGAATTTTTGATGGCACAGCTGAACTAGTTCTGAATTCTTCTAACTACCAGGAATCTTTAAATTCTCTTCTCAGCTTGAAGAAAAAAAAAAGACAAACTTCAACATCTGCACCTTTCCTGCACTCATGAAGAAAAAAAAATTGACAATCTGTAAACTACCCTTGCAGCAAGTCTATAACTGGTGCTAGTGAAATGAAATGCATCTAGATCAGAAGCATCAGTTTCGACAAAGTTTTCGAGCAGACAAAGTGAACAGGAAAGTCTATCACTTTAGAAATACTGGTAACTGAAGCCTGGAAATCTAATTCAAGCTTTGATATATCATTTCATTTTAACCCCAATTGGGGAACAAAAAAAAAAAAAGAACAGCACATGATACTAGGGAGAAGAACAAGGCATGATCTACCTGCAGAATCCCAACGAAATTGCAAACACAACACATATCTTGAAGCAACCAAATGGAGACAGCACGCAGTTTCACTAATTGCTTGTTCATCTCTTCCGTTGAATCGGAACGACCAACACAACAACAACCCGATTCCAACTTCTTGCTCCAAAAATTGCTTCCTTTTGAATCTGAACAGCCAAACGAGAATAAAAAGGGGGAACACCCTCAAAATTCAAAATTTTCCGCCATTGCACTGAGTTCAAGAAAAGGGGGAAAAAATCGAACAAAGCAAGAGACTGAAGAGACTACAGCCGTCCAGTTCAAGAATGTAGTAGAATGGCTGGAGTTTTTTTTTTTTCTTCTTCAAGATTTAGAAATTCCACATTCCCGTGAAACATTGCACGAATCCAACTTCAAATTCAAAAAATCGCCCCCTTTTGAATATGAACAGCCAACATAACATCAAAAAAACCCATCGAAATTCAAAATCTTCGCCATAGACAACAATCTCGGCAGCGTTTGTATGCAATGGCTAAACGAACAAACAAGAAAAGGCGAAGAGGAAAAGGGGGAAATCGAGCTGAAGCAAGAGACTAAAAAGAGGCTACCAACCAGAAAGTGCCCGACTGGCTAGAGATGCCAGATCTGCTTCGCCTCTTCCTCCTCCTCCTACGCTCGATCAACACAATGCAGAGGCAACTACGAACGGCGACATCTAGTACGAACCCCCCACAAAGGAAATGCTGCTCCGCCTCTCGCGTCACCGCCAGAGAACCTACTCCGAGCTGCGAGGACCGCGCTCTCTCTGTCAGTACAGATGCCGACGACGATGAGATCGAGGCTTGACGAAGAGCGGAGCTGTGCTCGGGCTGTCTTCTTCTCCAGGACCAGCAGCAGCGAGCAGTAGACAAGAAGAAGGAAAGCGGGTGGAGAAGGCGGGTCCGCGTCCGTCCATAAGTATTTATCGGGTAGCAAAGGACTCGCCAGGGCCCGCGTCGGCGAAGGTAAAACGTGAGTAGCGGGACCCACCGCCTTCATCCAATAGAAAAGATGGGTAAGCCGACGGACTGAGTGCGGAAGTGGTCCCGCTCCTAGATGGGACGCGCCGCGTCTCGATATTCGTACTCCTTAGCAATCCACCCCGCCACGTACCCGTGATCGGCGCTGCGGATGTGACGTATGCGATCGTCAGTGGGCCATGGGTAAAATGTCATCGATATCGCATCGTCAGGCAGAAATGACGCACGCATAAAATTCCGACAAATTTAATTTTTAACCTCAAAAGTTTACTTATTTTCCAAAACGCTCCCTGAAAGTTCTAAACTGTTAAAATTTTCTTCCCTAATTAACGACAATACCAATTCACTTAATACAATAATGACATGGTGAACAACATCATATGCGATGCTAGAAGGCTCCATTTGCAGCTCTGTGAACGTCGGCGCGATCAATTATGATAGACAAGCTACGCAAGCATGCACTCGGATCGATCTATTTGTAATTCTATTCGGGTTGGCCTCTAGTGCTCATTGCGCAATGCATGATTAATTCCGTAGTAGCTCCTTGACTAGTTTATCAAATGTGCCCCCGATTCTCAAGTGTGCAAGTGACAAGAGGACTCAATGCTCATGAGGATGGTGTGATGCAACGATGTTCATGGTAAATAAAAGAATATTCTTTTATATATTTTTTAGATAATTTATATATTTAATTTATACAATTTGATTAATTTTAAAAATGATTAAATTTATTTATAAAAAATTTTATTGATCAACAAAACAAATCCTTGCTCACGGTAAAGAAAGGGTTAAGGTGTTACTTTCCTTTTTTAGTTTTTATATATGTATTTTTTTTTTTCCTATATGGGATAGTGAACACACCATTAATGGTAACTGACGGAGAAGGTGAACGGACACGTGATTCAGTCAGAACTACCAACTATATAAGTGATCGAGTAAACGCGTAAAAAAAATTATAGGAAAATAAGAATAATAAAAAAAGACAAAAATAAAAGGACTTTTTATTTTTTTTATTATTTTTATATAATCAGAATAAAAAAAAAAGACACTTCTGTTTTATTTTTAATTATGTATGTCCCAATTATTCAAATACAGTAATAATTATAATTTTATAATTCAAATAATATTGACATCGTAAAAGTGTAAATCCGTAATTATAATAATATTATAATAATTACAATTTTATAATTAATACCATATAAATTTATTTTATTTAATAATATTTATATTATAATAATGATGAAATCTTATATCAAAGATTTATCTTGTTCAATAATATTCATAGCTATAGCTATGAACTATAATTGCTATAATTATCATAACAATTATGAAATCATAATTATTAAAATATTATAATTATTATAATTTCATAACTGTTATAATATAGATTTATTTTATCTAATAATATTTACTTTATCGTAATTATAAAATCGTAATTGTTATAATAAAAATTTATCTTATTTTAACAATATTCACAATAGATCAACTATGAACTACTATAATATTTATATAATAGTTATAAACTATAACTATTATAGCTATTATAATAATTATAAAAACATAATTATAAATTATGATAGCAATTACAAAATCATACAAATTTATCTTGTTTAAATAACTGACACTTATCGGATGATAAACTATAATAATATTAAATAGTGTATCAAAAGATAAGTTAGGATAATTATATATGGATGGCAGATGACAACTTTCGGAGAATAGTTGAATTGATTATGATAGAACAGACTTACTGAAGTGGATAAGAATCGAATCTCAACAAAGCTGAGGCAATGCTCTCCTCCATCGTAACTAACTGCAGCTATTCGATTTACTTCCTTATAAATAATCGTGGAGCGAATCATATATGATCGTTAGAGTGGTAAATTTTATATTTTAATGAAGCGGATGGTATGAGATTTTTTTATTAAAAAAACGTCTCCAGAACAAAATAGGACGTCTTTTTACTTTTTCCTAAAAAAACAAAGGAGAAATATTTAATTAGAAAAGGAAGGTATGAATGATGAATCATTGCTCTTTCGGCTTTTATGCTTTTACTCGAGAAGAAGAAGCAATTATAGTTTCTTAAATTTGTGACGGGAATCTGTTGTACAAGGATCATCTCTATATTTAATTAGGAAAGGAAGGTCATTGCTCTTTCGGCTTTTATGCGTTTACTTGAGAAGAAGAAGCAAGCTTAGGATTAGGCAGGCGGCCTACAAAGGTGTGTGATCATGACTTCCTTAGGAATGTAAGGAGGGGTGGAATGCTATGCAAAGCTACACCTCTAAATAAAATTATTATGAGAAATCTAATGTTAAAGTTAACTTTAAAATAATTACAATTAAATTAAAATAATTTTGAAGGTAAAAAATATTGTGCAAAAATTAAGATGATCATTTATTTTTTATTAAAATCAAATGAATATCTCATTTAATATAAATTATCTGAATTACTTTTATTTTAATTTTTTTAAAAACTATCTATCACTTTTATATATTATGGAAACTAACAAATAGTTGTTATTTGTCATAAAAATTAATCTATAATTTTTACGTGTAATCATATTTACTATTTTTATATGTTTAATCATGATTAAATTATATTTATTTGTATAATAAATATGAGTAATCATATGACTCATAAAAGTTAGATAAATAAAATTAAAATTTATATATATGCTAAAATAGTTTCTATAGTAAAATTAGTTACATGTTAATTTTTATATGATTGATCATGATTAATTTAAAATTTAATAAGTATTATAAAATTCATATCAATTATTTTACATATTAAAATATTATTTTAAATAAATTATCATTTAAAAAATAAAATTAAAATAATATAAAATTATTATAAATTTACATTGATGAGATGCTCATATAGCAATTTTAAAAGTGATAGATACCTTTTCGATTTTTACACAAATTATTTAATATAATAATATTATAGGCTTGATCAAATTAACTCTTTTGATTTTTTACTTATATTTATGTAAATATCAAAAACATAAAAAATATTTCGTTAAAATAAAAGGCCATTTTAAGTACTTATTCTATAACAAAGTAACTACCCTTTTTACCATTTTATATTAAAAAAATATCTTTAAAATTAAAAAAAACAACAACAAGAATGTCCCTTTTGCTGAAAGTGTATGGTAAAATAAGCTTTGTATTTTAAAATCATCCAAACAAGCGATGAGATATCGAAAACAAATATCCCAAAGCAGAAAACGATGCTAAAAAAATGCCAATACATATGAAGTAGTCAAGTTCAAAGAACCCTAAAGAAGAGAAGGATTGGAACACTTCAGTTACACCTCATGTGATTGCAAATGAATGTGTTACTGGCGATCGAACTCAACGTAAAACCCTACATGTCGAAACATGGCTACCTAACTCATCCGCTGAGCAGATTCCTTGGCGAGCAATTTCTCCTTGGCCTTAGCCTTTGCTTGAGACTTAGAACCCATTATGCCACCGCCCCACTTCCTCCTGATCTCGTCGAACTTGTCGTTGAAGTTCGCCTGAAACGACATTAGAATAAGTATCGACAATACAGTAACGATAAGTCGGCCACAAAGGGTTGCTCCCATATTCACCTTGATGGCTTCCAGGATTTTACTGAATTCCAATTTGTCCTCGTTCTTCACAGTGGTCAAACATAGTGCAGTTGCAGTTTTCTTATGCACAATCTGTTGTGATTCAGCAACAAGAGAAGTATCAGCATGTAAGAGTGCATTGGCATGAGATAGATCGTCGACAATAAGAAGAACCAACCGCTCCCAAACGGGATTTTCCTTTGACGATACAGTAGGGAATCTCCATTTTCCTGCACAAAGCTGGTAGCCAAACTACAAGTTCAACTGGATCCACGTCGTGAGCTATAACCACTAACTGTGCCTTGTTCTACAATGAGGTCAAGTTGAAACAAAGAAGACAAAATGGCACATGAAATGATTCACTCAACGAGGTAAATGGCTGAAATAAAAGAAAATGAGAAAGTGAACAATAAGAAATACCTGCTCGATGAGGTACGTAATATGATTAAGCCCGTACTTCACAACAATGGGTTTCTTAACTTCAAGAGTCTTTCCCTCGGCCTCAGCCTGTGCCCTCTTAAGAAGCCTTTCCTTCTTGGCAGCTCGGTCTTCAGGTCTGTACTTGAGAAGCAATTTGAACAGATTTGTTGCTGCATTAAGATTATTAAAATAATTTCATAAGATTAGGTAATGTGTGCATATATGTACATATTCAATGTAAGCAAACACATTTGAAATACAGGATAAACCTTTTTTAGGCACTGAGAACAAATGGGCCCTAAAAAATCTGATTATACTAGCAGAAATTTGAAGATATTATGACTTCAAAATAGAATGGGCATTGATGGACCACAAAACAACTCGCCTACAACTACCAATTTAATGTGTAAAAAGAATGATACTGACCAAGAAGGAACAACACTGAAGTTTGGTATCAACTATTGTATTGCCATGTGACTGAAAAATCTAACTCACTTAACAGTTTGAACAACAAAAAATGTTGAGGATGGTAATGCATATAATATGGCAAAGATGATATTAAAAAGAAATTGTGCTGAGTGATTAGATGTTAACAGCATGTTGAGAACATATACTGAACAAAAATACAAACCAGAAGAACGTCAACCTAAGCTAAGAATGACTGTGGTGTAGCACAAACTTGCTTAAGCAACGAATCCAATTGTGAAGGTAAGAGAAAGAGTCAGAAAATGGTTGACTAGATTTGTTATCAAATTGAATATACATGTGAAATTAGTTGTTAATCTTTTTGGAAAGATAAAGTAATTGATGCAAAGCAACACCTAAAACAATTGTCAGTTCATGAACCAGCGGTGGACAAAAAAAGAGATAGAGCAAAAAATGAAACAACAGATAACGTGAATGGAGTGCCATTAATTCTTCAAATAATTCAAGTAAATTATGCTTGAAGGCCTGACTCTGCCAATCAAGTCAAACATCTTAAAATAGAACAGAGATTTCCAAATACCAAGGTTCTTGTCCAGTGTTCGAGTGAACTGATTCAGAGCAGGAGGAACCTTCAAACGCTGCTTTAGAATCCTTTTTTGCCTCTGAATCCGGACAACCTTCGGCCATTTGACGAACCGATGCAGATCCTTCTTCGGAGGCAATGCACCGCCAATGCCGAATTGCTTCGGGCGCTTCTCAAACAACGGATTGACAACGTTCTCCTGTAGAGCAAAAGCCATAACTCACTCAAAAGGCTTGAATTCCTTAACCGGACCAACAACGACGAAGCAAAATACAAAATTGAAAGTATAAAAATTACCCGTTTCTTCTTTGCTGGAATGGGGGCATTTCCAGACCTTTTCGGCGCCTGGAGAGGCAAAGATCACAACTTTAATGGTGCTTAAACAAAATCAAATTGCATTAAAAAAGAAAAAAAAGGGCAGAAGCGGAGCAACGATAAAGCGAAATAAAAAGAGAGAAGGTTGCCCAGATCACAGGTTTCTAATCGAATTCGATGGAAGAAGTCAGCAGATAGCTAAAACAGATTGGATTCAATAAATTGGATGATAAGTAGAGGGGAGGTACCATTTCTTCAGTCCTCGAGATCGGAAACGAGGGTGAAAGACGGCTTTGGAAACCCTAGCAGAACTGGCACCCCGGACAACGAAGAGGGCCTTTTATAGACAACATCCTCTTTTAGGGTTCGGCACGTGACTAGCGTGTGTGCGATCATTTTTTTCAAAACATATTTTTAAAATATTTATTCCATAATTTATTTTCTTAAAATTCAATACTATTTTATTTAAGTTATTAACTAATTTCTTTTGATCATATTTTGATTATTCGATCAATTAGACCTTTTATTATAAAATATTTAAAATGGAAATTTAAATCCAAAGATCAATGGAAAAACATCATCCATTAAGAATTTTAAACTAAAAACATTTAACAATTTTAAAGATCACCTTCTTAAATAGTAAAAAGGTAATAAATATGTATAATATTTGAGCACATTATCATTTGATTTATATTATCAAGATAATATCATTTGATTTATATTATGATCTATTATCCAGCCGCATCAACAAAATATCAACAAATATATTATAAATTTAGAATGTGATTTCCTTGATAATTTAAGATTTTCAGTGATTTTAAAAATTAATAAATTTTTTCCCTTAATTATCCTCTAATTTTAAAATTTAATTAATTAAAATAAAATATATCATAAAATTTAATTGAAATCAAATTAATAAATTTAATAAATTATAATTTAAATATTGATTCAAACAATATTAAATTATTTATATATGATTATTAGATAATCATATAATTAAGATTCCAAATTTATGGCAAGCAAAAAGTCACAGGAAAAAATAAAAAACAAAACTAGACTAATATAAAATTTTTAAATTTAGATTTTTTTAATGATGTTCTGAAATCCCATTTGAAAAGCAGAACTTTAAAGATAGCAGGCAGAAGTGCTGTGTTTGAAGCACTTAAGGAAAAATAATAAGTCACTTAATGAACATGGAGAACCATGACCGTAAACACAAACAATTCAACCAATTACAGACTTTAAAGTTGTAGTAAACATATTGTTTGAGTGAAAACAAAAGGTCTCGATTCAAAATGGCAGTAGAACATCTAGAGTCTCTGGTTTACTTGTTGGCTTAGCTTTTGGAAGTAGTTTGCTTCTCTTTCGCCTTCTGGATCTTCAAAACCTTTTTCACAATCTTCTGTTCTTCGACCAAAAAGGCACGAATGATCCTACAAGTCGAACCAACATACGTATCAATGTAGATAAATCATATACTAAGTAAAATAATGGTTGACTGAGACTGGATAAATGATGGTTAAAAAGGACCGAGTTCGAACCTCTCACGAACTGCACCTCCAGACAGCACTCCACCGTATGCTCGGTTCACAGTCCTCCGGTTTCGGGACAACCGGGATCTCTTGTACTGGGTGGGTCTCAAGTGAGGAATCTGTGAACAAGCAGTGTATCACAGTGGAAATGTAATACTTGAGAAAATGAAAAGATACTGCAAAATGAAATGACAATTACAGTCAAATAGTTAACACACTAAACATAGCATGTAATGAACACAACATATTAATTCACTCTAGAATAGCACAAATGAATAGAAAGCATGAGTCGGGAAAAAGATCACAACAGAGCTTTACCTGTATACAAACATGTTTTTGAGATTAAATATAAAAGCTACAAAAGAAAAGTTACATCAGGTAAAGCTGGGCCACAAGAATGACAACAGGCATCGACACTACAGAAAGGGATGGTAATCAAGCAGATGAATCCAAGAAGAGTGCAGCAATATTCCAGTAAAACACGCCTAATGACTGAAACCAGGCCGCATCTAAGCGGCATGACAAAAGATCATAATTGAAGCTTCTTAAAATTTTTACCATGGCACCAACATAAATTGTACCGTGGATATGAAAGTAATTCTTACTCAATGGACAATACAACTTGATGGCTAGTATGATAAGTAACATTCCTATAGAACAATAATGTCACTCACAATGCCTTTTGGACAACCAAACCAATCTAAACATATAAAACAATATATTTTCAAGGTGGCTACGAGAACAACACAATTTAAAGTTTGAGTCTACACATTGGAGATACTTACACAGATTATAGGAATCATTCCCATAATGATGGAGAAGAAAACAATTCAATCTACTGTTAAAACCAAAGAAACAACTTGCTCATTTAATCTTACAAACAATATATACAATCTTCTCAGGGTACTAACTGCAGGAAGAAAATGTCCCAAAAGGAAGCAAAAAATAAATAAAAAGTTGATGACTAGATAAAGGTTACAAGAAATCTATAGCCTATCCGGTCAAATATAAACAAAAAAAAAGATCAAATATGTCAAAAATAATCATGTAGTATATCAACTGATGTGTATTTGTTCTCATCAGGTTTACAATTAGTTTATTAAGTTGTAGCATTTGAGTTGGAAGACTTTTTACACATGAAAAGAACAAGAATAGACATGCTGCATTGAAATAGTACACCCTAGAGAAGTTTTCAAAACAGTATAATTAACATCAAAAAAGAGATAAACTTTTAACAAAATTAATGATGGCGCATAAAAAGCAACGATTTACTTACCCCTTGAATTCTCTTTCCGGTAACAGGGCATTTAGGCCCTCTGGCTGTCTTGTGCGTGTACTGGTACACGAGCTTCCCACCTACATTTTGAAATCAAGCCAAATCAAAACCGAAATAATCCATGCAATATATGTTACATTTTCAGAACCGAACGAACGAAATCGCAAAAATGTAAAGCTGTTACATGATACAGTAAGGACATCAAAGAGAAACTCGAATCGATCTAGAAGAAAACTGCTTGCTGAAAACATGATTGAAGAAGCCAGAGCGAGAAAGAAAACAGCCAAGATCGGATTTTATTACCTGGTGTTTTGACGACACGCGTCTGGTTCGATTTGGTGGCATAGCTATGCCGCTTCCGGTAGGTTAATCTCTGCACCATCCCGCCTCTTCTTCCGATCTCGCTCCGTCGGCGCCTCGCAGGAGCTTAGAGGGCGAGCAAAACGCGTAGAACCGCCATCGCATTGGTGGGAAGAGGGCTTTTATACGGGAGCGGTAGCCTGCTTGAGAACGACCTAGATCGGACGGTCATATTCCATCCGACGGTCGTAATAATTGCGGTCTTTAGCCCAATAGTGACCAGGCCCATGTGGCGGAGCCCACTATAATCCAGTGAAATGCCCGTTAAGGGAAATGAATTAACTGTAAAAAAACACGTGACATCCACGTGCCAAACCCTAACGGAGGATGTTGTCTATAAAAGGCCCGTTCGTTGTTCTAAAGGTTGACCTCCCCGCTTGGGTTTCCACAGCCGTCTCTCCGCCCTCTTTTTTGATCTGGAGGACTGAAGAAATGGTATCTCCTCTCTAGCCATCTTCTACTTTAATGAATCCAATTTGTTTTAGCTATCTGATAACTACTTCTGTTCAATTCGATGAGAAACCTATGATCTTGGCTACCTTTTCTCTCTATTTGTTTCGCTTTATCGTTGCTCCGCTTCTGCTTGTTTTTCTTTTTTAATGCAATTTGATTAGGTTTAAGAACCATTAAAGTCATGATCTTTGGCTCTACAGGCGCCGAAAAGAGCTGGAAATGTCCCCGTCCCAGCAAAAAAGAAACGGGTAATTGTTTTTTTTACTTTCAAATTTGTATTTTGTTTCGTCGTCGTTGCTCTCGTTGTGTTATTTGTGCCTTTTGATTGAGTGACGGTGGTTGTTGCACAGGAGAATGTTGTCAATCCGTTGTTTGAGAAGCGCCCGAAGCAATTCGGCATTGGCGGAGCATTGCCTCCGAAGAAGGATCTGCATCGGTTCGTCAAATGGCCGAAGGTTGTCCGGATTCAGAGGCAAAAAAGGATTTTAAAGCAGCGGTTGAAGGTTCCTCCTGCTCTGAATCAGTTCACTCGAACATTGGACAAGAACCTTGGTAATTGGAAATCTCTGTTTTATTTTAAGATGTTTTGACTTGATTAGCAGAATCAGGCCTTCAAGCATAATTTACTTGAATTATTTGGAGAGTGTCACGTCATCTAAAGTTTCAATTTTTTTGGTCTATCTCTTTTTCTGTCCACCGCTGGTTCATGAACTGACAATTGTATAGGGTGTTGCTTTGCATCAATTACTTTATCTTTCCAAAAAAGATTAACAGCTAATTTCACATGTATATTCAATTTGATAACAAATCTAGTCAACCATTTTCTAACTCTGTCTTACCTTCACAATTTGATACGTTGCTTAAGTAAGTTTGTGCTACACCACAGTCATTTTTAGCTTAGGTTGACGTTCTTCTGGTTTGTATTTTAGTTCAGCATATGTTTTCAACATGCTGTTAGCATCTAATCACTTAGCACAATTTCTTTTTAATATCATCTTTGCCATATTATTTGCGTTACCATCCTTAACATTTTTTTGTTCAAACTGTTAAGTGTGTTTGATTTTTCAGTCACATGGAAATACAATAGTCGATACCAAACTTCAGTGTTGTTCCTTCTTGAGTCAGTATCATTCTTTTTTTGCATTGAATTGGTAGTTGTAGGCGAGTTGTTTTGTGGTCCATCAATGCCCATTCTATTTTTTATCATAATATCTTCAAATTTCTGCTAGTATAATCAGATTTTTTAGGGCCCATTTGTTCTCAGTGCCTAAAAAAGGTTTATCTTGTATTTCAAATGTGTTCGCTTACATTGAATATGTACATATATATACACACATTATCTTTTTATACCATCAAGAGACCTGATTGTTTGAATTAATTCATGGTCTATTACCTAATTTTTGAAATTATTTTAATAATCTTAATGCAGCAACAAATCTGTTCAAATTGCTTCTCAAGTACAGACCTGAAGACCGAGCTGCCAAGAAGGAAAGGCTCCTTAAGAGGGCACAGGCTGAGGCTGAGGGAAAGACACTTGAAGTTAAGAAACCCATTGTTGTGAAGTATGGGCTTAATCATATTACGTATCTTATCGAGCAGGTATTTTTTTATTGTTCACTTTCTCATATTCTTTTTTTTCAGCCATTTACCTCGATGAGTGAATTATTTCATGTGCCATTTGGTCTTCTTTGTTTACTTGACCTCATTGTAGAACAAGGCACAGTTAGTGGTTATAGCTCACGATGTGGATCCAGTTGAACTTGTAGTTTGGCTACCAGCTTTGTGCAGGAAAATGGAGATTCCCTACTGTATCGTCAAGGGAAAATCCCGTTTGGGAGCGGTTGGTTCTTCTTATTGTCGACGATCTATCTCATGCCAATGTACTCTTACATACTGATACTTCTCTTGTTGCTGAATCACAACAGATTGTGCATAAGAAAACTGCAACTGCACTATGTTTGACCACTGTGAAGAACGAGGACAAATTGGAATTCAGTAAAATCCTAGAAGCCATCAAGGTGAATATGGGAGCAACCCTTTGTGCCCGACTTATCGTTACTGTATAGTCGATACTTATTCTAATGTCATTTCAGGCCAACTTCAACGACAAGTTTGACGAGATCAGGAGGAAGTGGGGCGGTGGCATAATGGGTTCTAAGTCTCAAGCAAAGGCTAAGGCCAAGGAGAAATTGCTCGCCAAGGAGTCTGCTCAGCGGATGACTTAGCATTTCGGTGTTGTCGTTGTTGTGGCATTGTTTTTCGAGTTTTTGCTTTTGTTCTATATATCCACCTTTAGCACTTGGTACAATTGAAGTTTCCCTTCAGGGCAATGTTTAGATAATTAAAATTTTGAATTTAAATATTTAAATTCATGAAATATAATGGGTTATGGATTTTGGTTTATAGTTTTTGGATTTGAGTTGAGATTTTTTTTTTGTAATATTCTTGATTTAATTCGATGATATACATCTCAATTGACATTAACTAATTATTTTGAGCTTTTATAGAAATTAGTTATCTTTATTTATTTATCTTTTCTAAGTTTTTTACTCTCCTAACTAAAATATTGTGTAGACCTAGTTTTCTAAAGAACAATTCAATTAAAATAAATTGTAAATGAAGAAAAATATATATATTAATCTTGACAATTTAAAAGAAAGAATAAAGCAAATTATTCTTTTTTTTCAAAAGTCTTAAAAATGTTTTTTTTATTTATTTTGGGAGGAGTTTTATTGATAAATGTATAAAATTTATAATTATTAGTCAATATTGGGGTTAAGACAACGTTTATTACGACCGTCGGATGGAGTTTATGGAGACCGTACGATCTAGGGCTCAACGTTCTTCAGCTCCCTGATAAAGCATCTTCCATCGACTGTTTGCCGTTTCTGGGTGTGTTTTGGTCGTCTGCTGAGCTCCTGTGAGGTGGCGCCGGAGTGAGATCGGAAGAAGAGGCGAAATGGTGCAGAGGCTAACGTACCGGAAGCGGCATAGCTATGCTACCAAATCGAATCAGACTCGTGTCGTCAAAACTCCAGGTGAAAGATTCGATCCTTGCTATCCTCCTACTCGCTCTGAGTTCTGCAAATGTGTTTTGACATGCAGTTTTCTTATAGATCGATTCGTATTTATCTTTGATGTTTTACTGTCTCTTGTAACAGATTTGTATTTTTTGTGATTTCGTTAGTTTGATTTGAAAATGCAGCACACAGTTCATGAGTTTTTGCTTTTTCTGTCATGGATTATTTTGTTTTGATTCTGTTTGATTTTAAAATGCAGGTGGGAAGCTCGTGTACCAGTACACGCACAAGAGAGCCAGCGGGCCGAAATGCCCTGTGACTGGGAAGCGAATTCAAGGGGTATGCAAATCGTTGCTGCTAATTTGCTATTAATAATTTTGTTAATTGATTATCTTGTCGTAATTGTACTTCTTTTCGGAACTTCTCTAGTGTGTAATATTTCAATGTGCTGCAGCAATTTTTCTTTGGTTTTCACAAGAGTAATGTTCTTCTCTGGTTGTCACAAAAATCTGCCTCATTCGGTGCATTCTTCCATATTCAGCTTAACAACTTGCTCTACAATTGATTGCTGAACTAAATCCTTCTATTCAAATGCTGTTAAATAGATGTTATGATATCCTAAACAATACAATTCAAAATGCTACAATTTAATAAATAATAGTAAAATCTGATTGTAAAAAATCAACATCTATTGATTTACTACATGACTATTTTTAAGAGATTTGATTTTTATTGTTTTTATATTGGTTCTATGCTTTAATGAAATGGCATTTGAGCTGTATTATGTATTATTTAGTATAGTATGTCTTCCATGAATTTAATTGTACCTTACATATTTGGATATAATTGTTTAACCTATATTTTGTCACTGACTTCTATCTCTTTTTTACTTCTGTTTGGACTTTGTTTTTCTACATTAGTGCCTCAAGAAGCTTGTAGATTGCTTTAGGCTACATGATTAAGTCACTGAAAGGCAGTTTATGGTTTCATGTGAGGTGCCTTCCTAGGTGCAAAATGTTGGGTTGCAAAGGTGCAAACATAGTCCCACATCTAAAATACATGGGAAAGATCATAGGTTTAAAAAGATGAAAAATATCTCCATTGGCATGAGGCCTTTTGGGGAGAGCCCAAGAACAAAGCCATGAGGGCTTAGGCCCAAAGTGGACAATATCATATCATTGTGGAGATGTGAACATTCTTTAGATTCAACAATTGGTATCAGAGCGAGGCCGCTCTTCACCGGACTAACCGTCGGATGAGTCATGATCCAGATCTAACCATGTGGAGACCCTCGGGAAAAACAAAGGAAGTAGGGGAGGCTCGGACCATGAGGGGCATGGCAGCCGGACCATGAGGACATGGTAGCCGGACCATGAGAAATGACAGCCGTACCATGAGAAATGGTAGGGGAGCTTCCAGTGGTCCTTTGTTTGAGGGGGGATTGTTGGGTTGAAAGGGTGCAAACATAGTCCCACATCTAAAACACATGGGAAAGATCATGGATTTAAAAGGATGGAAAGTATCTCCATTGGAATGAGGCTTTTTGGGGAGTGCCCAAGAACAAAACCATGAGGGCTTAGGTCCAAAGTGGACAATATCATGCCATTGTGGAGATGTGGACATTCTTTAGACCTTACACAAAATGATACCTACAATCTTTATCAGCATCTCTAATGATATGGAGTTGGAAAGTTGTTAAATCTTTTGGCAGTCTCTTTAGTCGAAGAACAGTTCAGGTTGATCCAAGGATGAGTGGTATTATTGTTCTCTGATAATATATGTACGATACTGGTGCAGTTTCTTCTGGTGCTATCGTAAAAGTCTGAAGAAGTTTTAATTAGGTAATCTTTTGACATACCAATTTTGAGCTTACCATTTAGCTGTGATCTGGTTTCGATCACTTGGTTTGTTTTACTGGAATGCAGTGGCACCCTTCTTGGATCGATCCATTTGTTTACCACCCCTCTCCGTAGTGAACTAGCTTTCGCAGATGTAATTTTTATTCTTATGGAAATACTTTTGTGTTTAAACATGTTGTCATATCACTTCTAGGATGGCAGTTTACCTTCTTTGCTTTTGTAGCTTTTCTTCGACATCTCAAAAACATGTTTGTGTTCGGATGAAGCTCTGATGCATGTTCCTTTCCCTGCTTGTCGATTCTATCCAGTTGCACTAAGTTGTCGATTCTCATTTCCTTCTGGATGAGATCAGTAGATACTCTCTGCTTGTTTACAGATTCCTCACTTGAGGCCCACCCAGTACAAGAGATCCCGGTTGTCCCGAAACCGGAGGACTGTGAACCGAGCCTACGGAGGAGTTCTATCTGGAGGTGCTGTCCGAGAAAGGTTGCAACTCAGGCCTTTGTCCATGATCTAGCAACTCATTCAATCTTTATGCTGTTCGGGTTAAATATACGTCGGTTTGACTCTCAGGATCATTCGAGCCTTCTTGGTCGAAGAGCAGAAGATCGTCAAGAAGGTGCTGAAGATCCAGAAGGCGAAAGAGCGGCAAATTTTGAAGAGCTAAGCCATCAGGAAAACCGGAATCTCGAAATGGTTTCAGTCATTTTGAATCTAGAAATTTTGTTTTCACTCTGTTGTTATGTTTTCTACAAACTTTAAAGGCACTGGTTTGTTAAATTGCTGGCGTTTTCCGTTGTGGTTTTGTATGTTCATAAATGGAATTGTTATTCTTCTTTAAATCTTGGTTTAAATTGGCATATGCTGTTTACTACAACTGTAAAGACGGTACTGTAGTTTACCATTTTAAGTAAATGAAGGTTTAAAAAATTGCAAATGATATTAAAAAAATGTAAATAATTATTAAAGATAAATATTGATAATCGAATTTATAATTTTGAAATGATCGAATTATTTTAAAATTTTTTGCTTGTGAAAATTCATTTTTATGTATTATATATGAAAAATCTAACAAAAAAGTCGGAAATCCCGAAATTAAACAAGCGAAATTTTAAAATAATTATATCTTTGCTTTCCTCTCCAGCCACATTTCCGTCCAAGTAAACGCATGCCGAATAAATTTCATCACTCGTTCTAGGTTTTCGTGTGCTGCCAAAGCTTCCTATCGGAGGCCCTCCTAATTCGTCTCTTGAGCGGCGATGGCGGAGGGGAATCCTAAGCCTCAGTCCGGAGTTTGGACCACCGTCAAGCCTTTCGCCAATGGCGGCCTCTCCGGCATGCTCGCCACCTGCGTCATCCAGCCCATCGACATGGTCAAGGTAAGTCCTAGATCCGAACGTTCTTTCTTCTTCATCATCATCAAGTTCTTCAACTGTTAGTGGATCTCAGATCTATGTTCGTCTTTAAGATCCGCGTCTTTAATGGAGATTCCATGGGTTGCAGGTTAGGATCCAGCTGGGGCAGGGGTCTGCTGCCCAAGTGACGAAGAACATGCTTGCCAACGAAGGCTTTGGCTCATTTTACAAGGTTTGGCTACTTTTGCTTTGTCCTAGCAGGTTGCTAGTGGTGGTTGTACAATGAAGCAACTAATTTTCTAGCATCTTAATGTCTACTTTTGAGCGTTAAGAGTATTTGGAGGAACTCTTGAACATTATATTAGGAAAGGTGGTCTTGGTTCAGACTTAATGTATCTGACATCCTTGGAACTGTCGTTGTTTATGCATATTTTGTTGATTTAACACAATTTGATGTGCATTATATCGCAACATGAACATTATATAGCAATTGTTGTTTATCAAACTAATTTTGTCTGGCAGGAAGAATTGCATTTGCAGTGAGCAACAAGCAGCAATTTCTTCCTACTTAGCACTTCAATTGAAGTAAATATGTCTCACAAATTCTTGACAAACAAAGAATTGAAGTATCTCTTTCTTAATTTCTTAATTTTTTTATTTACTATGAATCACATTATTCACAATTTGTATCAAGTTGTTCCGTGCTTCTTTGGTGCATATGTAATTCAATTTCACACACTTGATAATTATCTTCTTCCATTTATTTTGCATCCTAAATTCTTCTTTCTCCAAAAAATATTTTTCTGTAAGAACCATCTACATCATACTTTAGCTCTTCAACCTTTGATTTGTATTTTTACCATATATGCCTTGCATCAGTGCTATAATAATCTGCTTGAATTGCTTTGTCCATAGCTTAAGAGAAAAATTGTTTTCTTCTCGACTGCATTCTGTTTTAATTTTTGGATTGACCTTTCCATCTTTAAACAGGGGCTGTCAGCTGGCTTACTTAGGCAGGCTACTTATACAACTGCAAGATTGGGTTCCTTTAGGTATGTTTATCTTTATTCTTCAAGTTGATTTGGTAAAATGTGGCTGTTATGTACATATTGAAAGTTTGTTTGAGGATCATTTTACTAGGTTTGGAGCTTCAATAAGGATGTGTTATTGAAGCCGAGAATCTACAAACCTTTTATAAGCTCAATCACTTTTTGAGGCAAATCAAATGATTGAGTTTCTGTAATTCACAATTGTTGAAATTTCTCCTCTTCACATAATTATTATGCTCAATTATTGAAAAATGTAAAATAAGACAAGGTAAAGTTTTCCAATATAACTTAACCTGTTTTTCAAATTTGACTTGCAAATGGCTATTTGGAGAAGTGAGATCTACATTTTATAAGAAAACATTTGATTTGCAAATAACTCTCCCATATTTCGCTCAAATAGGTTTCTCTTTAGTAGTTTCTTCTGCTTCTTTATGATCTTAGGTGAAGTTACTTTTTTGGGTCAAGTGTGTTTGTTCTCTCAATTTCATCTCAACATTTCTGTTCTGGGTAATGCACAGTCTTGCACTATTGCTTGTTTGTGAATTCATCATTGAAAGTTTGTGAGTTCTTGTTCTTCTATCTCAAATTTGACTGAAAAGAGGTTGGTGATTACAAAGAATTTTGATTACTGATCCTTGATTATTTGTTTAGGGTGTTGACGAACAAAGCTATCGAAGCTAATGATGGAAAACCACTACCATTGCTCCAGAAAGCTGCTATTGGTCTTACTGCTGGAGCAATTGGAGCATGTGTTGGAAGCCCAGCTGATTTAGCCCTCATCAGGATGCAAGCTGATGCAACTCTACCTGCAGCTCAGCGACGCAATTACAAAAATGCTTTCCACGCTCTTTACCGTATCATCTCGGATGAAGGAGTTCTGGCTTTGTGGAAAGGTGCAGGTCCCACCGTTGTTAGAGCAATGTCACTTAACATGGGTATGCTTGCATCATATGATCAGAGCGTCGAGCTGTTCAGGGATTCCCTTGGCTTTGGCGAAGTTAGCACTGTGCTTGGTAAGATGCTAGATAATATTTAAATTTACCTCTATGTTTCTTTGTTTCCACTGGTTCTCGATCTGGATTCTGAAAGATAGATTCATTTGAGCACGAGTACAGTTTCGTTCATCAGACTTTTTTGGTAGTTTTTTCTACATTATTTATATGTCAGAGAATAATTAGATGTCTTATATAGGTAATAAACAACATCATTCACTTTGAAACAAACCCCTTTCTTAAGTTTTCCAAGTCAAAGTAGTTTGTAATCTTTATGTTTGCGAAAAAAGTGTTACTGCACACTCAATCAGTGATTATGTTTTTGTGTTCAGGGGCAAGTGCTGTTTCGGGGTTCTTCGCATCGGCTTGTAGTTTACCTTTCGACTATGTGAAAACACAAATACAGAAGATGCAGCCTGATGCCAATGGGAAGTATCCCTACACTGGATCATTGGACTGCACCATGAAGACCTTGAAATCTGGGGGTCCTTTCAAATTCTACACTGGGTTTCCTGTTTACTGTGTGAGAATCGCTCCACATGTCATGGTAAAACTTCGCCCTTTCCTCACTTCTGATTCATTGTACATACTTTTTCGATTCTTAAATGCCATGTTATTTCTTAGATGACATGGATATTCCTCAACCAAATTCAGAAGTTCGAGAAGTCGATCGGCTTATAGAACTCTAGTGCATTATTGGAACAATGCACAAGTTTTTAACTCAACCGATTCCGAATAATATAGATATAGTTCAGCAGGCTGGTTTCGGTAAGCGATAGCCTTCCCATCTGCTTCATTCACATTGCATTCCTGATTGTTTAAGTTGATACCCCTGATACCCCCTTGTTTTGGTTTTAGTTTGGATCGTTTATGAAGATAATTATGATGGATAATTCATGCTTATAGTTTGTATCTTGGATTGTAATTGATTATTAAACACAATCAAGTATTTAAAGTACAACTCAAAGGTATTTTTGAAATTTCGTCGAGGCATTATTCAGATCTTTTTAAAAGAGGGGTTAGCTTAACCAAATAATGTTTTTTTTTTCAAAAAAAAACTTTGTTTACTGTAGAGGGCGGATTATTGAAGAGGTGGGACATTTCCTCTGCCCCTGGCGAGAGTTCAATGGGGGGCTTGTGGATGGGCTCTTGTAAGCGTGTAGCTTGCTGTGAGCTTGCGGTGGCTACCTGGCCATTTGGCCTCAAGTTTGTAGCGGCCACCCGACCGCCTAGACGCGAGCTTTGATGATTGTGCTGACTTACCGGGAATACATTTTCACAGATGATTTAATATCGACTAAAAGTTAAAAGAGTATCTTTTATTTTTGGAGTCTGTTTCATTTTCATATATAATTTATTTAATTATTTTTATTATATTATTATTATTATTTTATATTTTTATTTAAATTTTGAATTAGGAGTGTGTTTTAATAGTTATGAAATTGTAATTGTTATAATTATTGTAGTAATTATAAAATTATAGTTGTTATAATTGTGAATGTTAAATAAAATTTTGAAAGATAGTAATTTTTATCTGAATTATGAAATATGTAATATATTAAATTAAAATTCAAGTTAAAGATTTATATTTATTATTGGATATAATCTATAATGGTCCAGTAGGTTTAAAAAATATCATTTAAAGATCTTTTAAAAGTTTTTTAATTTTTTATTTAAGATTATTTTTTATATTTTAGTACTTATAATTTGATTATGTTATTATAGTTGTAGTAGTTATAAAATTATAATTATTATAAGTTATAATTGTTATAGTTGAAGTATTTATGATATTATAATTGTTATAATATGTGTAATAATTATGATTTTATAATTATTATTATACCATTTAAATTAGATAATAATAAAAATAATATTAGAATATAATTATGTCATATCAATAATATGAGATTTTTTTTGATAAAAAATTAAAATTTTGTGCTCGTTGATTATTTGGGAAAAATATATATATCCTTTGATCTTTGCCATCTTTCCATCTTTATATCTGTATTATCTCTTCTCCATGCACCGAAGTAAACGAGACATTTTGTCTTTTTGCAAAAGAATAAAAAAAACAGAATTTCAATTTCTCCTCCTGTGAAAACAAAAAAGGAGTCACGTGCGTAGCACATGACAGGAGAGCCCATCGAGCCCAAAGAACGCATCTTTTCCTGTTGCTGCGCAAAAAGAATATTCCTCTGGTCCCTTCGAACCGCTTGATCGTCGACTACAAACGGTACACGTGTCGATTAGACACACGAATCATCAGTTTCTTCCTGGCGAATCGCAACACTATTAGTGTGTTCCGGCGGACCAACTTAAAGTAAAGCTCCCCTCCGCTTTCCCTTTCGGCGGAGCAGTGAGTTCGGAACGAGCGATCGGCGATGGCCCTCTCAGTGGCGCGGCAACGGCGGGCGCACCTGGCAGATCAAGGCGCCTCGTCGTCTTCTTCGCCGTCGGATCGGTACTCGAAGGAGGATAAGGGTGAGAAGAAGGAGAAAGGGGCGGGCGTGGGGTGGCTCCTTCCGGCGCTTGTCCTTGTCGTGTTCCGTTACGCGAGTGCATCCTCCAACATCATCCATGACTGCGACGAGGTCTTCAACTATTGGGAACCCCTCCATTACCTCCTCTACAAATCTGGATTTCAGACCTGGGAGTACAGGTACGCCCTCCTCGAAATTGTTTACTTCAGCTCTCGCTTTAAGAAAATGGTGATTTGATTTTAGATTTTTCAAATTGATTCCATGTTTTCGTCCTGTTTGTAAAGGTGAAAAAATTACAATTTTGAACTGAGATTGCTTCTTTTTTTCTGTATAGTCTTAGCAATTTGCATTCAGGTTTTAATAGTTATGATTCGTTGACTTAAACAGTATTTTGGAGTTCAGCTTGGACCATCATTAAGTAGGTATATGGATTAACATGATTAATTGGCATATGCATTACATGCGATGGCTATCTAAAACAGAAATCTAGTTAAGTATTATCAACGTTTATTTCCATAGCAGACAACTTTGATCGTTGACCTAAGTATATACAACAACAACAATAAAAACAATTAAGTTTTTATTCCATTAAGTGGGATCGGTTATATGGATCCTCCTATGTCTTTGAGCTCATTCCGCTACTATATCTTTATCTATATCAAATGAATTTTATCCTATTTTATAATTGTGAACTATCTCTTTTTTGATCTCCCTCATCCTCGATTAACTCCGCCATAGCTGGTCCTAAGCCTGGGTAAAGGAAGAGGGTTGTATTAGGTTGCGAGCTAACAATAATACGCAAATATTATGTATGACCTATGTATATACACTTAGCTTAAAATGAAAACATTATAATGCTCGTTTCTAGTGATATTTCAAAAGCTAACTTGTTAGAGTATATCTAGTTATAAATATGAGGAACCTTTGATGGCTGAAAATTGTGGTTAGTTTAAATTCATGCAGTTATTTGAAGGTGAAGACTCTAATTAGATGTATTCGTTCACCTTACCATTTGATGCTCTAATATATTAGGTCCCTAACTCTGATTAGATGTATTCTTTAACCTAATTGCTCTAATATATTAGGACCCTAACTCTAGAGGTTACTATATATTATTCTGAATATTCTGTTATCACAAAATTACTCAGTTTCTTTCTTGTGCAGCTCTGAGTTTGCATTGCGGTCATATCTATACATCTTTTTTCATGCATTGATGGCTGGGCCTGCTTCATTAATGTACATTGACGAGAAGGTGAATGTCAGCACAGTAGATTTAATAGATTAGTAGAATTTGCAGTTTTATGCCTAATTGCAAAAGACAACATAGTTTTTGTTCACTTACTTTTTGCAATAAACTTGCAGGTTAAAGTCTTTTACTCAGTAAGACTCTTTCTTGGTCTTATCTCAACTGTCACCGATACATTTCTTGTGGTTGCTCTTTCAAGAAAATATGGAAAGAGGCTTGCGTGGTATACACTTGCTATGCTATGCCTAACCAGTGGCTGTTTCTTTGCCAGTACAAGTAAGCCGCTTCTCCTTTTCTGTTATTTGTTGTCTGTTGGTTTCTTTTCTATATTTTGTTCACTCTTGAGCACCATGCCCACCTCGGCTTAAGTAATATTTGTCATCCATTGTTTTGTCATTTTGGGACAACTAAAGCTGATTAATTTCATTGTTATTTTTTCTCTATATTAGCTTCTCTCATTCATAAATACTTCTTTTCAGGTTTTCTTCCAAGTAGCTTCTCCATGTATGCAGTTACTCTTTCATCAGCACTTTTCCTTCTTCAGAAACATGCTGTAGCTGTTTCTATTGCTGCTGCTGGAGTGATCATAGGCTGGCCATTCTCTATTCTAGTTTTTCTTCCGATTACATTCTTTTCTTTGACAAAAGGAGGATTTAAAAGAGTATTTTTATCAGGGCTATTAACTTCTGTGTTTGTTCTTGTAAGGACACTGACTATTGACTGATTTGTCATTTCAACAATCTTTCACATTGGTCACGACTTTTTTTTTTTTTGAAAAAAAAAACTTTTTGCCAGGCTATTTCATTGTTTGCCGACTATTACTGCTATGGGAGATGGACGTCCTCAGTATTCAATCTGCTGAAATATAATGTTTTTGGAGGTGGTCAGAGTCACTTATATGGAACTGAAGGACTCTCGTTTTATTTCAGGAATGGATTTAATAACTTTAATTTCTGTTTCATCCTTGCATTACTTTTCGTGGCATTTGTCCCGATTGCGAGGAAGAAATATGGCCCAGAACTGTTGGTTGTGGTCTCTCCCATATATATTTGGCTGGCTTTTATGTCATTGCAGGCTCACAAAGAAGAAAGGTAATTTTTCATTAAGATTGCTTTATTGATCTTGTTAGAAATTTGTTTCACAAGGCTAATCACTTAATAATTCCTGAGTGGTCTTAGAAAAGATTTGAAGGACTTTGGTCTTGTCTAACACAATCCATCTCAAGCAAATTCATGTTAATTTCAGTCTTATGATATGCTAATTTACTGCATCACAGATTTCTCTATCCGATATATCCACTTATCTGCGTCGCAGCAACGGCTGTAATTGATAGTTTCCCCGATCTTTTCCGTGACAAGTATGCAGTGGAAGATTCAACTCTTGTTATGGTATATTCTCTATTTCCTACTGTGTAAGGTGATTGATGAGGCAATTAACTGTCATATGCTTGATTTCGTCTTGTCTACTCGTACAGATTGCTAAGGGAGTAAGGCCACTTTTCCTGGGCCTTGTATTGTGTGCATCCCATAGCCGGACGTTCTCTATACTTAACGGATATTCTGCGCCTTTGGAAATATATAAACACTTGGACCATCATGATGTTGTTGGAAATGGTAAGCTTTCTTCTATTTAAAACTAGAATCATCCTGTCACAGTTCTATACGATATATCAAGTTCCTAGTGTTTAGGATACAAGGAAACAATAAAATGAAAAAAATTTATAGTCTTATAATTTCTCAAGGCGATCAAAATGTCACCTCTTTTTAAATTTTTTTAGAAAGTCTAGTCGACGACAACTATATTTAATATTCCAGTTCTTATAGCGATACTCGGTAGTACCTGGTAGATTTGATTATATACATGAATTTGATGGAACATTTGCCTTCATGACAGGGACAGTGCTTTGCGTCGGAAGCGAATGGCATCGTTATCCTTCTTCATTTTTCGTGCCTTCATACATTAAGGAAGTTCGATGGATAGATGAAGGATTTAGGGGTCTTCTCCCATTCCCTTTTAATTCAAGTTTGGGGGGCATGGCAGCTGCCCCATCTTATTTCAACGACAAGAACAAGGCTTCCAGCGACCAATATGTAATCTCCCAGTCGTCGTGTCTATTAATTAGATTTTCCGATATGTCACTTACGATGCTATCCTACTTGTGACTGGATTCACAGCTTAAAGACATCAAACTCTGCACCTTCTTTGTGGAGCTAAGTTTGCAACGGCCATATCCCACTCGAGGAAGTGACTTATCGACATGGGAGGTACACGACTTCTTGAGCTCCACTTTTTTTGACCAAGTATCCATGTTCTAACTGAAAATTGTGGTTTCAGACTCTTGCAGCCATACCTTATCTGGATAGAGAGTTATCGCCCGCTATGTTTCGGTCATTCTTCATCCCCTACAAATGGACGCAAAAGAACACTTTCGGTCTGTACAAGTTGCTAAAGAAAATACCGAAGAGCACCGGAGGACATAGTTAGCATGGTAAGATTCAGTTTGGTAGACAGGTATCGTATGTTTGTTTCGTCGCGAGCACACTGCATTGTTTTTCGTCGTGATCGAACAATGAATGCATTTTCGCCCTCGAGTTCTTACTGCCTGCTCCTCCATTCTACATTTAGGCAAAAGGGATTTTGTAGTTAAACTTGTTAGTCCTGATATCAGTTTGGATGCTTTGATGGTTTATGCAAGCCAACTTTCTATTCGATAAGTCAGTGTTCAAAGCTTTAGAGATTTAAGTATTTAAGAATTTAAATGATGTCGAGTTGACTTAACTTCTATGCTTGTACTCAGCTTATGTGGGATCGCTTCTTGTGCTGGCTCAAACATGACTCGAGTAAACTAGATCTATGCTCAGCTCGATATCGACAAACATTAACTATCATGGGCTTGTTGGGATGGTAATGGATCGGATTTGAATTTCATATCACTACAAAATAATATAGAATTAGTGATGAATTTTAGCAATGAAAAAAATTATCACAAATCGATAATAAAATTAGCAACAAAAAGGGAAATTATCGCTAATCAATATAGCGATGAAATTAATTTCATCGTAAATTTGGCAACAAAATAACAAAGTTCATCGTAATTTTATGACGAATTCAAAATTCGTCGTTAAATTGTGATGAATTGTGGATTCATTGTCAAATTGCGATAAATTGTGGATTCTTTGTCAAATTTGGCGATTAATTTTGATTTGTCTGCTAAATTGACAACGAATTCATAACTCGTCATCAAATTTATGAGAATTTTGGATCTGTTGTTAAATTTGTGATGAACTTTAGATTTGTTGCTCAATTTTGAATTTTGAATTCGTCGTCAAATTTATTTTGTTTTTGATAGTTAAAAACTTTTAAATTTTGTGATGGATTTTAAAATTCGTTCTAAAAAAATTTAAAATCTTGATCTTGCGATGATTTTAAAATTCATCACAAATGTTTGTGACGAATTTCAAAATTCATCCCAAAATAATCCTAAAAATCCATATCTTCACCTCGATCTTTTCCCACGCGCAAAAAAAAAAAAAATCATAAACTCCTAATCTTCTCCCCTTGGCTCCGATTCTCTCCTCCCTCGGCCTTGACGATTCTCTCCTCTCTCAGCCACGATGATCCTCTCCGTAGATATAAGGTATTGATTTTCTCCTTTCTTTTCCTTTCCTCTCTCTTCTCCAATCAGATACGAGGGGTTAGAGAAGCGTGGCGGCAGCCATGGCGACCTCGACTGCCACCATAGCTTAGCCGCGAGGTTGGGACGCTAGCGGTGAGGTTGGGACGCCAACGGTGAGGTTGGGACACCAACCGCGAGGCTAGAACGCCAGCCGGCGACGCTGGTCATGTCCTCATGTGCCTCAGCCTGGACGTGTCGCTAACAGCTACCTTGTGCGCCTTAGCCTGGGCACGATGCTAGTCGAGACCTCATGCGTCTCAAATTGGGCGCGATGTGGACCGTGAGGGCAGCCACAACGTACCGCAAGGCTTTACTGGATAGCTATGAGATTAAATTGAATATTGCAAAGTTTTTGTGATGTTTTACTACAAGATTATGCTTTTTTAAATTGTACATCTAATGGTATTTCTATAATTTCAGGACATACCAAGCCACATAGTGAGTCGTGGAAGAAGGTGAGCAGCAATTCCCAATATAGACGAGCAGCGTTGTTTTATTGCATTTATTTTCTTTATTTTTTAGTGTTTATATTAAATATTTTGGACGTCCAATTAACACAAGTGTAATTATGTCACCTTGTCGGTAGACTTTGAAATATATCAAGAAACTTTGATGAAAGTTCTTGCTAAGGAGTTTGGTGCTAGAGTGTTCATTGTGGATTGCCTCACACTATTTGGTGTAAGAATTTTTCCTTGATTGTCTCGTTGTGATTCAGTTCATTTTCTTTCATTATTTATGTTGAGCCGACCGTTCACTTTAACCTGATTTGTGTAGCAGCATTGAGAACACCCTTTTTTTATACATAAATATAATAGATATTATATATCCACTAACCTACAACTTGAGCTCATCTTTCTTAGTGTTAAACACTTGTATTAAACCATCAATTATTTTTTTAAACCGTAAAAAAAACACTTGTATTGAATATCGACATAGCTGTGAGGCCAGCCACGAATTTAGGAATTAATTAATACTTGTATCTACAATAATGGTTACTTTAATATTAGTTAGTATTATACCAATTTAATAGGAATTAATTATATTTTTGTTATTGATGAGATCTATACTATTCTGCAAAAAAGATGGATCCGCCATCTTAGCGGCCCCGTACCTTACAGTGATGAAATCTATACTAAAAAAAATGATAATCCCAGTAGCCAACATCTCTGGAGGTGGTCGGCCCGGTCCCACGGAAGTTTCCCACCGACCACCAGGGTAAATCAGGAAGCGCATACGGCGGCCAATCCAGATGCCCAGCATCCTTTGATTGCGTTCCCCATTTGGATGAAGATAAGATAAGGTGTTCGTGCAGAAAGTGTCACAATGATAAATTTTTACAGTGTGATAAAGTTTGAGAATATCTTTGCAGATTTAATTTTATCCCCAATTACTATAATTAAACATGTCATAGTGAACTGTTCATATCTAATGAAGATTATGGACGAAATATACAAGTCTTAGTTAGTAGGAATCAGAGTTATTATGATTAATTAAATCTACATCAGAGGATAGTAATTGATGTAGCGGGTCAGAATTTTATTATCGAATCGAGTGGTATAAGTTTTAGCTTTTCTCCAATAATTGAACAAATTAATGTTTACTACTTATGAGTCATCAATGAAGGAAATAAAAGTACCAAGTGTTGATGAAAATGTGAATAATGAACCATATATCTAATTTCAGGAATTGTTGAGTGCTGCAAATGAACTAGTGTAATCTAGTTGTGACAATCATACTAAACTATCTCTCACAACAAGACTGTTATTGAAGAGACATTGTCGCGTGGTCACATAATGCCCAATGATTTTTATAATATGAAAAAAATTTGTAAAAGACTTAGGTCTTTCAGTTAAATGAATTGATGTTTGTAGAGTTGGTTGTATGCTAGATTGGGGAGATGATGAAAATACAGATGTTTATAAATTCTGTAATCAAGCTAGGTACAATTAAGAGTATCAAAAGGAATCAATAATGACGTAAAACATACACTCAATTATTTTATTTATTTTTAACTCCAAGGCTACAAAGACTTTATGTATCAAAAGTTACAACACATAATTTGACATGCAACTCATGAAACAAAAGAGGGACTAATGTGTTATCCATTAGATATAAAGGCGTAGAAAATTTTTGATAGAACTTATCCTAAATTTGCGAAGGAGACTCGAAATAAAAAAGGGACTAATGTGTCATCCATCTCTAATGGATTTGCTCGTTTGGTAAATCAAGAAGAATTATTTTTGTTGATCAATTATTTTAACTCCATATAATTTTTCACTTGGAATGTGAATGAAAATAAGCATTGGTTGTGCCTGATCTGTAAAATCCGAAAAAAATAATAGATATTTATATGCAACCATTGGTTGTAGAGCTAAAATAACTATAGGATGAAGGTTTTCATACATATGATGTTCATACCAATCAGATGTTTGTAATGAAGGTTGTTCTTTTTCGGATTATAAATAACTTTTCGACTTATGACATGTTGTCGAGATAGAGTACCACTGAGATTTTAGGATGTCTAATATGTATAGGGAGATTAAAATTAATCAGATTGAAACATAAGAAACCGAGTTATTTTTATTGTTATAGATAATTTTTATCACCAAATCATAATTTCAGAAGAAATAAAGAAGAATTTATTAAGAATAAAATTGAAAGAACACCTCTGCCATTGAGATTAACAAGTCAATAGATTTGATATAGAGTGCATAACTTTTCATCTGTTATTGACGAGCTATATAATATAACTTATGAATATGGACGTACACATAAATAGACTAAACATAGTATAATTTGGGATTTACCTTATTAGAAGGGTCATTTGATTCATTATATCTCGATGTAATACATATTAAGAAGAATATTTTTGATAATCTAATAAATAAATGATGGATATTGTCGGAAAATTAAAAAATAATCTAGATGTAAAAAAAAATATTCGACTCCTTCGTAAACGCAGGGCCGGCTCTAGGCATAGGCCACTAAGGCCTATGCCTAGGGCCCCCTTTTAATTGGGGCCCAACTTTCAATATATCAATATATATATTAAAAAATAAAAATTATTAAAATAAATTTATTAATTGGTTTAATCGATTAGAGTTCCGAAAACCCCTTAAAATTCTCAAAAAATTCTAAAAATCGTTCACCTTCCTTCCGCTCTGAATATGAATCCCCGATTTGAACCGAAATTTCCAAGTCGCCGTTCGCCTTCGCCCCGCCCTGTGGCCTGCACGGCTGCGCCTTCGCCCAGCCCTGCCCTACGAGCCCTTCGCCCGGCCCTGCGCCGTCGCCTTTGCCTTCATCCGGCCCTGCGCACCTTTCGCCCCGCCGGCCGGCCCTGCGCCTTCGCGACTTCGCAGCTTCGCCCGGCCCTGTGCACCCTTCGCCCGACGGCCCCGACCCTGTGCCAGTGCGCCTTCGCCTTCGGCCGGGCCTGCGCGCGCTTCGCCTTCGCGCCTACGGCCTACGCCTTCGCTTTCGCGCCCTAACCCTTCAGCCTTCTCGCTTTTGTCGGTGAGCAATGATTTTTTTTTAGTAAATGATCTTTATTATTTTATAAAATGACTTTTATTATTATGATTTATTTCATCATTAAATTGTTGGCATGTTTTGATGATTCAACAATCAGACTAATTACTTCATTTAATTTGATCAATGACGAGATAATTCTGATTGAAAAATGGAATGAAAATATAATTTTCATGTTCATGAACGAATTGAATTAAGAAATAAATATACATTGATAGAATATGTAAATAAAATATTATAAATTGATCTTTCTTCTGCATATTAAATAATTTTTTAGGGTAAAAATTAATGTATCTGATTAATGATTAATGTATGTGTTTCTTCAGGGTGAAAAGTTTTTAAAAAGTTGAAAGTCTTGAGGGCTTATTTTTTAAAATTAAAATTAATAAAGTCTTATTTACGTTCAACTATGTCTCAAAAAAGATTAAATAATTTAACAATGTTATCAATTGAAAAAAATTTATTATTAAAACTTGAATATGAAAATTTAATTAATAATTTTACTTCTAAAAAAAGTAAGAAAATTTAATTTTATATAAAAAATTTATTTTTAAAATTAATATTTTAATTTATTTTAAAAAAATTTTAAACCCACCATTGTCGATCTTAAATCCGAATAAAAAAGGGTGAGAAATTTTTTTTAAATAATAATAATTATTTTAAAAAAATTGAGCCGCCCCTGGTTGTTGGTCCCAAATCTGAATGAAAAAAGACGAGGAAAAATTTTATATTTAAAAAATATATTAAAGGTCTAAAAATAATTTTAGCCTAGGGCCCCATAAAACCTTGAGACGGCCCTGCGTAAACGACTCACTCTTAATGTCGATGGAAGGAGTAGGGGACTAAAGCCAAATGCAGTTTATACATTGAATAAGGATCAGAGACGTATTTGTGAATGGTTGAAATCATTGAAATTTACTAATTGTTATGTCTCTAATCTTGGGAGATGTGTCAATTTAAAGGAATGCAAATTGATTGGTTTGAAAAGTCATGATTGTTATATACTCATGGAAAGACTCATTCCTATTGCTTTTAAGGAACTGTTATCAAATTTTGAATATGATATCATTACAGAGTTAAACATTTTCTTTTATAATATTTGCTCAACAGTTTTGAGACATTCACACATGGAGACGTTAGAGAGAGACATTCTAATAATTTTGTGTAATTTAGAAATGATATTTCCACTCTCATTTTTTGATTCAATAAAACATCTTTTAGTTTACTTGCCATATGATATCAAAGTTGGAGGTTTTGCCTATTTTCAATAAATGTATCTATTTGAAAGGTAAAATTTTCATCTTATATACTTTGCTATTAATGCATAAAAATTTAAAAAAATATTATATATTAATATATAATATAATTTATTTTATTACAATCAAATTATTATATCATTTGAAGAAAAAATTAAAAAATAAGACACATATTGAAATCTCTATTGTTAATGTATATATTGTGAAGGAAGTAATAACTTTTATATTATATTATTTTGAGTCTCACATTCAGAGTAAAAGACAGAGAGTGGGAAGAAATGATAGTCTTATTGATCACAATTTAAACTTATTCTTAATTTTTAATTACCTTCGTCAACTAAGTGAATTATGTAAGTAGAGATACTTAACTGATCAAGAATGACGAGTAACCCACATATATATTTTACTGAATTATTAAGAAGTAGCATTATATTTCAAGTATATATTTTCTATTTTTTGTATTTCTTATATTGTAAATTGTTTGTGTTATAATTAATTTTTTGTTAGGATTTTTCAAAATTCAAATTCTAAAATGTCGACACGAGTTTAATTGTTTCTGTGATGAAGAATTTGCATCATGGTTCAAATCATATATAAGCAGACAATCTAAATTTGACTTACACAGATCTTGGCTTTTAAACATATTTATTTGACTTTATGTTCGTGATAATCAAGCTCATGTTGAGCAAGAGTTGTTATTCCATCTTTCATGGAATCCAAAAGCAATGATACGGACTTGGCCAACATGTTTCATAAACAGATATAATTTTTATACTAAGAAATATGGAATTGGAAAGACTATAATGAATAGTGGGGTTTGTGTTTAATTATCTAATGATGGAGCTGCAAGTAATGATTTTTATGAGTTACTGGATGAATTATAGAGATAGAATCCTCTGATTTTTATAAATATGAGTTATTTTATTTATGTGTCGTTGGTTTAACCCTGTTACAAGGATAAAGGTGCATCCATGGTATAATTTGGTTGAAATAAATCATAAGAAATTGTATAAGAGATATGAACTATTTGTGTTGATACAACAATTGATTCAAGTATTTTATGCTTCATATCCTAGTTTGAAATGTGACAAGATTGATTGGTAGGCTGTGTGTAAAATGAAAGAACGAAAAAAATTGAGAAACGTTGGGAGGATATTACATATCAACAAGAGGAAGTTGCGAACATATTTCAAATTGAAGAATATAATATTCCAACGTTAGGAGATTCCAGCGAAGTAGTGATATAAACGTGGACACAAGTAAAATTCATGACGACGACAATGACAATGACTTTTCATGATAGGTAAGTTATGTTATTTTAATATAAAAAATATGATATTTTATTTTCATATATGGTAATGTAATGTTTATTTTATGTGTAAATTTAATTTTAATCTAAAATTTAATTTTAATATATAAATTTAGTTTTAATATGCAAATTTATAAAGCTCGTAGTTCAATTAGTTATCTATATACCTACTGTCTTAAATTTATACATTTTTAACTATATTATCTTTTTTGCTGTAGGTCATTAGAGGTGATATCTTAGTATATTGATTCACGCACTCTTTTAAAAATTATTAAATATGATAAAAATTTTTTATTATGCATCAAATTTTTATTTATTTTATCCTAATATTTTTTGGTTGACAGCCTCGACGTAGTCATAGACGAAGTACTCATGATCAGTCTGCTTCAGCACGAGACACTGTACCTATGCCTCCCCCTCCCTCAGTTGTAGGACACTCTCGTGTACCATCGTCAGTACCTTCTCATTCACCTTCGCAAGTATCTTTGTCAATACATTCCCCAATACCCATGCAAGTTCCTTCTATGTGGCACTCAGCTGTTGAGATGCAAGACAGTTGAGAGTTTACAGTCCCTATCAGAGATTCATAAGTATTTAATAATAGTTAATTTTTTCAACTATCATAATTATTTAACATTGTTTATTTCATATTTTATTATAGATTTACAAATTTTGTATGTGTTATTTACGAGATTAATAGAATAGTGAATAACCATTGGAGAGGGGGTTCAATGATTTATACAAACACTCCAGAATCCACAAAAGAGCTTGGTGGAACAAGTTTAATGTAATCTATTCCCTTCAGTTTATATATGAAATTAATATTGAATATATAATCAATTATTTTTTTCCCATTCTAACGGATGTTCACTTGAGACCCAAATGAAGAATTGAAAATAAAGAGAATTTTTAAGAAAAAAATATGGCAATCACATCTAATATGAATTTAATCATGTAAAGACGAGAGGAAAAATCATCTTGCATCATCGAAGAAAATTAGGTCAGGATCTTCAATTTTTGAGAAACTGAAGAGAACAAAAAGTGGAGTCAACAGAATAAACTCAATCAAGTTTATAATTTTGGAGACTTATCTGCGACATATACGGACTGCTCAATCAATATCGATTAATATACACACAGATTGATTAATTTTTTTTAAACACTAAATTTTTAATCTATTTCATTATTTCTAACCATGATTTTTTAAACTAAGAAAAGGGGAGGGAATCATTAAACTAAGAAAAGATAATTTTTTAAACTAAGAAAATCTTTCACTCACATATTTTTTTTAAAAAAGACAAGACTTGGAGCGGGGACAAAGCTAAAGCAATTAAGGTTTGGATTAATCATGGATCTTAATTTATAATTTAAATTCTATTAGTAGATGTTATTAGTTATGTACTTGCTTTCACTTTATATTATATGTGTTTCTATTATATCTAATCAAGATTATATGTGTTTTATTATATTGTTATTCTAAATTTATTTTAATTTTTCTCATTATAATACAAGAAAAATATGATGAGCTAGAGCTAACACATAGAAGTTTAGGTGTTAGTGATGATAGTGACAGATCTGAGTCATCTGTTGGTAATAATACAAGTATATGACTAGAGGTGAGTGGTGAATAGAAAGTGGGAAGGATATTGAGAATGAGTTCTTTGAGCAAAACTTGTAAAGTTGCTGATACATCTTTCACCCCTCCATCCATAAGGACACAAATACATAACTTGACTGAAAATGTTAGTCATTTGAAGGGGATAATAATGCAAAGGGATCAGAAAATTAGCGATTTGCACCGACAACAAAACTTGATCATGCAACATCTTCAGTTAAGATTCGTTCTAAGTCAGATTTCTCTTGGTTCTGGTGATGATGGTGACGATGATGATTATAGTGGTTGTTTTTCATGAATTTTTTGTGTATGAATGTTATTTGCCTTATAATTAGTTTAACATTTGTTATTTGATTAAAGTTGTGAATTCTTCATCTATATATTTTTGATTAGTACTGTTAATTTATTTCGAATAGGATTGGTGAGGTCAAAGAAGGTGATGGAATTCGGCAATTCATGTCGAAAGAAGTGAGTCTTTACATATTTAGTTTTGTGTTAGTTTATATAATCTTTCTTTTTAAGAATGATACATTTTGTTTCTTTGTTTTCTAATGCAGGAAAAGAAGAAGTATGGAAAGAGAAGGAAATGCCTCTCGAGGAAGAAGACGATGATGATCTCCTTTTGTATCTTTCCTTCATCTTGAGACTGTTTGGTATGAATATTTTCATTTAGATATAATGACTTGTTGAACTTGAAGAATGTTAGATTGGGATGTTGGATATTTTTGGATATGATGACTTGAGTTATTTAAGTTGGCTTGTTTTGTATTTGTATCGTGTGTTGTATAAATATGATGTGATAGAATTATGTATGTATTTAAGTTGAAGTTGTATCGTTAAGTGTTTGAGACCATTTTGTATTTGTTTTGAATATTATGTAAGTTATTGTATTGTATGTATATATCTGTTATAATGTATGAATTCGAATTATGTAAGTTGATATGACATAAACAAGTTTGATTGTATTATTTGTATATACGATAAAATACAGAAATGGAGAGGATCTTTGAAAAAAGTTGAATTTTGCGACAAAAATATTTTTGTCGTAAATATATCATAAATCACTGTATATCGCAAATGACAACGAAACTAAATTCGTCGTCAAATGGTGACGAAAATAGATTTCATTGTTGATTGGTGATGAATTTGGATTCGTCGTCAATTTGCGACAAAATAATTTTTCATCATTAATTTTTGACGATTTTAGTGATGAAAAAAAATATTTTTTACAAAATTTATGATAAAGTTTTATTTTTTGTTGCAAAACTTGACAACGGCTTATTCACGACGATAATTATTTCGTCGTAAATATTTTTGCGACGAATTTATTTATAAATTTCGTCGCAAATTTAATTTGCTATTTTTTTTTGTAGTGTATATCCTCCATCCTCATCCCGATTTATTATATTCATCGTCATCGGTATTTAATTTTCATCTTATCTTCATATTCATCGGAAGATTGAATATCTATCCTCGTTCTCATACCCATAAGAGGATCGAATATTCTCTATATTAATAATTTTCTTCATTCGATCCAACTATCAATTGTTTCTCATTCCATAACTAACTTTGAGTGCCAATCAATATCACTGTGGTTAGAGCTATCAAACGGACTAACCTATAGCGGGCGGGCCAACCCACCAGAAACTCGTCGTATGATAGGGCAAGGTGGCCCGGTCCACCAACATAACGGGTTGAAAAATCTCCAATCCAATCCAACTCAATCCAAGGCAGGTTGCAGGTTGCAGGTTAGGTAGGCCAACCCACTAGTCTATCAAAAAATAAAAAAATTAAAATTTTTAAATTTGAATTATAGTTTAAATGAGTTAAGTTAAAAATTTTAAATTTGGATTGCAATTTGGACGGGTCAAGACTACTAGTTCTTTGAGTTTTCTACTTTAATTTTAAATTTTGAAGAAAAAAATTTCTCAATCTACGAGCCAACTCAAGGAGCATTGATATTTACCCTGGTGGTCGGTGGGAAACTTCCGTGGACCGGGCCGACCACCCCCAAAGATGTGGCTACTGGGATTATCATTTTTTTAAAATATCACTGTAGCATTGATATTTAAAAATTAATATCATATTAAAATTTAAAATATAACATCATTGTAGCATTGATATTTAAAAATTAGAACCATATTAAATTTCAAAAAATAATACTATATATATATATATATATATATATATATATATATATATATCAAATTAAAAAAATTCTTCTATTTCCTCTTTCATTCGGTTCGGATTTAGAGTAAATGGTCATCCATATAGGTTCGGCCATAATTAATTGTCGGCTTACATGTGGTTGGCAACTTTAAGGACTTTTACAAATGAGAGTCGGAAATGATGCCATTGAAGGTTTGCCATTGACGAAATTTGATTTTTTATATATTTTTTTTATTATTTTCGTCAAAAATACCTACCTACATTAAAAGGTGATAGGGCATATATTCTTTAGAGGGAAATGATCAATTAATTGATATCCAAATAAGTGAAACATCTTTGAAAATTGAAAGGGAGAAGAGTTTGAAATTTTCTAGCAAATCCAACATGTCGTACGAGGGCTTTAATGAAAACACATTGCAAACTTTTCCCTTGGAATTTATTGTGTTTTAACAAAATTCCCTTCATTATAATTATTATTCCATAATAAAGTCTCCAATGTTTTTGTGCTTCCCTTTCCATTAATCCAACAATTAAAT
This sequence comes from Curcuma longa, assembly GCF_044706935.1. Classification (NCBI taxonomy): domain Eukaryota; kingdom Viridiplantae; phylum Streptophyta; class Magnoliopsida; order Zingiberales; family Zingiberaceae; genus Curcuma; species Curcuma longa. Next base: position 11,138,039 of record NC_133869.1, on the reverse strand, counting down.
GGTCATTATATGAAAAAAAACACACTAAGAATAACTATATTATATAATATCAATTATTATTCATCAGGGCGGAGTTATGTTAGTTTAGTAATTTAGTGTAGCCCCGGAGCATAATTGAGTTGGTTATTATGAAACAGAGTTGCTGAAGTGGACAAGGATCGAATCTCGGCGAAGCTGAGACAATGTCCTCCTCCATTGTAGCCAACTGCAGCTTCCGATTTACTTCCTCATAGATGATCGTGGGATCGACTATATGGTGCTGCTGGGTGGCAAATTCTACCTTTTATTGAAGTAATTTAGTGTAGATAATAATATAATATAATTAATGAAGTAAAAAATATAAAATTTTATAATCATACAATACTATAAAATAATTATCTTATAATTATTTTTTAGACTCTTTGTATTTTAAATTATTTGTATAATAATTTCATTATCAACAATTAGAAACATATCTTTCTCTACATACATAATAAGATTATCATTTATTCAATCATCACTTATTCGATTGCGTAATTTATCTTTCATAATTTTCATGACAGAAAACTCTCTCTACAGTCACAGTCGGAACTAGTAGAATTAATGATAAATCAAAAAGTTATAAATCAGTGGATACATCATACTTTTCTTTGACATAACTAACGTATCTGAAAGATCACCAAGGTCTTTCAATTCTTAAAATGCTTGTAGTGTTCGATAAAGCATCTTCTTGGTGGACCTCAGAGAAGGAGGTGTTGCCAAAATCTAAAGACCTTGAAGATAAGTTACAACAAAAGATGGGAGAGCATATAGTTCAACTTCAATCAAATTCAGATGAATCACGAGATCCAAATGACAATGATGTTGAGCAAAGAGTGGCTCAGAGTCCTTGGCGAACCGACATACATCAACAACCAAATGGAAAAGAGAGGCCTAGTGAAATGGAAGAATTAACTCCTCAATCTCAACTCCGAAGGTCAATAAGAACACAAAGGTCAAATCTAAAATATGCAAATGTAGCCATAGTTGAAGAAGCAATAGAACCTGAGACATTTAAAGAAGCATCACAAAGTCCTGAGTGGGTGATAGCAATGAAAGAAGAGATTGATGTGTTGCAGCAAAATCAAACTTGGGATCTCATACCAAAACCAAGAGATGTGAAACTCATTTCTTGCAAATGGGTTTACAAAATAAAGCATTGTCCAAATGGATCAATCGAGAGGTATAAGGCACGATTGGTAGCTCGTGGTTTCTCTCAACAATACGGAATAAACTATGATAAAATATTTAGTCCGATGGTGAAACTTACAACTGTACGAGTCCTACTTACACTTACAACCAACAAAGACTGAAATTTGTGGCAAATTCATATGATCGGGAATGCTTTATTTCATGGATATGAAGAATTTTTTTTTTCATGGAGAATTGGATTGGAAAATTCATATGATCCGACCAATAAGTTTTCAGAACAAACATCATCCTGAATATGTGTGTAAGCTGTGGAAAGCGCTCTCCGAATTGAAACAAACACTCAGGGTGTGATATGGTAAGATTGCTGAATTTCTAACTCAAAGTAGTTATTTAGTAACACCTGCAGATTCTAACCTATTTGTCAAATCAAATGAAGAAAAGCTAGCTATCGTGCTGATATATGTGGATGACTTAGTCATAACCGGTGATGATGAATCAGAAATTCTTTAGACGAAGGAGAATTTATCGGTCCGATTTCAAATGAAAAAACTTGGACAACTCAAGCACTTTCTTGATTTAAAGATTGATCGCACACAAAAAGGAATATTTCTTTGTCAACAGAAATATTCCAAAGACTTGTTGAAAAAGTTTGGAATGCTTGAATGCAAACCAATCTTGACACTTATGGAGTTAAATTTCAGAATGTGTGCACATGAAAGGGAAAAATTTAGAAGATGCAACTATGTATCAACAATTGGTAGGTAGTCTCATCTACTTAACATTAACTCGACCTAATATTTCTTATGCAGTCGGTGTAATAAGTCGGTACATGTAAAATCCAATGAAGCCTCATTTGGAAGCAGTTCGAAAAATACTAAGATATGTGAAGAGCACAATTGATTATGGTCTTTTGTATAAAAGAATTGGAGACTGTGAATTAGTTGGTTACTATGTTGACTATGCAGGAGATCATGATACTAGCAGGTCAACAGCTGGTTATATATTTAAGCTTGATTCTGGAACAACCTCTTAGTGCAGCAAGAGACAACCAACTGTATCATTATCAACCACTAAACCTGAGTATCGAGCAACAACAATGACAACTCAAGAAATCACATGGTTACGTTGATTCAACTAGTGAATAACCTACATCAACTAGTAGATTATACAGTTCCAATGTATTGTAACAATCAATCAGTAATTCATTTAGTGGAAAATCCGATCTTTCATGCAAGAACTAAACATGTTGAAGTGCACTATCATTTTATTAGAGAAAAAGTTTTGCAAAAAGAAATTGAGATGAGAAAAATCAATACAAATGATCATGTTGTAGACTTCTTCACAATAGAAGCGTCAAACGGGTCAACCCACGGCGGAGCGGGCCAACCCATAGCGGGCCCATCAAATGGTGGGGCGGAGCGGGCCGACCCACCAATTAGGCGGGTTACGAAATTTCCAATCCAACCCAATTCAAGGCAGGCCAACCCGCGGACCTATTAAAAAATAAAAAATTTTAAAAATTTTAAATTTTAATTATAATTTAAATGAATTAAGTTGAAATTTTTAAGTTTGAATTATAATTTTCAAGTTTAAATTGTAATTTAAATAGATCAAACCCACATATTCATTAAGTTTTCTACTTTAATTTTAAAATTTAAAATAAATAAATAAACTTTCTCAATCCGCGGGCCAACCCACGCGGGTCGAGGGCCTAGGCGGGCCAACCCATCTGAACCCATCTTAAAATGGGTTGATAAAATTTCAACCCAACCCGCCTAAATTACTTGGCGGGGCGGGCCAACTCGGCGAGCCTAACCCAAATTGACGGCTATAGTTCACAAAAGGCTCGATCGAGCGCCAGCAAATTCAAAAGGTTTCGTGGTCAACTCAGCACAGTACAAAGGGTTGATGTTGAGGGGGAGTGTTGAGGATCAACCCCAATCCATCAATGGATAAAGATAATTTTTCTCATCTTATGGATAGGAATATTTTTCTTACCTAATGGATAAGGATGACGACTTGGTAAGAGATAGAAATAAATATATGTTAGGGAGTGTTTCTCTCATTCAATGGATAAAAATGTGACTTTTCTATGATTAGGATTTATTTTTATTGAATGGTGTAGATTGCATGGTGAGTACTATAAATACTCTTTCTTGCATTTAGTTTTCATTCATAAAAAAATATCAATGTGTGAGTCAAAGTGTGAGTTATTCTTTTTCTTCCTTATGAGTGATCCACAAAAGTGTTGTAGTATCTTTAATGTGGATGTAATACAAATAATTTATTTACTTATTTGATTGTCCAATTCTCTACAATTGAAATTGGTATCATGTAATGACGAAAGCAAATTTGAACATCACATTAAGTTAAGCCAATGGAACACGTATGGATAATGTACTACTAGTTTAATTTATGGATAATTCAACTAATCTCTAGTTCTCAGTTAAGAGTTATTCATTAGTACTCTTGATATTACTCTCATCTCAATCATATTTCTAAACTGCATATAAGAAAATATCTAAAAACATCATAATACATTATCATAATAAACTCAGACAGACTTATCTTCAGAAAATGGAGTTTCTCAAAACCTACGCTGCATCTTTTACTAGTTTAAAAGCATATTCATAATACGCTTCAAACCAAATGCCCTACCCTCCGAGTGGCGACAAGATGGGGGCGGGACGAAGACGGCGACGGCGACGACAAGATGGGGACAACACAGGGAGGCAACGATGGCTCGGACTTTCTCACAGAGGTGTGAGGCGATGATGACGGCAGGGCAGTGACGAGAGGGAGAGGCGACGAGAGAGATCTAGATCGGATGGTTAGGGTTAGGATGGGGGGTTTATGATCGTGAAATCTGCCACGTTGGCAAGAAATTTTAAGTCACGCATGATCACGTAAATTTAATCGCGCATCATATTAATTCTATATATAATTTTAGGGTGGACGATTTTATCTCATATTCCTTCTATCTATCGAATAAATCTAAGAAGTGAGATGACTCTTGATGTGGCGTTAAATTAGTTATTCAAATGTTACATGTATGTACTATGTGAGTTTTAAATCTTAATTGTTTGAGAAAAATACTTTATTTTTTACCATTATATCATATCTGGGATAACCCTACTATGCTATCATGGAGTAAAAATGGATTGAGATGGAATATGACATTGTTTGTTCTAATGATAAATAAAAAAAATGCTCTTAATTTTTACCCTTTTAATTAATATTATTTTAATTTGATCAAAATTATTATAATAGTATTGGAGCAATTGTGACCAAATTGAAATAGTTTTAATCACAATTAGAGTAGTTTTAAGCAATATTAAAGTTTTAGCCTAATTTTTGGATGACAAAATTTCTATACTTTTTAATAGGGATCTTGCTTTTGACAATAACAAAAATAAAGAGAGACCTTTAGAAAAAAAAAGAAACATTAATTAAAATTAAAGTAATTTAGTCCTAGTTATTAATTTTATTCATTTAATTTATTCGCTTTCATCTACCAAAAGCTTTCAATAAATATCATGTGGATGCATTGATTAGCTTAGATGCTAGGTCAAAAAGAAGCATTGAAGGCAACTTTTCCTTAATAGAATTTCACTTGAGGAGGAAGAAGAAATAGTAGTATTGTAGCACCAATTAACACAGACATGTCTTCATTTCTTGTAGGGTTTCAAGATCTAGAAGTTTAGGGTTATTGTGTGGGACTACATTTGGAATTGTGAAATTATGTTTACCGAATTTTGGTACGTTTTCGATCCATTTAAATTAGGGTTGTGTGCTAGTCAAATATAGCTTATGGTGGATGCGAGTATTAAATGAATCTAGATCATAGTGAAGATAGGTGAGTATTGATTGAATTTTGATCACGATGATCAAATTTGTTTCCGAGATTCAAAAGTTTAGGGTTATTGTGCAGGACTACATTTGGAATTGCAAAAATTATGTTGGTTGAATTTTGGTACGAATCCGCCACCCCAACGGCCCCACACGGTCGACTCCACGACCATCTATAAAGAGGTAAATCGAGAAACTACAGTTGGCCACGACGGAGGAGGGCATTATCTCGGCTTTGTCGAGATTCGACCCTTGTCCACTTCAACAACTCTGTTTTATCGTAACCAACTCAACTATGTCCCGGGGACTTAATCAAATATAACTCATAGTAAAGTTGGACGCGAGTATTAAATGAATCTAAATCATAGTGGAGATGGATTCGAGTATTATTTGAATTTTGGTAGAGGATGAATTTTTTATGTTTAAGGGTATTGAAAGTCCTATTCGTAGACCAGTTGGAGTTAGGACATGACCAAATTTAGAGTTATTGATATCTTAATGAGATATTATGAATTCGAGAAGATCGATTAGCATGCCCATCATCAAGTATAGATGGGAGGATTATGACGCACGAGAAACATGAATGGAAGGGGAGAAACCCTACAATAATAATGAATCTTAATTATAAAAAAAGGATAATTTAAGTATAAAATTTATGATAAAAATTAAAAGGGCATTCCTTTTTCATTTATTATCAAAAGAATGTCACATTCCGTCATGGTACATTTTACTTTTCGAAATTATTCTTACTTTTGAATATGTTATAATAGTTACACGTTTGTAACTACTACATAATTATAGCAGCTACGATCAAGTAGCTTCTATAATATAGATATTTCAATTCTGATTAGTACTAATGATATTGTGTTTTAGTTGTTATAATATAGATACTTTATTTTTTATTAACATTGATCAATATTATATTGTACCAACACTTTAAATCTTGTTAATACTAATAACACTATGATGCAGTAATTATATAACTATTATAACATGAGCATTTTATTTCTGATCAACATTAGTCAATATTAGTTAATATTGATCAATATTATATTATAATAATTACAAATCATAATTGATACTTTATTTCTTATCAACATAAATTAATATTGTATTATAGAAATTACGATGTTATAGTTGTTATAAAAATAAAATTGTAATAATTATAAAATCGTAATTACTATAATTACATAGTATAGTTATTATCTCGTAACTATTACAAGCATATTAAAAATAAAAATAATTTAGAATGTACAATGATAGAATGTGACTTTTTTTTATGATAATAAATAAAAGAGGGACGAGTATTTTTTTTCACGATTCCAATAAAAATGACATGATTTTGATTTTTACCCTAAAATTTAAGATGAGATGTTTTAATTATTATGTTTAAATAAAGGAAGTTTTTTAAAAATGTATTCTAAATAAGTCGTTAAGTTTTTGAGTTAAAAAATATAGACAAAAGGAACATTAATAATACAATAATATTCATTTAATAATTTTAAAAAATTAAAAATGATTTTAAAATAAATTATAAAAAAAGTTAATAATCATCCAAATGGTCTCCCTTCCTATTACACATATTGATTTAAGTATGATTAAGGCCGCTATCACAAACTAATCGAACCGTATTAAGCTTAATAACACTCTCCTTCGAGGGCGTCAAATGGACCGGACTGTCCCCGGGGCAATGGTGCAACGGTAAGACATCCGGGTTGTGATCCAAGGATCCACGATTCGATCCTCAGTTACGGCGTATTTACAAGAATTTTCTTCCAAATGGGGAATGCAATCAAAGGATGCTGGGCATCTGGATTGGCCGCCGTATGCGATTTCCGATTTACCCTGGTGGTCGGTGGGAAACTTCCGTGAGACCGGACCGGCCACCCCACGGATTGAATCCATGAGACTGACTGAGATTTATCATTTTTTTTTTATCAAATGGACCGGACCATCCGTAGACCTGCTGCCGAACCCAATATGGCTCGAATTGTGCTCGGTCCGACCGTTGTGCAAACCGGTCGGACCGTGCCAGGCTTAACCGGTCGAACCAAAAGGCTTAACCGTGATGCGGCCGGACCGAGGAGGGCGAAATGGTAATTTTAGGGCACCGCTGGATTCGCGCCTTTAAATTCCCCGCCAAGGCAGAGCACCGGAAGACGAGGTACCAGCGATGGCGTTACAGATGGTGGCCTTCCCCTCCAAGCTCTCCTTCGCCAGGGCCACCGGAAATAACGCTGGCGCTCGCAAGGTCGCCGCGACCTCCTCCGCCGCTCCACAGTGATCTCCCTTTTCTTTCCTTTTTCTTTTCTCCCGTTGCATCTGCTAAGTTTCTCTCTCGCCGGAGTTGGGACTATTTTCCGGCGAGTAGGATGCTGATCTGGGAGTATTTTGTGGAATTTTTTTCCGATGTTTTTAAGTGTATTTGGGGGGAATACGGAAACGACGAGCAGGCGGAGGTTTTTCTCGCCGGCGATTTGGATGCTGTTTTGGGAGTATTTTGTTTCTTTTTGATGTTTTTGAGCTGGATTTGGAGGAAAGATGGAAGCGTTATGTGGTTCCTCCGGCGGAAGTTTCTCTCTCGCCGGCGATGAACCGTGTTCAGGCGATTTGGATGGTTTAATGCTGTTGCTTTTTTATGCTTTTGCACCTCCCACCGGCCGTAAGGTTTTCTGTGGCGGCGTTCAGACTATTTTCCGGCGACTTGGATGTTGTGTCACGTAGTTGCTTTTCTGACGTTTCTGAACTGGAGTTTGCCCTTTCTGCGCACCTTCCGCCGCCGCCAAGTCCGGCGGAAGCTTTTCTCTCGCCGAAGCACGAACTGTTTCCGGCGAACTTCTTGTTTCAGGTTGCTGCTTTTTGATGTTCCTGAGCTGGATTCGGAGGAAAGACGGAAACTTTTAGGGTTTCGTGTGATCATCTTCTTCAACAAGACATTTCGCGGCTCGCGCGATCATCTTCTTCGACTTGGATGTTGTGTCACATAGTTGCTTTTCTGACGTTTCTGAACTAGAGTTAGTCTCCTTTTGCCCTTTCTGCGCACCTTCCGCCGCCGAGTCCGGCGGAAGCTTTTCTCTCGATCATCTTCTTCGACAAGCCATTTCCTGTGATCATCTTCTTCGACTTGGATGTTGTGTCACGTAGTTGCTTTTCTGACGTTTCTGAACTGGAGTTAGTCTCCTTTTGCGCACCTTCCGCCGCCGAGTCCGGCGGAAGCTTTTCTCTCGCCGGCGCCGGGACTGTTTCCGGCGAACTTCTTGTTTCAGGTTGCTGCTTTTTGATGTTCCTGAGCTGGATTAGGGTTTCTTGTGATCATCTCCTTCAATCTTCTTCGACAAGCCATGCCATTCAGAGTTCTCTATGTTCTATCGCTGCTCCAGTTCTTTGCCATTTCAAAGCCGCCAGAGAGGAAAAAAAATAAATTTACAAAATAAAAAAGAAAAAAATAATTCATTTTACTCCCTAAAGTTTGTTGAATTTCAACACTTTTGATCTAATGATTGTCTACCATCTAGACGAAGTTATATAATTATTATTCGAGATAATAATTATTTGATTCATAAAATTAACAAGTTTATCTTAAATCCTAAATATTAAATTTTAAAAGATAAATTTAGGATGATTATGTAGAAATAATACATGACCATATGTAATATTTCAAACTTTGTTGGACGTATATGTAATATTTTATTTATTTATTTATTTATTTGTGTGTAGTGTTGAAGCTCCTGAAAAGCACAAGATTCCTCCGCCGCCTCGCCACAAGCACCGGGAAGTGACGCACACGCTCCCGCCGCAAAAGCTCGAGATCATCAAATCCCTAGAAAATTGGGCGGAATCGAACCTCCTGCCTCGCCTGAAGCCCGTCGAGCAGTGCTGGCAGCCGACGGACCTGCTCCCCGACCCAACCTCCGAGAGCTTCCACGAGGAGGTGGGGGAGCTCCGCCGCCGCTCCCGGGAGCTCTCGGACGACTACCTCGTCTGCCTCGTCGGCGACATGATCACGGAGGAGGCGCTGCCGACGTACCAGACCTTCCTGAACAACCTCGACGGCATCCGCGACGAGACGGGCGCGAGCCTCACGCCGTGGGCCGTCTGGACCAGGGCCTGGACGGCGGAGGAGAACCGCCACGGCGATCTGCTCAACAAGTACCTCTACCTCACCGGCCGCGTCGACATGAAGAAGATCGAGAAGACGATTCAGTACCTGATGCGCGCAGGAATGGTACGGTCTCTCTCCTATCGATGCTTGCTTGCCCCCGATCGAGTGATTTTGATCCAACATTCCGCCCAATTTTTGGATCGTGATCCCCAAAGAAAGATTTTGATCAAAATCCCTCAATGGAATGATTTTGATTTGGTATTTTATCGACGATCTGCCCCAATTATGATCGGAAGGAAGATTTTGATTTGGAGGACTCCGGCCAAAATTTGCAGGATTTCCGGACGGAGAACAACCCGTACAGCGGCTTCATCTACACGTCGTTCCAGGAGCGGGCGACGTCGATCTCCCACGGCAACACCGCGCGGCTGGCGAAGGCGCACGGCGACGCCGAGCTGGCGCGCATCTGCGGCACCATCGCGGCGGAGGAGAAGCGGCACGAGGCGGCGTACGCCATGATCGTAGAGAAGCTCTTCGAGGTGGACCCCGACGGAACCGTCCTCGCCTTCGCCGACCGGATGAGGAAGAAGGTCTCGATGCCCGCGTGCCTCATGTTCGACGGCCAAGACGGCGACCTCTTCTCCCACTTCTCCGCCGTCGCGCAGCGCGTGGGTGTCTACACCGCCAAGGACTACGCCGACATTCTCGAGTTCCTCCTTCGTCGGTGGAAGGTGGAGGAGCTGCAGGGGCTGTCGCCGGAGGGAAGGGCAGCGCAGGAGTTCCTGTGCGGCCTGGCCCCGAAGATCAGGAGGGTCGACGAGAGGGCGCAGGCCAAGGCCAAAGACAAAGCGGCGCCGGCGCCCACCATGGCCTTCAGCTGGATCTTTGACAGGGAAGTCCAGCTCTAATCCTTCTTTCATCACCATTATCGAAAAGAACCCTGTTAATTATCCATATTATAAGTAAACCACCTCTCTTTTAAAAATTATTTAATTTGATAAAATCGAATCTGAAAAGGGTATTTTAATAATTAAACTATAAGTGGAGCACGTTTTAATAAATTTCAAGACTGTTCTGCACGATTAATTGGGCACGGGGGAGGATGTAATTTAATGCATGTGTGATGGTAATTTCTTGTACTTTCTGTACTTTATTGTAACTATTCATCAGTGCATCAACACAGCATGTCAGAATTAATTAATAACAAAAAATCTTAGGACTTTTGTGGAATAGTACAAGGTTTAAATTTCCTAAAAAATTACAACTAGTTTTGTAAAATTTTCAAATAACTATCCTTTTGTTTTAATTTGCATTGCTTGACAACTTACCTCTTTTCTTCAATAAAAAATGAAATTCGTCATCGTCACTGACTTTACATGATCGATCATATATTAGAAGTTAAATCGAAAAATTACAATTAACTACTACAATGAGGAGGATATTATTTTGATTTCATCGAGATTTGACTTTTGCTGACAATTTATCTTCCGTAAAAAAAGGTGAAATCTGTCATTTTAACCGTTCCACATAGTTAATCTCAGAAGATAATCGATTTATCTTTTGCCTATAACATAAAAAATTAAAGATGTGTCTCTTAGAAATTTTCCCATGAAGAAAATTAAAAATTATATTAATTTCAAAAAAACCAATAAATAGAATTTTAATTTCTTTTTATTTAATATGATTTATTTTTCATAAAAATATCATACTCTTATTATTGTAAAAATTCTAACTGATTTTCCTTAAAAAAAATAAACAAATTTATTTTTATCGACTATAAATACTGCGTTGTAGACTTTCCTTTGCTCTTCTTCTCGGATCTCCGCTCACATTTAAAACCCTTGCTCGTCGGGATCACGGCGGAGCTTCGAATGTACGCCGATCTGGTCTCCGCAGGAAGAAAGAGGTCTATCAAGGAACGCCTCGATGGTGGTTCGGCGGAGGAGTCCCGCCGGATCATGTTTCCGAACGCCAAAAGGTAAATTAATTCTTTTGGTCCTTGAATCCTTGTTCTCCTTTTGCTATCACCGTTGCTTTGAGATCATATCCTTTCGATGTTAAACTCATCGGCCCCTGTGGGTACGCGAATCTCTTGTTTTGGTTTCGAAAGTTCGTTCTTTCTCTTTGAGAAAGTGGAGTGCTTTTGTGTCGTGATTGAGAGAATGTGGTGCTTACGTTGTTTTCTTAGATTTTCTAATCTGTTGGGTAGGCAGTTGGTCTTCTGCTTGTGCAAGTCCCAATCCAAAACGATCATGAACCTATTCAATTGTGCTTTTTGAAAGCGAGGTTATTTCACGAGGCCATAGGAATTTCTTCCACTGTATGAACTCATCGTTTAGAATTTATTCCACTGTTAGCTCTAGCAGATTGACATCATGATTTGTGTTCGAGCATTGGAAATTCTGAATATGTTTGGATTTACTTCTTTTGAGTTGTTTAGCCCCGCCCAACTACTCGTTCCGCTGCCTATATGCTCTTGCTTCCGACAAAAATGCTTCAATTGCAGATGTGAAATAGCTTACGCAGGAGAGAATGATGAGATTTACCCTTCAGCTTCATCATAAAGATTCAAAGGCTTCGGATTTTGCTTTAAATCATGGATTATAGGTTCATAGCATTATATCCCTTAGTATAAAGAATTTGTGGGTCTCGTCTTCTATACAGCTAAATCACTATACATCATTCTCGTACATAGGGGAGTTAGAATCTTTCATCTGAACTCTGGAATTACTAATTTCTACTGAAGTTATGAAAAACAGATCATGGAAGCCAATCACATAACAATTATTCTTGTACGATAACACAAGGAGAACACAGAACACCTTTTTGTAAAGTTGCTGTGTGGTCCATCAGGAAGGGGAACAAATTTTCCAACTATGTAACTTGCCATACAATTCACTCATGATCAACTACTGAGGAATTATGATCCTTCCAAATTCACTCTCAGATGTTTGTGTGGAACAAGTCAACATGTGTATATTAAAAGTTATGCTGGGTTTTCTTGGTTCGTAGTTCCATAACATAGACTACATTGTTAGATCATTCACATGTGGTGGTTGTATTTGGTTGCAGGCTTGCAGCCTTGTATAACAATAGATTAGCTTTTCGTTTCTCATTTTTATTTTTGTTATTCCTTTATTCTTTTATACTAAAGCAATTCCTTTAAGTCTTTAGAACAAGAACTTACAATAATCCCTCAAAATATTTAGGCACATAAATCTTGCAATCCTTCATAGCTAGCTTTCTTTCTAGCGTGGTTTATATTGCTTAGTAAGTTCATAATGGCAACTTCATAGGAAGTGTCTTAAAATTGGAATAGCACATGATGTTGAACTACAAGTAATTGAATCGTCTATGGTTATCACTTATCGATATGCACGATTCTAACTAGAAGCCTACTTATCTTTTATGCAAAATTGCAAACTAAAACTTCAGCTTTTCCATTCTTCTGCTGATATTTGTGGTTTTTCATGCAGGCAATGCCGGAGTGAATGGACATTGAGAAATGATTCCTTTTAAGGATAATAAACCTGCAATTTCATGTATAATATATTGAAGGCCTAAATTTATGATTAGATAACAGTTCTTTTATTGGTTTGTTATCACACTTACATTGACTTTGTATCTATTTAAATGCAGATAAACTCCATGCTGAAGACCTTCAGCATGAGCTTCAAGAAAAGGTCTGCAGCAGCAGACAGTTTCAAGATCATACCTTCCATGGAAATGATACCTGGAAGTGGAACTACGCATCAACAATCTGTCAAATCTGAGAAGTTAACTGCAGCTCTTCATCAACAGCCAATTGAAAGTGAGAAATTACCTGGATATAAGCTCCAACTGGCTGTGAGCAGCAATTTACTCAAATTTAAGGCAGCAGCTAGACCTCCACTGAATCCTGTCCCAGTCTCATCGAACAAAACCTCACAGAAAAGGTAGATCTTCCTTGTTCAATTAAGCATTCCACTGGCAATTCTTTTTTCCTTTGGTGAAAATTGCTCACTTGTATCCTATGTTGCATTAATTTGCGATAACTAACAATTGTTGTCCTTTTTCAGTCAATGTTTGTTTCTTGGACTTGTGCTTGATTTATAACATTTTCATGGCAACTCAAACTATAAACCGATATTCTCTGCAACCATGGGTATTTTTTTTCTCAGCTATCTTGCATACCACTCTTTCATTCCCAATCTTCATGGAACTTTTGCACCTTTCCTAAGTTTGCCTAAAGAAAACAACCTGTGTGTTCTTATCGAGCAATTACCTGTCACTAGTCATGCACTTGCGTGCTGTTCATGATGAATTTTTGAATCTGATTCTTCATCTTATTCTCCAATTAATATTAAATAGCTTTCATGTTTCTCTTTGCAGATGGAACTTTCAGTTGACAGGTTCCTGCAGTTGTTAGATCTAGAGAAATATTCCATAACATTCAAGGTAGAAGAGGTAGGCATCCTAAATATCTAACTTTTGTTCCTCAGGAATGAACGATATTTCGTTAACTCGCGCAGATTGTTTCTTAAACACTGCTTATACAGGTCGATATGGCAGCTCTTAAACACATGACAGAGGAGGATTTAAAGATAATAGGCCTTCCTATGATAATCCTTTCATTTCCAGTGTTCTCATGAATCACTTGTTACAGGATTTTTTTTTTTCCTTTCGAATAGACGATTAAATAAAAGAAAATAGACTGAAATTGTGTGATATTAACTATATATTTTTGTAAAAAAATAAGATTGTTTTATAACTCATTCATGTGTGCACTTGCAGGGTCCTAGGAACAAGAACTGTTGGCTCTCGGACCCAATACACGGTCGGTCATCTCAATTGGGATAAGATGTTCTTGTGTTCTTATGAAGCCTCAAATTGATCTTCCTGACTGTTGTACATGGACATACTGATGATTTCGACTCAGGATGAGTCGATTGTGTTCGACCTCTGCTCATTGCTAGCATCCCTCCCTCGGCCGCAGCTCTCTGCCGACTGATCCTTGCCGTTCCGAAATCGAAAACCTTTACAGCAATGTACTTGTACTTGTATCTTGACTTGCTAACACTTAAATTGTCTCATGATTCAAGCAAGTTAAACCGTTTGTATCACTGTTCTGAACTATGTGTATATAGAAATTGCAATTTTGAATAGGTTTATTGTAGGATTATTTGTTAAATTATAATTAATTTATTTTCAGTCAATCAGTTAATATTGTTGTTGGGAGCTTTAACTTAATAATAAAGTTATTGTCATATGATCCACGATTGTTGTTGTTCGAATCATGAAAATAATCTTTTGTAATATAGAATAAGACTCCATCTATTGCCGACTCCATAGACACATCATACTCCCATGTAATATAGATTGGAGAAGCTATGGGACGTCGTGACCAACTGCAGTTTCCCAATTTACCTCTTCACAAATGGTCGTGGGGTCGATCGTGTGAGGCCGCTAAGGTGGCGGATTCCACCTTTTTGCAGAAGAGAAGCTATGGGAGCTTGAGGCGCCTCCATTAGTTGCTGCAACCTTCGAGTAGGGATTTGCGGCACCTTCGCCAACACAGATGGTATCCTCAAAGGTGGTGTGTGAGCCCTAGGCTGATTCTATGAGACCCCTTGGACAGCAACGACCACAATCCTATTGAATTCGTCGTATGTCATGGTGATAATGGCTGGTCTTCTGGGGTCGCCCATTAAAATGTCTCAATTCTAAATCCTAGCTCAATATTCCTACAGACGACATCAATTATGTTCCTACTTAAGATTGTCTCTGGATGAATCATCGGACACCTGACTTCTACGTTGACGGGGTCGCACAGAGTTCACAAGCAGTTGGAAGAAGGTGGCGGTCTTGCAAGACTTCAAAGGAACAGGGGGTTAGAATGGAGGCCAGGGATACCTTGGCTTAATCACTCTGATGCCCAAGTTAGTCTGTCGTCGATCAAAGATGGAGAAGAATAATAGGAAAATGGATTGCAAGGAAGAAGGCTAAGACATGTGTTCGTGTACCTGGGTCTACGGGAAACAGGGTTGTTATATAGAGTCATAGGATAAGAAGAGATGTCACATTGAAAGTAAGAATAATATCTCATCATTGCGGTAGATGAGGGTCCCATCACCCATGCTCAATACGATAACAAGCCATGCGGTATTAATGTGGTAGGTGATTTACCGTTGAGTACTCTACCACTCCACGTGTTGCTCTGGCAGCTATCAGTCGAGATGAGTGGGGAAGTAGTGATGATAGAGCAAAGCTACTTGGGCAAACGTGCTGACTTGGCAGGAATGCGAACTCGACGAGATAGAACTAACTGAGGAGTCAGGCTCCGTCAGGAGAACCAAGAAGTATATCTGTCAATTTGAGTTGAGTCCGCTGGATTGGCCTGTCCCGCCAACTAATTTAAGTGGGTTGGGTTGAAAATTTATCAACCCATCATCTAGCGGGCCTAAACAGGTCAACCCAAGCGGGTTGCTAGTTCAAGAGGGCCAACCCGTGGCGGGCTTGGGTTTGCCGGCAGGCCTAGAAAAAAATTAATAAAAAATTCAAAATAACTAATAAGTTACAACTTACTGTAGGCTACAACTTATAACAAATCCTAAACCTAAATCCAATGGCTAATATAAATGTAAGCGGAAAACCTAGATCCAATGGCTGAGATAACATAAGGGAAAACCTTTACTCTCTATTTCTCTTTGCGTCCCTATCCCATTTCGTCGTTCAGTCGTTCCCTCCCATCCGCCTCACTTCGTCGCTCATCGTTGCTTGCCTCCGTGCCCTCCCCGTCTCTCCGTGAATCACAAAAATTGAGAGAACAACAGTCCTTGTCTCCAATTTCCAAATACGAATTTCTCCCCGCCCCCCCCCCCCCCCCCCCACTCCGACAATACCTTAATCTCCAAGAACAAATCCCACCAGTCCGGTATCTCTTGATCTCCTGTTTGAGGTGAGATTTGTTACTTCCGTTACTAGTTTCGTTCTATTTTTCTTCTTTTTTCTATGTTTGTGGTTCGCATGGCCTTTTGCCCCTTTTCTATCCATGTCCTGCACTGCATGATCTGTGCGCTCAGTATGACAATAGCAATACATAAACTACCATGCTTGTTATTTCTTTCTCTCCCTATGCACATATAAACCCTAGTTTCCTTATGTTTCACTGTTTGCTTGATTATCAAGTTTGGAATCCCTGCAATTAGTATCAATCTTTTCCCCAATGGTGAGCAAAATTTGTTTGCTTGTAACGTTTGACCAATTAATTTGATGCTTGAAACTGTTAGTTTTTAAGTGTAATTGTGTGAACGATTAAGTCTAATTTTTTTATAGAAATTTGTATTCGTATAAACTATGCAAATTACATTGTTTATTTTTAAATGTCAATTAAGATTTACTATGCCCTCTAAAAATATAGAATGTTTTAACATTTATTCTACAATAATATTTCATCATCTAGTTCTCTCTTTTGTGCTCAACGTATCTTTGAGAAGACATGGTTTTAGAAGAGTCAAGTTTTGATTTTTTTTTTTTGAGATCCAAAGGATTAACACAAAAAATAAGTTTATGTTGTTTTGCTATTGATATTTATTTGTGTTTGATTGATTTTATATTTTCCTTTTGTCATTATAGATTGATTTTGAAATGAGTTTTACTTCTCAAAAGCAAACTATTAGTTTAGATGTTAATAAATTGGAAAGTGCTAAGCAGGATATGTTGGATTTTTCGGGCCGCAAAAATCACTTTTTGCGTTGTGAAAACTCCGAAATCCATGTCACCGGATCCGTGCGAAAATAAAAATAGTTTCACATACATGTTTTGTACCTAGATCTACATGTTGAAGAAGTTTACCCTCGACGCGTGCCCTTCGCGTATCCCGCTCGTCCAAACGATGCCGGATCTCGAGAGCGTCAAGTGTCGCTCCTCTATTGGTATCCACACGGACAAGAGGGATGGAATACCGAAACCAAAAGGTGTGCTAGCACCCTAGCAAGGTCTCGGCAATGGTGAGGAGAGGGAGAGAGGAGAAGAGCAAGGCAAGAGGAGGAAGAAGCAATGAAGTTGAATGAATGAAAAATTCATTCTCATTCAACCACATAGTGGTCGGCCACTTCATTGTGAAAGGGGGGTTACAACTTCACTTTAATGCCATGAGTTACACAACATTTGGTAACTCCCATGAGGTGGCACACTTGATGATGTGGAGCATCATCATTGGCCACCATTTATGTCACCTCAACTCAAAGTCAATTGGTCAAGTCAAGCATTGACCATGAGGTGGCATAAGTCAAGTCAACATGAATGATGACATGGCATAAAGTCAAGTCAAACTTGATGATGATGTGGCACAAAGTCAAGTCAAACTTGACCCTCAAGTCAAGTCAAACTTGACCATAAAGTCTTCCTTCTCAAGTCAAGTCAAACTTGACTTCTAATCTCCAAGGTTGATCAAATCAACTCCACTAGTCTAGTTTGGATTACACTTAACCCAATTTGATTCATCACATGAATCTAATCCTCTTGGTTCATCATATGAACCTAATCTCCACCTAATTGCCCTTTGTGTGTGACCCTATAGGTTCTTGTAACATTGGCAATGCTTCTAAACCGATTTAGAAACATAAGTAGTGAGCGATATCTAGCAACACATCACTACTACCCAAGTTACAAGAATGTTGAGATCCAACATCACCATTGTGACTACTAATTGTGACTCTTCACAATATGTGACAATGTCCTTCTATCCTTGATATCATGATTGATCAAACCGAGGCATAGACCGTGTCATCCTCTAATCAATCTATGTCTTGAACTCCAAGTAGACTCACTACAATCAAACGAGCTCAACATCACATGTTGACTCATTTGAGCATGACCATGCACTTTAGTGGTCTCACTCTATCAAGAACTATGATATCACTCCCGTTATATAGGAGGGATAGATCCCATCTACATCACTCACATCCCTCCGCATAATTTGTTACATACCCAGTAATCGCCTTTATAGTCCACCCAGTTACGGGTGACGTTTGACGAAGCCAAAGTAAGTAACTCCTTATGTAGGGAACCATGGTGACTTCAGGTCTAAGGACTAATAGTCATACTAATAGCTACATGAGAAAGTATATGACACTCATATAACGATCCATGATACTTTTTCATGGCGGGTCATTCAGTATACATTCTCCAATGTATACCCATGTGTCAACTTGATATCTCATATCCATGACTTGTGAGATCAAGTTATCGAGTTGACCTACATGCTAGTCTCGTCGCATTAATATTGTCCCTGAATGTTAATACTTGACTAGGAATCATTTAGAGTAGTGTTCTCTATATCATCTCACTATCGATTCAACCAATCGATTGATATAGATACGAACCATCTACTCAAGGACGTTACTATACTTAGTTATTTGGCACCAATACAAGTAAGTATAATAACCATAATGAAATGTCTTTATAAATAGAAATATGATACAATGAGTCCATACAACAATCATCATATGATTGGTTCTAGGGCTCTCACTAACAGGATAAGGGGTCACCTAAAAAGTCTAGAGAAACTTCTAGTATTTGAGTGTATTTTAAGAAAATCATAGGGATTGATAGTATACATTAAGCTCAATGTAATGTGTGCAAAAAAAATAAAATAAATGTGGGAGTAAACATTATGGAACTTCTACATTATGGCGTCATCTTAAAATTTGTGATAAATTAAAGTTCTATGATGTAGGACAAATGATTCTTAATCAAGATCGGAAGATGAGATCTAAGAAAATAGACCAAAATATTTCACGTGAGTTATTGGCTTGTGCAATCATAAGACATGATTTATCATTTTTATTTGTTGAGTACGAAAGTATTAGAGCTTGGATGAAGTACGTAAATCCTAATGTTGCTTGTATTTTTAAAAATATTCTTGTTTTTGATATTAATTGAATCTACTTGAGGGAGAAAGAGAAACTCAAGTATGTTTTGGCTACTATATAGAATAGAGTTTGTTTAACTTCAGATTTGTGGACGGCGCCCACTAGTGAGGGTTACATTTGCTTGACTGCTTATTTTATTGATAATGACTGAAAATTGAATAGTAAAATATTAATTTTTCTCATATGCCTCCTCTACACTTAAGAGTTGAATTAGCTGTAAAATTATTTAAATTTTTGAAGGAATGGGGGATTGAGAAAAATTTTCTCTTTGACATTGGATAATGCATCTAGTAATGACAACATGCAAACTCCTTTGAAAGAACAACTCTCTTTGTATGATAGCTTATGTGATGGTGAATTTTTTCATATTCGTTGTTCTGCTCATATATTGAATCTCATCGTTCAAGAAGGTTTGAAAGTTGCTACTGTAGCTTTGAATAAAATTAGAGAGTCGGTCAAGTATGTTAAAGGTTCAGAGACTAGGATGAAGAAGTTTGGAGAAGTGTACCAGCAGTTGGTAACATTGATGACAATATTGGCTTACGATTGGATGTGTCTACTCATTGGAACTCAACATATTTAATGCTGGATAGTGCCATCAAATATAAAAAAGCTTTTGCTTCTGTTCAGTTCAATGACAAGAATTATAAATATTGTCCTTAGTGAAGAGTGAAAAAAGATGAGAGAAAATTTGTGAGTTCCTCGAGTCATTTTATGACACTACTAATTTGATTTCTGATTCTTCTTATCCTACATAAAATTTATATTTATGCAAATTTGGAAGATTAAAGTTTTGTTAAGGGAAAACTTATCAAATGAAAACGAAGTGATAAGTTATTTGTATAAAAGAATGATGGAAAAGTTTGATATCATCATGCTTACATTTGGGGCTATTTAAAGGTTGAAAGTGATTTTTTTAAATGTCAAAAGAAGATGAAACTTGTGAAGAAAAAAATTATATAAGCGTTTTGACCAATATTCTAATATTAACAATACAAGTTTTTCACAATTACATTCTTCTTCTACCACACATATACATCCGCAAAGTGGAGGAAGAGTTAAAGGAAAGAATAAAAAAATCTATAATGTAAGTACTTTAATTTTTTTCTTGTATTCTCTAATTGATTTATATTTTCTTATTATTACTATTCCAATTAATATAGAAAATGATGGCATATGAGAGCCAAATAATTATAAGTGTTGAAAAATCTCAATTGGATCTCTATTTAGACAAGCTAAAACTTG
>NC_133869.1:10797103-11117659 GCF_044706935.1 Curcuma longa | reverse complement strand
TTCAAAGATTTTTATTACTATTTTTGATAATTTTTATTTTTAATAATTTTCAGGATTTTTGATATTTAGAGTAGTTTTAAAAATTTTAATTTTTTTATATTTGAGGATTTTAAGTCCGTTTAGGATTTTTAGGATTTCGAATCCGTTAAGAATTTTTCTTTTCTATTAAGATTTTTGTTCTTTTTTTGTAAGTTAAGATTTTGGGTCCATATAAGCATCTTGTTAGTTGATGTTTAAAAAAAATATTGGTTTAATAATGTTAGAATATTAATATATATTATTAATATATATATATTATATTACCCGGTCTATGTGACCCAGTATTATATTACCCGGTCTATGTGACCCGGTCTAAGAAATATTGCCTATATATATGGCTATAACCCGTGTATTATTTTATCAATTCAGTTAATAGAAAATTA
Source organism: Curcuma longa (assembly GCF_044706935.1). Classification (NCBI taxonomy): domain Eukaryota; kingdom Viridiplantae; phylum Streptophyta; class Magnoliopsida; order Zingiberales; family Zingiberaceae; genus Curcuma; species Curcuma longa. The sequence continues at coordinate 11,117,237 of NC_133869.1, read as the reverse complement.
TTTCTAACATGGTATCAGAGCTTAGGTTTTCCGGAACGCCGCCGCTCCTAATCCTAGATTTTCCCGAACGCCGCCGCTGATTAAAACCTTCCGCGCCACCAGTCTAAGAAATATTGCTTCTCAATCCTCAACAGATCCATCAAGTTTGCCTCTTCCACGTGCACCCAAAATAGAAAAAAAAAAAAGATGAGACCCCTCCGCCGAAGAGAGAAGGCGCCGACGCCGACATGAGATCAGAAAAAAAATCAAATTTCTAATAAAGTGAGAAAAGGGAGGGGATTCTGCATGCTCTGCAGCTCTGTCTCTATCAAGCGCGTTTCTTGACTATCGCTCCGATCCTGTGGCAATTCGAGTCGAAGAGATCGACAGCCGCTCCACCGCCTCCGCCGTCCCTTATATCTCTTCAATATGGATCGTGTTAATGCTTGCAAGGATGCTCGATCGGATAAGCCTGCTAGATGTCGTCGTTGTCCGAATGCTGATCATGCTTACACTCATTGTCCCAACATTGAGTGTCGTTATTGCCACAAAAAGGGTCATGTCCGTCAGAACTGCCCAAAACTGAGTCGCACATCTTCTACAGCTGGCTCTTCCTCCTCCATGGCCGCCGTCACAAATGTTTTGCAGCCGCCTCAGTCCACTACTCCCACCCTTATGGATATCCATAAACTGCTCACTCAGGTTTTATCTACTAATCCTTCATTAGCCACCACATCAGGTAACCGACAATGGTTCTTAGATTCTGCTTGTTGCAACCATATGACCTCTAACATTAATCTGCTACATTCTATAAAACCTCTCGCCACCTCGCCTCCCATTCACACTGCAAATGGTGCCCCCATGCAAATCACACATACTGGTCATGCCACTTCACCATCTCTCCAAGATGTCTACTACATTCCCCATTTAACATTAAACCTTGTTTCTATTGGTCAGTTGGTTGAGCAGGGACTTACTGTTATTTTCACGTCTTCTGGTGTACAGGTTCAGGATTCGCAGACGGGCCAGATTCTTGGGACGGGGCGCAAGAAGGGTCGCCTGTTTGAGCTTTGTTCCCTTCAACCCTTTCCTTCTATCTCTGCTGTCGTTTCTCCTTCTTCCATCTATCAGTGGCATCTCAGACTTGGGCATGCTTCATCACATAACCTCCGATCTCTTGCTGCTAAAGGTTTTTTTGGTTCTATTAAATTTGAATCTTTTGATTGTGTGCATTGCAAGCTTGGCAAACAACCAGCACTCTCTTTCTCAAATAATCATTCTATTGCTGATAAACCTTTTTCCCTAGTTCACTCAGATATTTGGGGGCCCTCTCCCATTGGAACGTTCAAAGGTTATCGATATTTTGTAATCTTTGTTGATGATTATTCTCGATTCACTTGGATTTATTTCTTGAAAAATCGTTCTGAACTTGCCTCAACTTACTCCACTTTTGCAAAAATGATTCAAACACAATTCTCATGTCCTATTAAAACACTCCGCACTGACAATGCTTTGGAATATAATGATTCTACCTTTCTCAATTTTCTTTCTGCCCAGGGCACTGTTGTTCAACGTTCATGTCCTTACACTTCACAACAAAATGGTAGGGCTGAACGTAAACATAGGCACATTCTAGATACTGTTCGTGCCATGCTCCTTTCTGCTTCGTGTCCTGATCGGTTTTGGGGAGAAGCTGCCCTTACTGCTGTCTATACAATCAACCGGATGCCTTCTTCTGTACTTCAGGATGCCATTCCTTACGAGAAACTCTTTGGTCAGCCACCAGATTACTCCATTCTTCGTCCATTTGGCTGTGTCAGTTTCGTCCACCTTCCCCCACATGAACGAAACAAATTGGAGCCTCAGAATCGTCTGTGTTGTTTGTTGGGATATGGGGTAGAACATAAAGGCTATCGTTGTTGGGATCCTGTGTCAAATCGAGTTCGTATTTCTCGTCATGTCACCTTTTGGGAACATAAGATGTTCTCTTCTGAGTCCAAGTTTAGCATTCCTTTTCATACTGATTCTCCCTTCTTTGTTTTGGATCCATCTCCTTCTTCTGCAGATCCCGAGCTCACACAGATTCATGTTGACACTGCCGATGCTTCCCCGTCAACAACTGATTCCCCTTTCTTTGTTTTGGATCCATCTCCTTCTTCTGCAGGTCCCGAGCTCACACAGATTCCTGTTGACACTGTCGATGCTTCCCCGTCACCTCAAGCTGACTCATCTGCGTCTCCTGAACAAGCATCTCAAGTCCCTGCTGCCACTGGTCGACGTTCAACCCGTGTAAGTCGTCCTCCTTCTCATCTCCTTGATTACCATTGTTTCTCTGCCATTCTATCTAACCATGAGCCTAGGACTTTTCGTGAGGCAAACTGTGATCCAATGTGGCGTGAGGCTATGTCTGAGGAACTGCAGGCTCTTGAGAAGACTGGGACTTGGGATATCGTTGATCTACCACCTGGCAAGAAACCTATTAACTGCAAATGGGTGTACAAGATTAAAACAAATTCTGATGGATCTGTTGAGCGCTACAAAGCTCGTCTTGTGGCCAGAGGTTTCTTACAGGAGTACGGCATTGACTATGAAGAGACATTTGCTCCTGTTGCCCGTTTGACTTCTCTACGTTGTCTTTTGGCTATTGCTGCTGCTCGTCGATGGTCTCTTCACCAGTTGGATGTGAAGAATGCTTTTCTTCATGGAGATCTTTCTGAGGAGGTTTATATGAGTCCGCCGCCAGGTTCAGACATTTCGGGGAAGGTATGTAAGTTACGTCGTGCTCTTTATGGTCTGAAGCAGGCACCACGAGCTTGGTTCGCCAAGTTCAGCTCAGCACTTATTCAGTATGGGTTTACCGCCTCTCCCTATGACTCTGCTTTATTCATTCGTCGCTCCTCATCCGGGATTATTATTCTATTGTTATATGTTGATGATATGGTGATCACTGGAGACGATGCCTCTGGAATATCTGATTTGCAGACCTATCTTCATCAGCATTTTGATATGAAGAGTCTTGGTAAGCTGCGTTACTTTCTAGGTCTTGAGATTTCCGACACGGCAGATGGTATCTATTTATCCCAGGCAAAATATGCTTCTGACCTCATCTCCCGTGCTGGCCTGACTGACAGCAAGACTGCATCAACTCCACTTGAGGCAAACTGTCGTCTCACTCCTCTCGATGGCGCCCCTCTTGAGGACCCCACACTCTATCGCCAGTTAGTGGGCTCCCTGATATATCTGACAGTCACTCGTCCTGACATAGCTCATGCAGTTCACATCGTTAGTCAGTTCATGACTAGTCCCTGTACAGCTCATCATTCTGCTGTATTACGTATTCTTCGCTATGTTAAGGGCACTCTTCTACATGGTCTTCACTTCTCTGCTGATTCATCATTGGTGCTCACTGGTTACTCTGATGCTGATTGGGCAGGCGATCCCACTGACCGACGCTCCATCACTGGTTATTGTTTCTTCTTGGGTGATTCCCTTGTTTCCTGGCGAAGCAAGAAACAGACTGTCGTTTCTCGTTCCAGTGCTGAGTCAGAGTATCGTGCACTTGCTGATTCTACTTCCGAGCTTCTTTGGATTCGACGACTTCTCTCTGATCTTGGCATTCCTCAACCGCCAGCCACCGATCTTCATTGTGATAGTCAGAGTGCCATTCAAATTTCTCGAAATGATGTATTTAATGTATGCAATTAATATCAAATTGTAAGTAAAGGATGATAACAATCTCAGCAAGCCATGTCTATATATCTGTACTTTAGGTTGGCATATAACACTTACATATTTAAAGACCTGGATTATTAGTGGATTCTCTAAAATACTATGATTTGATTCTCGATTGAAGTATTCATATTCTTTATTTGGTAGAAAAAAATTATGAAAATCAACACGAAATACGATTACTTTCAGGTTACCATATGAAGGAGCGACTGTGTTATGGTCCATGATTTTAATACCCAAATAAGAACATGACGCTGTACAACAATGGATTGATCATGGAGGTCAACTATCGGTAGCCTCAATGTAAACACTTCTCGAAGTTATTCTGATGGTTGTGGAAAACTTCTGTAGGAAACAGTGGCATAGCCACGTGGGGATGGTGATGCTGGACGGGATAGCGATTATCCTACGGACAATAATGAAGCCGTGGGTTCGATTGTGAACGCCGAAATAATTTTCTAAAATCTATTGATTCGGAAGAATTACAAGAGAGATAGAAAAATAAACGACACTATCGAAAATATTATTAAATCAAAATTTATTATTTTTAAACATTAACTTATAAGATGTTTATATAAACCCAAAACCTAACTTGTGAAAGAAAGACAAAATCCTAATAGAAAGAAAAATTTTTTAACAGACTCGAAATCCAAAAAATCGTAAACGGACTTAAAAATCCTAAAATAAAAAAATAAAAAATTTCAAAACTAATAGAAAATTTCAAAACTACTTTAAATATCAAAAACTTCAAAAATTATTAAAAATAAAAATTATAGTATTAAAATTAGTAATAAAAATCTTCGGATCATCCTGCATCAATCGTCCAAGTTGAAAAAAACTCGTCCTCGAGGCGCAACAAGTTTCAAGATCTACAAAGACAAGTCACAAAGTTATTCCAACGTCTAGCGGCGCAAGATTGTAAGATCCTTTATTCCCTTTTTGAAAAGTCCTTAATTTTCAATCGAGGAGAGATGTAAGTTTGATTTTGAGGGATGCAGGAGCAGCATCAACCGCCCCCCCCCCCCCCCCCCCCCCCCCCCACCTATAACTTTGAGAGACCACTGCCTCCGTGGCGCCTCTACATCACCCCTTTCTCCTATGATAGCGAAGACAACCATGAAGATGCTAGATCTTGACAATATTGAGTGCGATCAAACCTACTCGCCCGATCGTCCAATCATAGCAGGCAGCGGAGACAATTACGACAAGATCAAAATATTTGGAGATCCAATGTACGATGATGATGAAGTTGTTGATGAAATAGTCGGTGATCCAATTCTTTCTCTTAGCACCGATACTGACAGGTTGCCCAATCAAGACCTTACCAATGCTTCCGGAGACATCGGCGCTTCCATTGCACAGGAGGCTTCTCTTTCAAAGAAAGCACCAAGTCTTGTTCAGAACTTTATTGACTATTCAGATGATTTAGCTTCAACAGACATGATGCCGCAATAAACAGATTTATCCAAGGATATAGAAAATATAGATACTATGGTTGTATTAGAAGAACACGAACAGATGCAAACAAAGGTTTCAACTAATGGAATGAAAGAAATAGCAGATGATTGTGATTTGAATGAAGACATTCTCGTGTGATGAAGGAAATCAAGGGAAGCCATCTCTATCTACAACATTATCCCCTCTTCAGTATATATGCATTGCCAATCTTTTTTTTTTCAAATTTTATGTCAACTAATTTGCTAGCTTCAGTTACTATAGCTGCTCCAATTTCTTTTTTGACATCTTGCAAAAGGATCTTGGAAGGTGGAGCTCTGAGCCTTGGTCGTTGGGTTGCTTGGGAGGTCGGCAACCACTTGTCGGATCCGCTAGGACCAGCTCTAGTAATCATGGGGAAGGTGGTAGTGACAAAGATGGTGGTGAGCGTTGTGGTCGCATGCGTGGTGGCGGTGGTCGTTGTGTGTCACCGCATGCGAAGCTCGAGCTGGTGGTCATGAGTCACTACAGTGATCAAGGAGCTTGAGGAGCAGGCTGCTTTGCTTATCTGGAAGCTGCGACAAGTAGCAGAAGCGATAATATATAGTGGATTTTGTTGAATTGATATCAGTTGATCTTCCTCGTTGGCGACCACCTGATACTACTTTAAATTCGAGGACGAATTTTTTCAATCTGAGACGATTGATGCAGGAGGATCCAAATATTTTTATTACTATTTTAATAATTTTTATTTTTTATAATTTTAAAATTTTTTGATATTTAATATAGTTTTGAAAATTTTTATTTTTTTATATTTTAATATTTTAAATCGGTTTAGAATTTTTAAAATTTTGAATCTATTAAAGTTTTTTTTATAAGTTAGGATTTTTGATACATATACATATTTTGTTAGTTAGTGTATCATCCATCGAGAAAAGAAAAAAAATATAGAAGAAAAGAAAATGAAAACATGAAAAAGTGGAGACGCGTAAGGACTGATTTAATGAAATAGATAAGAACAGTTGAAATCGTGTGATGAAATCAGAAAAGGGAGGTTTGATTTGATCAATTTTTAGATGCTGCAGCAGCCGCCGCCGCAGCAGCTAGGAAAAGGAAGGAGATGTTTGGTTCGTTGTTTTGATCGAAGGCCTTAAAGTAAAAGAAAAGTAAAAGAGAATAGAAGCATGAGAGAAAACGAAAGAAAGGATGAATACATAAATGTGATCATTAATTGTTTATATACAAATTAACGATCCCTATTCACAATTTCCCACATTATTATTTCTGAGATTGATGATTCATATATACGGCGGAAGTTTATAATTGCCACGAAACCCACGAGATTGGAATGAAGGTGGAGTTATCAGTCAGAATCAAGATATCAAACTGACAACTTCAATCTAGGACGGCAATTTCGATCTCAATCTCTACTCAATAATAATAATATTTTGAATTAAAAAACTTAGTCCAACAATGTTCTAAAAGAAGGAAACCTACCGAATTAAGATTTCTATTGGGGAAAAGAAATATCATTCCCTCTCTCTAGACATGGGACCACGCCACCCGAGGTAATCAAACCCACTCTAATGTCCACTTCAAGTTCATATTGTCCATGTGAAATTATTTGGCCTATAGGACTATGAGATAATCATAAGATACTTCCACAATTAATCAGATATCTATGAATTAATTCTTAATTATGAGTGAATTTGTTTTTTTAAGTGAAAAAATAATTTTAAAATATTGACTACAAAGTGATATATCATTCATGCTTTCTAACTTATCTCAATGGTTATAAAAAAATTTATGAGACAAACAGCCAGTTCAAATAGTTGGACATGAATTATCAAAAAGAAAATATGAAAATTATTTGACTTTAGAGTTTAGATTTTAATGTTTTCTTTTTCTTGGATCATATCAAGCCAAGTTAATGATTTATGATGGTATTGGAATCTGACGGTCGTTGCAGCTCGATGTTTACTGATGTTAATTTCATACCTTATTCTACATTTATATTTATAAATTTAAAATAATATACTACACTTGATCTGAGTCAAAAGGCTGAGAAAGGTATAAATTAAAAATAATATAATTCCCACGAGGATGATACCTTCTCATATCACGGCCTATAAATACGGATCGGAAGAAGAGGGATCAATTAATCAAGCATCACCAAAATTTAATTGGAGATTAGTAAGATATTTTCAATGGAGAGGAGGTCTTTACTTTTAATCTGTTAAATTTTTATAGTGTTTTCATTCGCCTTAGTTAATGGATTGTATGGTTGATTAATTGATTCATCAGGCTCGAAGGCAAGGTCGCCGTCATCACTGGCGGCGCTAGCGGCATAGGCGAGGCCACTGTTAAGTTGTTTGTCCGCCACGGCGCTCGTGTCATCGTCGCCGACCTCCAAGACGAGAAGGGGAAGGCCCTCTGTGCAGGCCTCGGCTCCGACGACGTCGCCTACTACGTCCACTGCGACGTCCGCCGCGAGTCCGACGTGAAGCGCGCCGTGGACACCGCCATTTCCCTCCACGGCAAGCTCGACATCATGTTCAACAACGCCGGCATCGCCGACCCCTCCGGAAGCAGCATCCTTGGCGAGGACGACACGACCGCGGTGTTCGAGCGGGTGATGGGGGTCAACGTGCTGGGGGCGCTGCTGGGGACGAAGCACGCGGGGCGGGCCATGGTGGCGGCGGGGCGAGGCGGGAGCATCATCATCACGGCGAGCTTGGTGTCGGTGGTGGGAATGCTGGGTCATCCAGTGTACACGTGCTCGAAGCACGCGGTGGTGGGGCTAGCGCGGAGCGCGGCGGCAGAGCTGGGCAAGCACGGGGTGCGTGTGAACTGCGTGTCGCCGTCTGTGGTGGCGACGCCGCTGACGGTGTCGCACATGCAGGAGAGCGACGTGGAGGTGGAGGCATTGGGAGAGGTGATCTCGACTCTGAAGGGCGTGATGCTGAAAGCGGCGGACATAGCGGAGGCAGCGCTGTTCTTGGCCAGCGACGAGTCGAGGTTCGTGAGCGGCCACAACCTCATGGTCGAAGGAGCCTCCAGCGTCACCAAAATATTCTAAATCCTTATATATCTTCTTCTTCAATAAAGTGTCAAATTAAATAAAAGGAAAGGATTGCCCATCGATCAGCTCCGATCCATTGGGTGATGTTCTCTTTCTGTGCTGAAAAAGAATACATTGCCGATGTCCTAACAGATTTATTATATATAAACATTGATGTTTCTTATTTTTAAATTGGTATTGATAAATTTTAATTCAACTACATCACTGGATAGACACGTCAATTTCTGTTACTATCTTTATATTAGAATTGGAAGGAGAAAGGTACTAATTAATTGATCACTGCTATTTTTTAATATAAAATAGGTGATATTTGGATTATATGGAGAGGAAAAAGAATTTGTTATATATAGCTCTAACATTGTCTTGCAATCATACTTGAAATCTAAATCACTTGAATTATATAGCTAGAGAGCTAGGTTTCCTCCGTTTGATCTGGTCAAAGCCAATGGCGTCCGGCCAAACTTGAAATTTTTAGAGCAATTCAAATTAAGTGCTGGAGTTATGTAAACTTTAAGATATTTGGTATCCCTCTTTCCCTCCTCTTGAAATAGAGAAGACGGTTAGAGAGAAGACGGTTATAACGACTTTTTAAAGCTGGAAATAGAGAAGAACAGAAAGAAGCCGAGGGGAAAAATAAATAAAAAGCATCGATGAAATGAGTAAAAGTCAATGCAAGATAACAAAATTTAGGAACTTGTCTTATTATTAGAAGGTGTGAAATTCATTGGTTGTAAGTGGATTTTTAAAACCAAACGAGATTCAAATAGTAATGTAGAAAGGTATAAAGCAAGTCTTGTAGCTAAAGGTTATACTAAAAAATATGGGATTGACTTTAAAGAGACATTTTCTCCAGTTTCAACAAAGGACTATTTTAGGACGATCATAGCACTTGTCGCACACTTTGATATAGAACTCCATCAGATGGATGTAAATACAGTTTTTCTTAATAGAGACATTGAAGAAACAATCTATATGGTGCAACCAGAACACTTTGTATCGGGAGATCCAAAGAGTATTGATTGCAAACTTAAGAAATCCATCTATGGATTAAAGCAGGCTTCTCGTCAATTGTATCATAAATTTCATCAAATTATCATCTCATTTGATTTTGAGATGAATGTGGTAGATGATTGTGCATATCATAAGTTCAGTGGGAGTAAGCATATCTTTCTGGTTCTATATCATGACGATATTTTACTTGCCACAAATGATATAGTTATGTTAAACGATACTAAGAGATTTCTCTTTAAAAATTTTGAAATGAAAAATCTGGGTAACGCATCTTTTGTATTAGGAATCCAAATATACCAAGATCGTTCTTATGGTATTCTTGGATTATCGCAAAAGAGCTATATCAATAAGGTGCTTGAAAGATTTGACATGAAAGATTGCAAACCAGGTAACATCCCGGTCGCTAAAGGAGACAAGTTTAGTCTTAAACAGTGCCCTAAAGGAAGCCTTGAGATTCAAGAAATGCAAAAGATTCCCTATACTTCGGCAGTAGGAAGTCTTATGTATGCTCAAGTTTGTACGCATCCGGATATTGCATACATTGTTGGAGTGTTGGGCAGATATTTAAGCAACCCAAGAATGGATCATTGGAAAGCGACAAAGAGGGTAATTAGAAATTTAAAAAGAACTAGTGAATACATGCTCACATATAAGAGGTCAGATACTTTTGAGATCATGGGATATTCTGACTCTGATTTTGTGGGATGCCAAGATAGCATGAGATCCACTTCAGACTATGTTTTTCTATTAGCTAGCGGAGCTATCTCTTGGAGAAGTGCTAAACAAGCACTGACAGCTTCTTCCACCATGGCAGCAGAATTTATAGCATGTTATGAGGCATCAAATCATGGAATATGGCTGAAATATTTTGTCTCTGGGCTGCGTATTTTGGGAATGGTTGAGAGACCATTGAAGTTATTTTGTGATAATAAATCAGCTGTATTATATTCCAACAACAATAGGAGCTCGGCAAAATCGAAGCACATCGATATCAAGTTCCTTGTTGTGAAAGAAAGAGTACAAAGTGGACAGATTTCGATAAAACACATAGGCACAAACTCCATGATAGCAGATCCTTTTAATGTCCACATCTCCACAATGACATGATATTGTCCACTTTGGGCCTAAGCCCTCATGGTTTTGTTCTTGGGCTCTCCCCAAAAGGCCTCATGCCAATTTGAGATATCTCCATCCTTTTAAACCCATGATCTTTTCCATGTGTTTTAGATGTGGGACTATGTTTGCACCTTTGCAACCCAACACATACCACTCATATGGGTGTTATTCAATTTGGTGAAATCTAGATCTAGTGGGAGTTTGTATTATATATGTTTCTATATATGTTTGGTTATATACCAAGATTTTTCTGATCAGATATAAAGTTTAATGTTTACTTCATTACACTTTGTACAACTTAAGTTAATGTTTTGATCTCACTTTGGTTAAGGAGGACCAGTTGAAAATTGACATGAATAGATCACCTTGCATGTAATTTTCATGCCACACATTCATGATTGATCTATGTCATTTGATTATATTGATGTACGTGACCACTGATGGTTTAGTTGTGATAGATACAACAAAGACTACATTGATCCTATGTCTATATAATTAATGGACGAGATTGTTAAGGAAGCCCTATGACTATGATGACAAAATTTTGAGCTCACTAAAGTTAATACATTTATAAATTTACATATATGATCCAGTGGGAGATTATTAGAATTTTGGGATCATAATTGTAATTATAAATGTCATGTCATCAATTAAATAAGTCAAAATTTAATGTGATCAAAATTATGTTTAAAGAATTTAACTTAAGGGCTTAATTATCATGAATATAATAATGTGGATACCATATGTGCAATTTCTAATTTGTTGAGGGGCCAAATTAAAAATATGCAAAGTTGGATAATTATAAAAGGGGTTATGGTCCCGACGCTAAAGTTTTGTTCCCCATCGACAAAACTCTCTGGAATCTTAGGAAAATCTGCAAATTGAAGATTTTGACTCTAGATCGACTGCAAACCATGAATCCTGGTATGCTTCCGTAATTCTAATTATTATACTTGTGATTTCTTGAGAATTGAGTAGAGTTTAGGGTTTTATATTGAGGTTGCCCTATCAATTTTTCCTACACATACTTGCTTCATTGTACACTGTATATGATACCCAGGTCTTGTTTTCCTTTGCCTTTTTTTCTCAGTGCATTTCATGCATACCGTGTGTATTACTCTTGGCCATTTTGATCATGTTCCTCTCCCTTGAGCTACGCCATCCTTAATTAAGGACATTTTGCTGAATAGAGGATGACTTGGCTTCTGAATGTTGCTCATTTGTTGTTGTCTTCTTTACTTAGACATTATGTCTTGATAATCTAAACCTTGTTATTCTGCAGCTAAAGCTGTTGGTGTTAAGCAAATAGTTTTGGTTGGTTCCATGGGTGGAACAGACATCAATAATCCACTGAACAACATTGGGAATGGAAACATACTAGTAAGCAGTTCTATCTGGTGGCAGTTGTTCTGTTCTATAATTCCTCAGCATCGATCATGTAAGATTATTCTAGAAGGAATTTTATATGGTGACTTTATAAATTATCTCACTTCGAGACTAGATAAAACAGATACAATAGATCTTATGTGAAAGGAAAGGATTCATATAATGGAAATTGATGATGTTTTATCTATTTGGCTAATGTACTGCCAATCTATAGTTTTAGATCCAAAGATAGAAACTGTTATCAGGTCGTTCCTATTGCTCCAACGCTACTTAAATTATGATTTATGAACAATTGAAATATTGTTCACATTAAAATTGATCCTCTTTTTGGCAGACTCCTATATTGCCACATTCCATATCGACTTCTTAAAATTTCTTGCCACTTTACAGAAAAGGCTTTTTTTTTTTATCAATTCTAACTTTTAACCTTCCCAGGTATGGAAGCGGAAAGCTGAACAATACTTAGCAGACTCTGGGATACCATATACAATTATAAGGTATGATCTCTGAATCTGTACCAAAAAACATGTACGCGTGTTGCATTTTTTTCTAGTATAAAATAATATTTTTGTCATGCTCTGACCTCATCAATACGCTCAATAATTAGCACTCTCTTTAAGAAGCACATTCTAGGTTAGGCTATAGGATTGCATGACCTTAGGGTTCATTACATCTGTACGTATTTGGATCATTGAGGCTGTGTTTTGTTAGAGATATATAAAATAAGATAGAAAATGAAGAGAAGATAAAAAGGAAAGAGATCTCCTTCAGGGACAAAGAGGATCAGAGGGAGATGACTGGAGGTGGAGGTGCTCCATTGAGCTAGGGTGTCATTGGTGTGCATTATGTTACTCAGACTTGGAAACTATTTCTAAAATTCTTTAGACCATCTATAAATCATCAAATGTCTATTCAGAGTGTTAATGTTCAGTGTCGGCAGATCAGCAGTCCATGTATCAGTGTGTGTAAATAAGTTTGTTTTCTGACTAATTTTGCTTGATTGCTTAGGGAGAAATGGCAAAAGTTTAGTTTTCCTCTTCTTTTCTTCACTAGTTTTTTTTCTTCTTTTTTCCTTTTCTCCTATGAAAGAACCTCGGATGGAAATGAGCGATCTGGGTACCTCATGTTTATCCAACCTGTAAGATTGGTGGGATCAGCAATCCGACCCAATTGCAATGCAAATCATGTAGAGAGGCTCATATGGACTTCCTTGTACCATTCCTAAATAGGATCTATATTCTGTGATTCCAAGAGCATTCTGTGAAAAGTTTTACAAGCAAGATCTTTCACTTAAAAATTTCTTGGGATGCTTGTTCATCAAAAAGTCAAAGTCTACTAGTGTATTTCTTCCAAATGATATCTTAATCTGAAACAGGGCTGGAGGTTTACAGGACAAAGATGGGGGCCTGAGAGAACTGCTCGTCGGAAAGGATGATGAGCTTCTGAAGACACAAACTAGAACAATCGCAAGAGCTGACGTAGCAGAGGTTTGCGTCCAGGTATATGTGTAACTGAAATCATGAAGGAAAAATATAGTTTTGCCATGATGCATATTTACAAATAATTATACGATCTAAACCTGATTACATATTCATAAACTAGTTACACTTATAAAATGTAAGCCTGATGATTTCCTTTTTCATGCACAGGCTCTTCAGTTCGAGGAGGCCAAGTTTAAGGCACTTGATCTGGCATCAAAACCAGAGGGCACAGGTTCGCCCACTACAGATTTCCAGGCACTATTCTCGCAAATTACATCTCGTTTCTGATGTCTAATTATGTTTATTCTTTTGCATCGAGGGCAAATCATTAATAATTTTGCTTTTGCTTGAGTTCACACCGACAATATCTTGCCGATACCATTTACTTTCCGTGTTGTTGCGTGGCCATCTAATTTGCATAAGTGCTGCTAAATTGCTTCCTTCATGAAAAGTTTACGTAATGTTGTGATCATTGCATCTGCCCTCGGGACATAGTTGAGTTGGTTACGACGGAGCAGAGTTGAAGTGGGCAAGGGTGAAATCTTGGTGAAGTCGAGATAATGCCCTCCTCCGTCGTGGCCAACTGCAGCTTTTTGATTTACCTCTTCATAAATGATCGTGGAGTTGACCGTGTGGGACTGCTGGGGTGGCAGATTCCACTTTTATGTTGAAGTGATCATTGCATTCACATTCTTCATGAATATTTTGTTTTGTACTACTGTGTGACCGTACTATTTGTTAATCTCCACTAAGTATTTTATTTAAATTGGTCAACTTTAGATAAGACAATGGTGCAACGGTAAGACATTCGGGTTGTGACCTAGGGACTCGCGGTTCGATCCCTAGCTACGGCGTATTTGTAGGAATTTTTCTCCAAATGGGGAACACAATCAAAGAATGCTGGGCATCTGGATTGGTCGTCGTATGCGCTTCTCGATTTACCCTGGTAGTCGGTGGGAAACTTCCGTGGGACCAGGCCGGCCACCCCCAGGGACTGAGTCCATGAGACTGACTGGGATTTATCATTTCTACGGCGTATTTGCAGGAATTTTCCTCCAAAATGAGGAACGCAATCAAAGGATGTTGGGCATTTGGATTGACCGTCGTCGGTGGGAAACTTTCATGGGACCGGACCGGCCACCCCCAAAGGATGTTGGGCATTTGGATTGGCCGTCGGTGGGAAACTTCCGTGGGACCGGACCGGCCACCCCGAGGGACTGAGTCAATGAGACTGACTGGGATTTATCATTTGTCCCCGAGACAATGGTGTAACGGTAAAATATCCGAGTTGTGACCTAGGGATCCGCGGTTCGATCCCTAGCAATAACGTATTTGTAAGAATTTTCTTCCAAATGGGGAACACAATCAAAGGATATTGGGCATCTGGATTGGCCGTCGTATACGCTTCCCGATTTACCCTGGTGGTCGATAGGAAATTTTCGTAGAACCAAATCGACCACCCTCAGAGATTGAGTCCATGAGACTGACTGAGATTTACCATTTCATTTTGAATATCAATGATTCAGGTGGTTATCTGTACTTTCATTAGTTGATAAATTTTTAAATAAGTGTCTTAGTTATATTTATGATAATTTAAGCTTTATTAGTTGCTGACTAATATGGTTATGATGTTTTTTGGTACTCATCTGGTATGCATGTCGACTTTTAAAATTTGTATGGATATTTAGTGGGCAAAGTACTTGCCTTACCAATTCTGATAAAATCATAAGAATCTAGCAATATATTTCAATCTACCGGTGCCAATTGTTGCTCCATGATGTGCTAGATCACCATTGAATACATCCAATAAGACTAAGTCTATTTGAGGCCCTATGCCAAATTTTTTTTTAAAAAATAGGCCTCGTTCTTTTTTCATTCGGATTTGGGACCGATAAGGATGGATTTATAATTGTTTTAAACGAATTAAAATATTAATTTTAAAAATTAAAATTTTATATAAAATTTAATTTTTTGAATTTTTTAGATTAATTCAGAGAAGTATAAGTTTTGTGGTATTAAACAGTGTATTATTATTTGATATAATATTATCTATATATATATATAAAAACAGAGTTGTCTGTCTAAAAATTTCTCGCCTAAATATCATTTCAATAAATAGATATATTTATCTATATGGAAAAAAAATTACACAACTATAATTGATTGATAATATAATTTTTCATCCATATTAATACCACATATTTTTAAATGCATTTTAATCCATATTAAGCATAAACTGAGTTGTCTGTTAAAATTTTTTTGCCTAAATATCATTTCAATAAATAGACATATTTATCTATATGGAAACAACAAACTTACATAATTATAATTGATTGATAATACAAATTTTCATTCATATTAATACCACAGATCTTTAAATGAATTTTAATCCATATTAAGTATAAACTGAGTTGTCTGCCTAAAAATTTTCCGCCTAAACATCATTTTAATAAATATACATATTTATTTAAATGGAAATAAACTTACACAGCTATAATTGATTGATAATATAATTTTTCATCCATATTAATATCATAGATCTTTAAATACATTTGAATCTATATTAAGCATAAATTTTAATGCTCGAATTATTATTATTAAATGGTAAAACACAGCTTCCTAAATATATTGAATAACTTTGATGGTAAAAAATACCACATATTACAAATGAGGATGAGGTTGCATACACTCTATAAATTAGGATTGCAATATTTTCACTCACTCACTTTATGCTGAAATAAAAAAATGGCTCCTCTGTTTAATCTCATCCGAGAGGTTAACCTTTTGAAAATACAGTGAGCATTGAAACTCTGATTAGTTCGTTGTTACGATTTACTTGCATATGGAAATAACGGAGATTTTAGCTTGGAGTGTGTCTTTCATGATAAAGAGGTTGTATATTTTTTTTACGTATATATGATCTGATTACTGTTAGAAAATATAAATATTTACTCTTTCTATATATTTGTAGGGTGAACGAATACATGGAACAATAAAACGTCCGATCATGTACTGAGTGAAACCCATTCTCAAAGAAGGTTATATATTTTTCATAAAAAATATCATTGTTACGGAGAATCGAATGAAGTATAAAATAACAACAAATAAATACAAGATTAATTTTATTGCAAAAACTCATTATGCGAAATTTTTGATAATACATTTCCATCAATGATTTATGAATTCAAGTCTTTTAATAAACTGATGAAAATATACTCTTTGGTAGGTTAATTTATTTTTTTGTTCCATGATTAATTGATTGAACATTTTATCTTATAGCTTAAAAATTTTTTTCTCAAGATGTCATTGATAAAATGGTTGCACGAGACTCTCCTCAAATTCTTGATGCAATTGATCGTATTATTTCTGCTGAAATTTCTGATGAAAAAGATGATCATGTTTATTACGGTGTAGTACGAGATCTAATGATGCACGGTCCATGCGGCGAGGTAAGAAAGAATTCTCCATGCATGTGATAGTGACAGCAAATAGAAAAATTCAACAACAAACGTTGTATTTAAAGAAGTTTTTTTAAATTTATAAAAAATGTTTCTAATTGTACAATCTATAGCCAATTTAACTTATTTATATTTTAATTATTTATTCAAATACTCATACTTACTAATTTTAATTATTAATTATATAAAATAACATCCCGTGCATTGGACGGGTGAAATACTAGTTTGATATAATAATACACCTAAAGAAGATAATAAGTGTACAATTCACTTTGTTGAAAATAAATGTATTCAGAATTATTTAAAAATAAAAAAGATAGAAGTATGTCTAATTATTCAAATGAAAGTGGGATAGAACAATCCTTAAAAAAGGAACAAAATTGAAAAAATAAGAACAATGAAATGGGGCAATGATAGAAAGAATTATGCTCCCGTCCTTAACTCAAAAAAAATGTATAAAATGATAAAATTCAATATAATCCTTAGAAAATGAAGAACGCAGCGAGATCAAATCAGTTATTATCATTTATTAAGAACTAAATGAGTCTTTTTAAGCAATAAAAGAAACAAATAAATTATATTTTTTATTACCTAAATTAGAGCAGTTGTAAATAATAGAATAGAAATCAAAAAATTTATGATTGTAAATATATTTAAATAAAAATTTATGTCTATCAAAGAAGCCAAATGGTAGAGGTGGCTAATTCGTTATTGCTAAAAAATAATAAAATTTTTTTATTTCTTTTCTTCTGCAAGTCTGCTACGTCGTAATCAAAAAAATTTTCTATTTCGATCGGATACAATGCGGACGAATGTATCAACATTTGAACTTAATCAAGAAAGAAGCATAGTCGTATCAATCGGATCAGTGTGACAATGTTAGATGTGGTTTCTCTTTCCCAATCTCAACGAGCAAGAGAAGCATAAAAGGGAGAGTTGGAAACGGAGAAGAGGCGGAATTCAAAAAAAAAAAAAAATAGTATTTTTTATTTTGCATTATATTATATGAATAAGAAAATTTTAAATCACGTTCTTATCAATTAGTGATAAAAACATTATCAACATAACAACAAAAGAAGACTAGGGTTGAGATATATTGAAGAGGATCTTATAAAATAACATACATAATTAAAAATAAATTTAAAATATTAAAAAAAAGTTTTTTAGGGCTCTATCCATTGGAACTATAAGGAGATCTTTATGAAATCTAAAATTTTGATTAGATCATACAAATCTTTTATCATGTGGGTCCTAATTTTTTTTACATTCTTATATATATATATATATATATATATATATATATATATATATATATATATATATATATATATATAATATTTAATATATTAAGAATAATGTTGCCTAATAAAAATTAAGGGCGCTTAAACTCGTCTCTAGGCACAACACGAGTGGTAATGCATGAGTGACACAAACAAGAGCATATGGAGTCAATTCCCAACAAAGATATTTGTCTAGCGTGAGTGATTCTCAGAAAGTCCGATTGCAAGTGTCAGACCACTTTGAACTTTTCGAATTTACTTGATGGTTGATGAAAAATTCTCGTACGATTGAGTGGACCTTCAAGATTAATCAGTTCAAAGAATAGTTTGATACTTGGATTATAAAAAAAATACAAAAAACTAAGTCATACTTTCCAAATAATGCCATCAATGATATGTATATATATTTGTATTTTATCAAATGCATTGTTAAGATGGGTTTATTTCAAAGTAGAGAAAATAAATTGATTACTTGTCAAGATTATCATGCTCTACATGTTGAATCAAGATGATCAACAAAATTATTTAGCCATATTTTTCTTCAAGCTTTAGTCGAATCATGATTGCTGTTGTGGTTCACCCCTTGACTAAATCAAGAATTTCACTATCCTTCATCGTGTTTTCCATTCAAATCATTCAAATGATGCTTGCGTTAATGAACATTCTCCTCTTCCAACTAAACGCGCGACTTTGTATTAATCCTGTGGAAAAATAAATAATTAAAAATATAATGTTTAATTATTTTATTTTAATCAAATTAAAATGTCGCACTATTGACCCCGACCCTGCCGGCGCAGCCTCTTGTAATAGTCAAAATGTTAGAACCGAGTCAATGTCAAAGATCGCCATCTCTAATTATAATTTCTAAATATAATTTTTTCATGCATTTGTTTTAACACTATGAATATTTTAAAGATTAATTTTTTTTATAATCCCGTGTTTAAATTCTCATTGATATTAATCTTGAAAATGAACAATTCTCTCTCTTCAATAGAATCCATCAGATATGATTAATTTTACAATTATATGTAAAAAAGTAAATTAGAAAATTACAATTGACCATTAAAAAAGAACATTATCTCGACTTCGTTGATATTTGATAATTCTCTCGCAATTTGCTATCAGATAATTTAATGCAAATAATTTCTCATCCAACTATTAACTTTTGAATATATATAAACTATATTTTTAATGTATTTGATAGATTACATATTAATTTTTTTTTGATAATTTATATGTCTAAATCTTTATCCATCCAACTAACTTTGAAGATGGATGATCTACCTAATTCGCCGATAAATAAATTCAAATGTAAACGATTCCTCATAAATTATATTTTTAATTTATTTAATAGATTAAAAGTTAATTTTTAATTCTTTTAATAATTTCTAAATCCTTACCGACCCAACTAATTTTGTAGGTGGGTGGTTTTCTCTCAATTATCTCATCAAGCAAATTCAAAAATACAAATGATTCCACATCTAATAATCAACTTTTGAATATATATAAATTATATTTTTATTTTATTTGAAAAATAAAATTCATCTAATTTCAGATTATTTAAGTGAAATTTAAACATCTAAATTATATATATAGTTTTAGAGCAGATTAATATTATTAAGTTAATTAATGATGTTATTAATTAGAGGAGCAATGATAAGGGTTTAAGTTTTCAAGGATGTTTTTGTTAATTTTTAAAAAGAAGAGATAAAGTTGAAAATTTCCTATTATTCTAAAAGAAGATAAATAAATAAATAAGTAAATAAATAGGGAAATAAATGCAGAAGCAAAAATAGAAGGCTAAGGTCCAGTGTTAGGCGAGCAGTTCTCTTCAAGCTTCTCTCGAGTAGACTTTCCGATCCTCCTTGAGCAGACCAGTCGGCGGGGAGCCTGCTGATCTGCAGATCGGTTGAGGGATTCCGCGAATTGGAGGTCCATGAAGGAAGACGAGGCCGCCATGGAGGAGGGAAGGAAGCTGGTGGAGAGAATGGCGGAGGCGGAGGACCAGATCGCCGCCATCTCCGACTACCGGAACGCCTACAGAAAGCGGTTCTGCGATCTCTCTCGGCGGATGAGGCTTCTAGCGCCAATGTTCGAGGAGCTCAGGGAGAGCGACGACCCGGTTCCGGATCGCGCGGCGCCGTCCCTCGCGCTGCTCCAACGGGCCGTCGATTCCGCCAAGGAACTGCTTCGTCTGGGGAACGAGGGAAGCAGGATTTTCCTGGTATGTGGATTGATCCAACACTTTCCCTTCTTCAGAAATCCTGCTTCTTCTTCCTCTAGCCTACCGATTAAATCCATTTTTTCACCAAACAGCAGATCCTGTTTTTTTTTTTCTCGATCTAGGTTTCATGGGATGCACTTTGGATTCAAATACTGATCTTAAGCTTTAGAAATTTAAGAACATGCGGAGAGGATTCCCTTCTGCAAAGATTATTGTTTACAATCTTGTGGCTTAGAAATTAATTTAAATCCCAAAGTTTGTTCTGATAGACAAACTATGCATCTTGATTGTAGGGATCATCAGTGCCTTTGATATAAATCTCTAACACCACTTGATGTAATTTGTCGAAGTGACTTATCCCAAGTAGTAAGCATGGAGACATGGGTTGCTTAAGGTTTCGAGTTTGAGTCCTCTTAGCAACATGTACTTGTTGACTGAGGTACTGTTTCAATAGTAGGCTCTTATCAACATAGTGGTACCGTACCTCTAAAAAATCTCTTAGGGAGTTTTTGATACCAAGTTGATAGGAACCGGTGTTATATTTTGTGAAAAATGAAAAAAAAAGAAATAAGAAAGGGGGATAGATGATGATTTCAAAGGGATCGATCTCCAATAATCAATAGAATTGATTAATTAAAATAATTTGCTTCATTACTTCACATATTGTAGATCTATTACATGACATATATAATTGATACCATCGGAGAACCTTTCCATCCAGATGCAAAGAAGCCATTTCGACCTTCGAATCATTTGATACATCGTGTAGAATAAAATATCTTTCTGCTTTAGAAATAAATCCAGTAGGATCTCTACTTCGCTAACAAGGGAATTCATCTTCATAGGATCTTCAATTTGTCATAATATGAAATTGTTCCGGCTCCTTACCGACGACAGCTGAATCACCGGATAGGGGGGAGGCCGCGTCACCCGATGTTTCCACAGCAGAGGGGAGAGGACCTGAAAAGGGGGCACTGAACGCACGGATTAGCGGGGCGCCGGGGAATCCCGGCGTGGCCACTCCGACGCTCAAGTCAGGCCGAGAAGAAATGCAAGTGTTTGCGGAAGATTTCAGCTGGGCAGAGTGTCATACCTGGGGGGTTTATATAGGGCGAGAGGAGGCGATGCCTTCGGATCTGTGCTCTTGCCATTGGAGGATAGGGCGGAATTGCTGGGTCACACGTGTGACAGATTCCGCGGATCGGACGGTTTGTCCCTGCGGCTTATCCTTTCTGAATGGATGTGATCTGGCGGGGCCAAGTAAAGAGACTTAGTGTACACATCGCCCCTTGTAGATAAAGCATTGGAAGAAAGAGGCACATCGATCCGTTGGTATCATCTCCGCGTCAAGAGTGGTCGGTATGTGCAGTTGAGATGCGTGGATGCAAGGTATTCTCAAATGCATTGATAAGGGGTGCTCGGTCCGTCCCGAGTTAGTCACCTGTTTCGTTATTGAAGGAATCAATATGGGATCCTGGTCCTAAGGTAGGCACCTGATGCAGCGACCATGCCATGAGATCGGCTTATGATATCGAGACCAAATCGTGAGGTCGGCGAGAGTTGCAGGATATTGGACACCGAGGTTTGAAGGAGCTCGGCTGGCATAATGATCTCAGTTCTACCCTGGCAGGTAGGTAGGCGCGGGAATGCTGTGCCTACTTGGGCTTGCCGAATGCCAATAGCGAAGATATACGGTTCCTCAACGAGGTCGGTTCGTAGAGTAGGCGTAGAGCGTTAAGCCCCAGCTGTGGGGGGGGGGGGCGCATATGAGATGTTGAGGTATGTGTCGACCTCGAGGCTAGGTGGGCCCAGGGTAGTTCGTACCCTGGGAATAGGACTTCTTAGCCGTGGTGCTGGGGAGGTGACTCCCCTGTCTAGGATCTGAGTTTACTTCACCTTCCTCTCCTCCTAGGAGGATCAGCTTCTCCTTATTGGATGCCTCGTCCTTACTACGTGTCTTCTGAGGGACCCCTTTTATCCTACGTGTTTGCCCACGTCATTCCATCCGGATCAGAAATTAACCTTGTTCTGATACCAAATTGATAAGAACCCGTATCCTATCTCACGGAAAATGAAAGAAAAGAATAGACGAAAGGGGTTATTTGAATAAATCCATTTAGGGATCGTATCATTCCACCGTCCTTTAAAACAACCTTGTCCTCAAAGTTGATCTTTTTCTTTTTCTTTTTCTTTTTCTTTTTCTTTCGATGATTTGTATAAAATAGTTTCTTATTGTGCACCAATTGAAATCTCCTTTTGACGAAGTCAAATGACCCTTTATAATTTTTTTTTAAGTTTGAAATTTTCCTTTGGATCTTCGTTGAAAATTTATGAGCATGCCAATATTTTCTTTTTCTTCGCTTAGCCTTACGTCGGGGCCAGTCACTATAAAAAGTTTATCCAAGATAATACTTTTGTCCGTCGTGGCCAATTGCAATTTCTCGATTTACCTCCTCACAGATGGTCGTGAGGCCAACTGTATGGGGCCGCTGGGGTGGCGGATTCCACCTTTTGCAGAAGAGAGTATAGTGTCTCAAACTGCACACTTGTAGATCCAAGTTTAGCTAGAATTAACCTCTACTAGTTCACATAGTCAATTTCATCTTCCTTTTTAGAACAATGTAAACACACAAATAAAGGGAGATGTAAGCCTAGAATCCAAGTCTATATGGTATGAGAGTAGTAGGATAAAAATTGACAAATCGATATCACTTCTCAATCCTTTTTAGATTCCTTTCTCGAGATAGAGAAAAATAAAAAAAAATCTCACCTCTAGTGCACCTAGGATATCAAGAAACTCTTTCTAAGAAGATAACTCTTTTCCCCACATGCATCACCCGGAATACACATCTATGAGACTTTGGAATGCTTTGCCGGTGAGAAACTATCTAAAAAACACTCTCAAATAGGGCCTTTTGACAACAATGATACCTTGGCACCCCCGAATACAAGTTTATATAGTATGAGAGTTGAGGTGTGATAAAAATTGGACAAATCGATATCGCTTTTCAATCCTTTTTAGATTCCTTTCTCGAGATATCAATAGAGAAAAATAAAAAAAAATCTCACCTCTAGTGCACCTAGGATATCAAGAAACTCTTTCTAACAAGAGAACTCTTTTCCCCACATGCACCCTGGAATACACATCTATGAGACTTTGGAATGCTTTGCCGATGAGAAACTATCTAAAAAACCACTCTAAAATAGGGCCTTTTGGCAACAATGATACCTTGACACCCCCGAATACAAGTTTATATAGTATGAGAGTTGAAGTATGATAAAAATTGGACAAATCGATATGGCTTTTCAATCCTTTTTAGGTTCCTTTCTTTGAGATATCAATAGAGAAAAATAAAAAATTTCACCTCTAGTGCACCTAGGATATCAAGAAACTTTCTAAGAAGAGAACTCTTTCCCCACATGCACCCCGGAATACACATCTATGAGACTTTGCAATGCTTTGCTGATGAGAAACTATTTTAAAAACCACTCTAAAATAGGGCCTTTCGGCAACAATGATGCCTTGGCACCCCCGAATCCAAGTCTATATAGTATGAGAGTAGAAGTATGATAAAAATTGGACAAATCGATATCACTTTTCAATCCTTTTTAGATTCCTTTCTCAATATCAATAGAGAAAAAAAAAGAAAATCTCACCTCTAGTGCATCTAGGATGTCAAGAAACTCTTTCCGAGAAGAAAACTCTTTTCCCTTCATGCACCCCTGAATACACATCTACGAGATGAGACTTTGGAATGCTATGCCGATGAGAAACTATCTAAAAAAAATAGGGCCTTTTGGCAACAATGATTCCTCGGAAGAGCTTGTTACTTTAACCTTACCTTTCACTAATGTTATGTTAATTTTCTTTTATCTTGTTGAAAAGATGAACTCATAGATGGAAAACTTGAATGGTCATCCTAAGACCTTTTCTATACTTTTGTTTGTCGTGATCCAAAAATGAAATTCACGATGGTATCGACACAGTCTCCTACCTTAATTTACAAGTGTGAGGTTACATTTGTTTGGTTAATTCCTCCAATATGCTACTAAAATCAGTACTTATTGCCTTGCAAGAGAGTTATGAGAGATGTCTAAGCTGCCCTATTTTCTTCCTTTGTTTAGGTGCTGGAAAGCGATAAAATCACAAACAGATTCCAAGAGGTCACCATTCAATTGGAGAAGGCCTTAGGCGAAATTCCATTTGATGTTCTTAATCTCTCCGACGAAGTTAGAGAACAGGTAGAACTATCCGCTCACATAATTCTTTCTTCCTAACTGTATGTCAACTTTACTCTTGATTTCACAATCGAAAATCTTATGGAGTATAGCATTGAATCCAAGGTCGATCTTGTTCATTCCCAACTCAAGCGGGCCAAAGAACGGGTCGACATGGCTGATGTCGATCTGCACAGAGATCTTTTAACCGCTTACAATTCGAGCACCAACTCCAGCATAGACCCGGCCATCCTACAAAGGTTGGCTGAAAAGTTGCAGCTAACAACCGTATCTGATCTCAAACAAGAATCACTCGCATTGCACGAGATGGTAGTCGCAAGCGATGGTGATCCTGGAGAGATCATCGAGAAGATGTCGTCGTTACTAAAGAAGATAAAAGACTTTATGCTAACTCAGCATCTCGAAATGGGCAGACCGACAAAGAAAACCCCTCAACCCTCAAATGAGAGTTCTAAGCCTCCCATCCTCCCAGATGATTTCAGATGTCCTGTATCCCTGGAGCTGATGAAAGACCCAGTCATAGTGTCAACTGGCCAGGTCTCTATTTGTCTAGTTTTCGAGTTCATCTATTTTCGATCTTTTATCTTAGAATTTGTATGATTTCCCCCTGTTTCTAACCATGCAGACTTACGATCGGGAGTCGATCGAGCAATGGCTTGAGGCGGGGCACGACACATGCCCAAAGACACAACAAAAGTTATCCAACAAATCCTTGACCCCCAACTATGTTTTACGCAGTCTCATAGCGCAATGGTGTGAGGCCAATGGTATCGATCCCCCCAGATGCCCTGCACAACCTAACCGGACTAAACCAACCTGTTCTTCACCTCAACATGCTAAAGTTATCGATCTTATACGCAAGCTGTCTTCCCGGAGCATCGAGGATAAAAGGTCTGCTGCCGCGGAGCTCCGTCTCCTTGCCCGGCTCAGTGCTGAAAACCGTTGCTGTATTGCTGAGGCGGGTGCTATACCCCTCCTTGTGAATCTATTTTCTACCCTTGATGTACACACACAGGAGAATGCAGTCACAGCTGTTCTAAACCTCTCCATTCTGGAAGAGAACAAGGAAAAGATTGTAGCCGCAGGAGCAGTGCCTGCAATTCTCAATGTCCTGAGGAGGGGTAGCATGGAAGCTCGAGAAAATGCCGCGGCCACGCTGTTTAGCCTCTCGGTGGTGGATGATTTCAAGGTTCGAATTGGCAACTCGGGGGCAATCCCTCCGCTCGTTTCTCTGCTCCGCGATGGCAGCCCCCAGGGCAAGAAAGATGCAGTTTTGGCATTGTTCAACCTCTGTATTTACCAGGGCAACAAGGGGAAAGCTGTGAGGGCCGGACTGGTTCCAATTCTAGTGGGACTGCTGATGGATCCTAAATTGACCATGTTGGATGAAACCCTTGCCATACTGTCAGTGCTGGCCGGCCACCCGGAAGGAAAGGAAGCGATCAAAGCTACCGAGGCATTGCCGGTGCTAATTGACGCGATCGGAAGTGGCTCTCCGAGAACGAAGGAGAATGCAGCTGCTACTTTAGTGCACCTCTTCAGCGGAGATCAGCGGCACCAGGATCTTGCCAAGGCACAGGAGAAAGGACTGGCCAGTCTATTGCAAGGAATGACCGAGAATGGAACCAATCGAGGTCGACGGAAAGCTGAGCAGTTGCTCCAACGTTTGAACTGGCTACTGAGACAGAAAAAGGAGGCTCAAGCTCAAGCAGAAGAACCTACATTACTTGAGCAATCGATTCTAGCTACCCAAATGATTAGTTAGTTCGTTGATCCATGTAAGTTACAACTTACAAGAGGTCAGCTGGTTTGTTTCTTGAGCGAGATAAATGCTGGTGGAAGATCATCAAGGCTCACTATTTACAAGCAGAAATGATTCGATATCCGCCGCGAGCAGTATGTCTCTAAAGCTGCAGAATTTCGCCGCGGTGATAATCTCGTATCGAGTTGTCATCATGCAGTAGAAGACTTGTAATTCATCAGGGCATTTGAAAATGAGATTAAGTTTGCTATGTATCATGTACTTTTTTTTAAAAAAAAATTATAATCAAGATATTAAATTTTTTTTACCATGCGACTAATTCTAAAAATAATGGATTAAATCTTATAAATTTTTTTATCAACTATTAAAATACATCAAAACGTGTAGATGAATAGACAATCTAACGTCATAAAATTTTTAAACTTTTTAAGTATAATGTATTTAAACTCTTATTAGTTAAAAAAATTCATTATACTTTTCTATCACACCATAACTCCAAAAGTAATTGATTAATTTAAACTCTGATACCACTGACAGCTCAGATGGTAAATGTTTGACAATAACCCCAGGAGTAAGTTAAATTAATTACAATAAAACATAATTGCAGAAGTGAATAAGAATTCAAAACTCGATGAACCCGAGACACTCCTCCTTTGTCATAATCAATTATAATTTTTCAATTTATTTCCTTATACATAATCATGAAACCGCTGGAGTTGCAAATTCCATAAATATTTGACAAAAAAATCCACGATCCAGAGTTCAATTCCCGCTGAACACGCCCACGATCAAAATTCCGGAGCCACTGTGTCCTTCCCTAGTTTACCCTCATGCAAGTCGGAATATAGTTTTTTAACATAATATTATTACTAAATACCTTATATATATATATATATATATATATATATATAATTTCTTCCTTCTTAATCTCATCTCATCCGATAGGGTTTCTCAAGCTTATAGATTAATTGTCTTCAAAAATTTTCCTTTTGCCCCCTCAAAGTAAGATTTTTTTCAAATGCACTTTCAAATTTTAAAACCGTTAAAAGACACAATATAAACTGTCGCTCTTTCACCCCTAATAAATAATAATAATAATAATATAAATGCTTGTTAAATTTAGCGTATGATTCATAAATGAAAATCAAATATTTAAACTCTAATATACTTTTCTCATTACATAATTTCTTCGATCCTCCATAAAATTTCTACAACAATAATAGCAACAATTAGATCTTTATCCCATTTATATTTAACTAAAATTTATTTTATTTCATCATCATCATTGACTAAGTCTTCTTTATAAATATTTTATCATCATTATCCTCCATACAAATATTTATTTTTATTTCACCATCTTTAGTCAGTTTTCAAACCTACAAATATAAATATAAAATTGAATATACATAATTATAAATTATTTGCATTTTTCAGTATATCAATCAATGCAAACGATAATAATTCTAATGGATATAATTTTACAAGATCACAATACGATGAATAATGTAACTTTAGATGGCAAAAATTAACTTAAAAAAACCACAAAAGAGACTGAAATTGCTATATCTAAAGGTTTTTCATTTTTTAAAAAGGAAATTCCAGATAAACAAACTAAAAGCTTAGGAAGGAAACAAGTACCTGTTAACCTCAACAAGTTGGAGGTGGAATGTGCTTTTCTGGAGGCTAATTTGCACACTAATTGAATGAAACATGTTAGCATCCACCACTGCTCTAACTGGCTAAAGCTCAAGTCAATAGCTTATACTCTTATCGATTCCAGTAGGCGCACGACAAACTGACGTCCATTACATCGTTGTCGGTCGCACCACATCCACACCACTGCACATTATGGGCGATCAGCTGGACCCAGTGGTGTACACTATGCCATTAGGTTACTTGGTCATGTATGATAACCCCTGTGAACAAACCTTGCAGCTTTTCTTTTGGGCATACAGATGCTCTGATAGTGTTAAGAGAGAAAACAAAAACCCATATGCAACAAGACACACTTCAGCACTTTGCGTCACCTTTCCGAGCGAAAGAGTGCCAATGAAAGAACACCACTATCTGCCATGAAAATGATTTGCCCTGGCAACCTGATCTGATTATAATTCAGGCAGCAGCATGATTTTCGAGAGTGATATCTCCTAAAGAGCTCCGTGAAACACCATACCAGACAATAATACGCACTATGAATGGAAAGAAATCATACATTTTCTTGGTTGAGGGAAGGAATCTCATGTGGAAAATGGCAGAGATTAGAAGCCGCAAACTCATATGCCAACCTGTGCAGAAATCAAAAGATAATTGTTTGTTGTTAGCCTTGTGATGACAATAAAAGCTAGACATATAATTTAATGCATACCTTAGTCCTTAGTCCGATGCCGGTAAAGAGTCCCAACCATACAAGCATCTTAGCCGCAACAATCACGAAAGAGAAATGAGGTTGTTCAACCGAATGAAATGACGACCAAGGCCAGACACCAGGTTTTCACTTTAACCACAGTAGGAAATTCAAACCGAAGGAAAATAACATGCGAAAATGAAAAGCCCAGAACCCCACACAGTATGGTGATGATACATTAGCTAGATCATGCATGTTTGCAAAATAAAATACAAATATGGAGCGGCATCAGGCAAGCAATGGTAATAGGCTGAAAGAGACAAGTGAGACCATTCAGTTGGTTTGCATCGCTTCTGTATGATACTTGTCCAAATCTGCATCAAGTGCTGCAGCAGAAACAGGTTCACTGCGTCCTTTACCTCTTCCACGGCTCCGACCTCTTCCACGGCCACCAGCTCGTGGCCATCCTGCAGAAACTCTTGCTGGTCCCGTGCTGCCATACCAAAGCAAGTACAAGAAAATCTTAGCTACTTTAAATGGAAATTAAGGTAAGAAAACATGGATTAGGTTTATGTTATTCAATAAGAGTTTAATGGAGTGGATAGACATTAAATTGGGACAGAACATATATAGATCAGTATGTATATTGCAAAACTAATATACACAATATCCATTTCATAATGCACACAAGTATATTAAAACTATTAGTTTAAACTTTATCAGGGAGCTGACAGTGTCTGACATATGGAAATTTACTAGAATAAACATGATAAACGACATGTCGACACAAAATCAAGAGATTATTTACATAAAAAGGTACACCTTAATTACAATCAGCTTCAACATCCATGATATTCATAGTGTACTCCTGAAACCTACCAATTCTCTCTATGAAACATTTAAGCGGAAAAGATATTATTAATTACACCTAAGAAAAGGGAATAGAAGAAATTATATAATCACACACGGCAACTGACAACCAGAATCTAATCAGAAATAGCTACTGTTAATGAATCATAAACATAACAAGATAACAAATGATACAAATCTAAAACAGATACTAAGTAGTAAATGGAATCTGACAGCTTCATGTTCGTACCATCCTGTACAAGTATAAGTTAGATGCTTGGATATATGAAATGTAAGAAACTACAAATAGTATAACATCAGACTTTATGGCAACAAAATACCGACTGAACTCCTTCATTACCATACTCTGCTGCGCGCGCACACACAAAAAGGATTCAACTCATGCAAACAGTAGAATTCAATAATTAAACAGTCATTATCATGAATGTTCAGAAGAGTAAAACAAACCTTTTTGAAGTGCCATTAGGCTTTCCAAAGGCACCATCTGTAGCTTGAGGTACAACAGTTGGTGTTGAAACAGCCGGTGTTGAAATATTTGTGCCGATAATTTCTATTTTCATGGGTTTTCCATCGAGTAGGACATTATTGTACCTCTTCACAGCTGCTATAGCATCAGCTCGCCTTGCAAAGACCACTTCAGCCGTTCCCTTTGATTTTTTTTTTTATAAAATAAGGCAAGAAGCTAAAGTATGAGACTGGCATCAAATAACAACACTCCAGCTAAATAACTACCTTAGACCTTCCACTTCTATCATAATTTATAGAATAACGCTTGAGATCCCCAACCTCCGAAAACAGTTCCTGCAGCAAACAATAATATCATCAATAATAAAAAGAAAACAAACAAAAGGCAGGTACCCCAAAGCCAACAAAAGAAAACAAAATCAAATGGAGATGTGGAAACAATAAAATACTATTTCATACACACATCCAGTTTCTCCAACCAATAATGATCATAGAAAACACAGGAAAACATAATGATCAAGAGTGCAAGAGAGAAGTCAGTTGTTGGTGCAAATATGAGCAGCACATCACAAGTTCATTGTAAAAGAAATCAAAATTAATTTATAAGAATTTCCCACAAATGGTTAATCCGACAATGAAAAAACAAGGTATTTATCATCAACTTTAAAAGCAACTACGCATTTTGATTGTAACACCTGTCTTTCAAGTTTACATCCCAAAATTTTACGTACAAAAACAATAGTTTATACGCATTAGAAAAAATAGTTGAATTCCAAAACGAGCAAAATATAAAAGCATAATTTCTGTAATAGATACAGCCATCAAATCTGTTGAAATAAAAGAAGGCTCAAGATAGCAAAAAAAAAAAAGCACAAAATCAACAGATGCGAAATTTCCAGGTGAAGAAAATAAAACATGGACAAAAGACAGCTACAAAACGAATGCTAAAAAGTGAAAAAGAGCACCTTGATGTCCTCGTTCGACACTCCGAATTCCAAATTCGAGATATACAGCTTGGTACCGGTCTCTATGGAGGAAGCCCTCGCCGTCGGAGCCGGAAAACCGCCCGCCTGCGCCGCCGAGTACATGCCGTGCTGCCACACCGAGTCGGGAGCCTGGGATCGCAGATCAAATCAGATCCGGTCGTCGGGAGGAAGCCCGGATCCGGCAGCCGATGAAACCCCAAAGCGCGTACCTTCCCGGCGGAGTAGGGGGCGGATCGGTTAGCCGACCGGTTGGGCGCGCGACGGGACGGCCCGCCGGCCTCACGGCCCCGCCCGCGTCCGCCGCCGGCAGTCTTCTTGCTGGATTTGATCATGTCGTCGAGGGACATGTCGAGGGCGGCCGACGACATCTGCGATGCAGATCTGAGAAGAGGAATCGAGCGACGAAGAGAAGGGACGCGGATAGGGTTCTCGTGGAAAAGGGGCGGTCAACGAAACACCGTCGAGACAAATATAGAAGCGCAAAAATATTATTGATCATTAAACTATATAAAAATTAATAATTAACTTTTATCCATTATAAAAATTAATTTATATAATTTATAAAAATAAAAATTATTTATTAACATCATCAAATAATATTTATTTAAAATATAATTCATATATAGATAAAATAAGAGAGATTAGATCTCTCAAATATATAATTAAAATATCAGCATTATTAACATAAAGAAGCTGAAGCGGCTAGGGTAACGAGGAGGGGGAGGATCAACAACCACAGGAGGTTCTTGGGAGGCCGTAGGAGCTTCAATGTCAACCCTGCAATTCTCAACATCGGAGTTATTGAAATTTGATACATAGCATAGGAAAATATAGTACATAGGACGAATGACAAAACTACCCCTATAATGGTGCCATGTTGAAGATGATGGCGTGTGAGATGACAATCAATCTCAATGTGCTTTGTGCGCTCATGGAAAACTGAGTTATGGGCAATCTGAATGGCACTCTTGTTATCACAGTACATAGGAGTGGGTCCAGAGAGAAACACCCATATCAGAAAGTAGCCAACGTAACCAAACTATCTCTGCAGTGGATCGCACCTTCTCTCCGAATTCCGAGTACCAAAGAGACAAAACAGAATCACGATCCCGTGCAGAGGCAATCAACAGTGCGCGAGCCGACGGCGTCGGCTGGACGAAGAAGGCAATGGTGGCAAGCCCTTATCTCCTTGGTGCGTCGGCGGCTCAGGCGTCGGATAGACGAGGAAGAAGGCGGCGGCGAATAGGGTTCCTCTGGAATCGCTAGGGTTCCTCTCCCTACACGAGCTCCGGACTTTGTCTCTGGAATCGCTAGGGTTCCTCTCCCTCGATTTCGATCAGGAAAGATTCGTCGATGGAGAACACGAGCTTCGTCGCCTGTGATAAACTCGACCGAGCGATGAACTGAGCGGGGGCGAGCGTCTCCTCGGCCTTCTTTGCCTCCCTCGAGCGCTTCTCCTGCATCAACCTCAGTGGCGGCGGCGGATGATCAAAATAGGGCTAGGCGGTATAAGAGTCCGGACCTCAATCAGGAGCAGTTGCCGATAACAGAGCAAATTGAGAAGAAACTTCCAAACAAGAGAAATCAGAAATCACCAAAATCCAAAATCCAACCTAAAGCTCTGATACCATATTAACATAAAGAAGCTGAAGCGGCTAGGGTTTTTATTAGAGATGTAATTACTGAATTGAAATTTGATACATAGTATAGGGAAATATATATACTGAAAGATAACATGACGAATGACAAAACTACCCCTATCTATCTAATATTATCTAACAAGCATTATAGCCCAGACAACATTAGCTGTTGAACACACATATAACCTATCACACAAGAAACTACATTAAATTCATGACACCACTAACACCAAGACACTATAGTCCCAAATGTTCACACATCACAACACTTGCATGCTCATCTACAGGTCATACAAAGCACCACAGACCACAAAACCAATCTTATCTCAGGAACAGAGTCATCGACAGCTTGGATGCTACAGTGACTTGAGATCTACAAACTGTTGGGTTGCAAAGGTGCAAACATAGTTTCACATCTAAAGATCATGGGTTTAAAAGGATGGAAGATATCTCTATTGGTATGAAGTCTTTTGGGGAGAGCCCAAGAACAAAGCCATGAGGGTTTAGGTCCAAAATGGACAATATCATACCATTGTGGAGATGCGAACATTCTTGGGGACCTAATACAAACTGATACATATGGACCTATACCTTGCGAAAAATACAATCAAAATAGGAATAATATTTATTTATAATATAATGAATGCATCTTTATTATTTATTTTATTTATTAAAATATTATTTTAATTAAATTATTAAAATAAAATTAAAATGATATAAAATCATTATTATAAACATTAACTATTAATTTTTATCTATTTTAAAACTAACAATTAGTTTTTAAAATTGTAGAATTTATTTATTAATTTTTATATAATTGAATGATTACGGATGTATAATATATTGGACGGTTTAAATAAAATAAAATGTTAATTAGAAATAAGATGTTTATCTTATAAAAATATAAATGACGAAAATGTAAACGATGGACTAATATTTAATTTTTACCCAATATAGAACGGCAAATTCCCTTTCACCTTAAAATTTCTTGATTATTTCTAAAATGCCTATAGTTCTGGAAGCTTCTCGATAGGAGCATAAAATATTTTTAATACGAACTATAAAGTAAAATAATTTTAGAGATATATATTATATAAAAAAACATTGTTTATTTGTAATTATATGATATTCTAATGTTCAATTTAATGAACGTATATTCATAAATTTTATAAAATTCTCTATAAAATTGGGATCGTATCTAATAATATATCACTAAATATCAATATTTTTAAAACAAATTCTTTATCAATAAACTAATTCATATATTTGGCAATGCGTGTTCAGAGAATGGAATCTTAATTTTTTAAAATGGAGTATTAGATTAAAATAGAACTGAGTCAAATCAAATTAATTTTTTTAAACTAACCAAAGAATAAATTAAATTAATAAAATATTAATTAATTCTATCATAAATCAAATTAATTAAAATAATATGAAAAATTATTAATTAATTAAACATTTATTGATTAATTTTTTTTTAGATTATTTAATTTATTTTCAACATAGGACTTTGATTGTATCTCTCACTAAGAGTCTCCAATTATTCCTTTGGAAGGACCCTTATATGACATCATAGATCTGTTTTATGATATTGTCCACTTTGAACTCACACTCTCATAATTTTATTTTTAAACTTTACTCAAAAGATCTCATATATCTCTATTTTATAATCTCAAAATCTTTTTTATATATTTCTAGAACTTCAATTGTATTCTAACAGTATGTGCTTGGAGAAGTCGTAATCCGAAGTAGC
Organism: Curcuma longa; assembly: GCF_044706935.1. Lineage (NCBI taxonomy): Eukaryota > Viridiplantae > Streptophyta > Magnoliopsida > Zingiberales > Zingiberaceae > Curcuma > Curcuma longa. The sequence goes on along the minus strand of NC_133869.1, from coordinate 11,082,998 downwards.
GAGCGACGACATACAAGAACATCTGAAGTAGCGAGCGACGACATACAAGAACATCTAATCCATCTATAACTAGGCTATTGCTAGGCATGAGGAAAGAGCAATCTTAATGATACACATAAACAGAGATGATTTGGAAGTTGTAAAATGTGTGAGTGATGCGGTCTTTGATTCACAATTCAACTGGTTTAACCATCTGATCTGATCTGGACTTCTAAACAATGGTAAGAATATATATATATATATATATACTCGAAGTTAGGAGAACTTATGAGAAGGAAAATTGACATAAAAACAGATATTAATACGATCGAAGCTTCAAACTAGGTCAAGTATCGATAGCAAGTTAATCGATCAAAGGACCTACATTTGTTGCATAACACACTATTTATAAATTATTGCGTTACCATTTAGAAACAAGAGAACAATTAGATACGAATGCCACAACTACCAAATACGAAATACATCACCGAGTTAAAATGAAGGATAATTCAAAAAAAAGTTACTATTAAGTAATTCCAACCACAAGCCCAAATGATATCTAAGGGAACCAACCTTCCCTTTGGAATTATGAAGATTCCATCAGAAGCACACAAATAATAGAACAAGTTGCACAAGCCACATACTCAATTTGCACGGCCTCGTATGACATCGAGACCCATCTCGGTGGGATCAGTTGCTTGTAGTTCCACCTGGATGCCGTCGAGCTCTCTCTTGAACCTCTCTTTCGAGCTCGCATAAAGCATCTTGCTTCTCACCCTTGATGTGTCAGGGGACCTTTGTTTCAAACAAATGTGAACAAGGGGAAGTTAATGCTTCAGTTAAACAAAGTCAATTAGAAACAAAATGTAAAGTTTACCATGCAATAAAAAAGATCTTGCTCTTCTGACAGTTCTCTTCAGTCACAAAGTCAAAATCATATATTGCATATCGGCATTCATTTGCAGGGAGGCTAGCGGTAAAATCATCGTATGTTAGGTTGGGTTCACCAAGCTTCTCCACAAGGATCTGCTTCTGCTTCTCATCAATCTTATAGATTATGAAGCGGTAGGTGCGTTTTGCCTTCAGTTCCAAGAACTTCAGCTTGCAGTCGTCATTCACTGCCATTCCTGAAACTGCATTGGCCTGCCATATATCAATGCAACAACTTGTAATCACAACTGTGTTGTTGATCGGGCACGAACAAGGAACAACATACATTGGCTGATTGAATACTATACGCACAGATCAGTGCAGCTTAGTATCTAGAGATTAACCAAACGACTGTAATTCCCTTAAATAAAAGGCACTGCCGTTGCAACAGGAATTCTAGTTTACTTCATCCTACCATTTTACTCAGTAGATCAACTAGATCTGATAAAAAATTTCACTTTATGGAGTCTAATTGATGTATAAGGTAAGTTCGTACAAAATTTTCACTTCAGGGAATCTAATTTATCTATGAGTCCACTTGAACAGGCTTAACTTTTTTGATGCATAAGAAATAGAAGGGATCAGAGCTTAAACAAACTAATCAATACAAGCCACTGTAGAGAGAGCAACGAAGGAATGGCACTGACACTAGAGTTCCACGAGTAGAATAATAATCAACACGTAATACCAACTATCAGAGATCAGATCCGCATCAAATTGCAGCATGCTTCTGATCCAAACCATGGGGGCAGACACTAGCTGATTCTCCAAATGGGACTCACCGTCAGCAATCTAACCAACCCAAGCTACTTCGGAAAGAGTGGCAAGGGATCGACACTACAATTCAACGAACAATCGACATGCAAATACCAATGATCAGAGATCAGACTCCAACCCTATCCAAACGAAATCACGCACTAGCTGACCCTCCAAATGGGATTTCACGTTGAAAATCTAATCAACTCTAGCTACTGCAGAGAGAGCGATGAGGGATCGACGCTACAATTACAACAGAACAATCTACATGCAACTGCCAACGATCAGAGGCCAGACCTCAACCATCAAAACATTCAGAGTAACACAGCATGCTTCGGATCCAAACCCTAGCCAAATGAACTCCCACTAGCTGATCCTCTAACGGGGTTCCACGTTACCAATCTCATCAACCAAGCAACTGCGGAGAGAGCTGCGACGGATCGACACTACAATTCCACCAACAGAATAACAATCAACATGCGAGTACCAACGATCAGAGATCGGAGCCCAAGCATAACACTGTAGCATGCTTCGGATCCAAACCCTAGCCAACTTCCAAATTGGATTCCGCACCACAAATTTCAGGAGACCCACGGAACCAGAAAACCGAAATGATAAGATGATAAAACGCAGAAAAGATTCCTAGAAACGGAGCAAATCTGAAAGAAACAAAAAATAAAGCACGTACCATTTTGCTGGCAGCGGAGACGGCGGCTGCGGCGGCGACGACGACGAGACGAGGATCAGAGGGCGACTTTAGGGATCGAGACGAAGGAGATTTAAGATCAGAGAGCAAAGATCGGCGATGAGAAGAATATATAAAGAGGGGAAGGAAAGCGGCGAAGGTGGAGGCGATGATATTTTCGACCGCCTTTTCGTCTAAAGACCGTCAAGTCTGGCCAATAGAAATACGCCACGTGCTATCCAAACAAGCGCCGTCAGGCCAATGGGAAAACCTGCTTAGTTTGCACGCTGAGACCCGAGCACGTATATAAATAATATAATACAAATATAACAATATTTAACTAATTATTAAAAAAAAGGATTTGTGGTTGTGTTTATGTTAATTTCTGATAACATTATTTTATGAAATTGCAATTATCATTAATTACATTGATTAAATCCTTCTATCAGCTTCAAATAGACCTAACTCTCTCTTGGACATAATCAAGTTACATGGTGAGTGATCATTAGAGCATCCGCAATGCATTGACGTTATAACACGTGTATTGTCACATATTCATTATAATAACATATTTCTTTCACTTATATTCCTTTTAACATTAATACTCATTATTTATAAATTCCACTATCCACTCAATCATCTTAAAATTATATATATTAAATAAATATATTTTAAAATATTAAAATTATTATTATTTTTAATATAGTGGTACCGTTAAAATAATAATTTTATTATTTTTTTAAAAAATAATATTAAAAAATAGATTTTTTATGATATGAAAAAACATTTTAGTGGTGAAAAAATAAAATTTATTTAAAATTAATTGTAATTATAAAATTGATAATATTTATAGACAAAATTTTAAATTAACTATTAAAAAATAACAAGGGTTAACTATTTTATTTAATTTTTAATTTTTTAATATCTTCCTTAAAACGTCGTGACCAACTATAATTTCTCATGCAGGGTTACCTGCTTACCCAGATAATACACTTGAATGCGTTCAATCGTATGGACGCATGCTGGAGTGGCGTTTAACGCCCCACATTGGTGTGGGACGTTATAATACAACGGAGCATTGGGGGGTGCTCTTATGATTTACTTCTTTTAAATCATAGAATCGACATTGAAAGGTATGACACATGAAAGAAAGATTTGACACCCTGGGATTATGGTGCAATAGTAGAACAACTTTGCAATCTCCTAGACATCTAAAGATAAGACGACGAATTATCAAATAAATTTTCCTAAATGAATAATTGACCTAAAAACACTAAACTGTTGGATCATCCGCTACAATAACTTCTTGATTTACCCTAGTAATTGATGAAAAACTTTTATAGGACCGAACCAATCATCCTAAGATTAATCGATCCAAAAGACTAAATACCTTATGTCAACTAAATGGAGGAAAGATCTGGTACCCCAAAGCACAGCATAAGTCACAGGATATGAATCACAACAAACCAAAAACTTCCTTGTAGATAAGGAACAAAGTATAGTGACAGTTGAAGCAACCAACAAGAACAAGATTCTACAAAGCATACACCTCATTTGCCGAAGATAAATATAGGAACTATGACAGTAAGCAAAGCATATACTGTGTTTTTGTAAGAACAGAACTAACTTGGGATTTAAAAACTCAAGAAAGAAACAGACAGCACATTGAAATGCATGGAATGATATAAAAGTCTTAATTCGATATCTCAATGTCACAGTATCTATCGAACTATTTCAATTCTAACACATTGTCAGTGTTGATAGGCAATGAGAATGACTTCCTCACCGATCATGAATGGGGTGTATGAATGATCAACCACACCAACCAATAGTTTTGTTAGTTCTGATACCATCTTCAGAAGTTTGAGGTTGTGGAGGATTGGATGATCTTGGCTCTCTTGGTTTTGCAGGATCCACGAAGATGACCCATCCATCGAGAAACTTGGCATTCATCCCAAGTCGTGCCTTATCCGCCTCTTCTATGGTTGCGTATTTAACGAAACCAAACCCCTTGGACCTTCCGGAGATTCTATCGGTGATGACTTTCGCTGCAGTGTGCAAACAGCAAATTGGGGTTCAGTATCCTGATATCCTTTTTCTTTTGCAAAAAATGTTAAAAGAGTACCTTCAATCAGCTGGCCGAACGGAGAGAATGCTTCTCGAAGCTTGTCATTAGTGGTTAGCCTTGAAAGTCCTGAAGCACATCAATGACAAAGAAAACTTGAATCCAGGGCATCATTAGAATACATGCAATACCAACAATAAAGATGCTGATTGCTTTGAAATGGTTGGATTCTAATCTTCACATCGATATTGGAAGATTATCACCAGCCAAAGGGGCAAAATAATTTCTTAGATACATAACATCAACATCTTTAATGCTATTTAGCCACTGATATATTACAACCACCACTCCATTCTATGAATCCAAATGTTCCAATATTCTCGTGTATCCTCAGAAATACCCTAGTTTTACTCTAAACAACTTCACCGGACAGTCCTAAAGAAGGGAGAACCTCTTATGTGTCTTCCTAGGGCATGTTCAAGATATACCTTGTACAAACTAGGCATTAGTTGAATAAACCATCAAATGACTAATCTGTTTGCCAGTTTTGTTGATGGATAATGTTCCTAAACATAACCCTCAAAATACACTTTTTCATAATTAACACTAAGAAACGGTGCCAAATCTGATAACAAGATGAGAAGCCTGTCCACTATAAGTTTAAGTGCCATAAAGCTGCTAACTTGACTCCATTTGATTAAAATCATGCTAGATGCGAACATAAACAAGGGATGTTCAGAGAACTTACCGCTGACAAACAGATTAGGCGTGGTGAGGGGAGGAAGGTCGGCGGGGGTGTCATCGCCGAAGGGGAAGATGGACGGAGTGGGCGACGAGGAGGAGGAAGACGACGAAGAGCAGTAGGCGGCGAAGGGCGACAAGCTCCGAAGAGGCAGCGAGGAGGAGGACGAGGGAGAAGCAGCAGCCCTGAGGAAGCGGCGGAGAGCAAGCGAGGAAGAGAGAGCCATCCGTGCGGAGAAATTGATCGCTAAAACCCTAAAAATGAGAGTCGGTCGATGGCGCAGGCTCGTTATAAAATGGAATATTTTCATTTTGCACCCTAAATGTACCTCTTATTTCATATTCTTTCTGGCGTTTTGAACTAATAGCTCGATGTGCAGGGTCTCAATACAAATATAGGAAAGTTTTGGGCCTTAATTGAAATAATTTTGAATCAGTAGTTCCATTTTTAGGGTTTTAGCCGTCAACTTCGTTGTCTCATCAGTCTGCCGGCGATCAAGGCGAAGAGAGCGACGTCGAACTTGCGGTGAGCGTCTCCTTCATGGCTCTTGTCCCGCTAAACCACCTCCTCTCGTCGCCGGCTGCTCTCGTCCACCGCATCAGGGTCGCCACCATCTTTCTTAATTCCAATGCCAACCCTCATCCTCGCCGACCTCTTATTTCCGTTCTGTTATCTCCCAGGTCTCGGAATTCGGCGGAATTCGTACGCGTCGAGCTCGAGCTTCGATTCCCATGGCCGTGGCGTCCACCTACATCCCCGCCGCTCCGATTCTGCTACCCGAAGGACCGTGGACGGAGGTACCGTTTCATTTTTGCGCTATTGAATTGCATTGATTGATAAGATCTGATTCTTCTATAGATGTCTGGTGCTGTTTGTGGGAGTGTCATGAAGTTGACAGCCAATGTGTCCCCATCCAATCATCATACCTTAATTTATATGTATGATAAGGTTGATCTAACTATAAGTCAATACTGAGCACAAGTAAAAAGTTGAAATAGATTAGGAATGAGAGTTACAAATGCCAGCTCTCTGAAGTTCTTCGGATCAATTTACTGATCAATGATGGGATTTGATTTTGCTGTTCAGATCAAGCAGACTTTCAAATAGTGAAACGTGATTTTATTTTATTTTTTTCATGGAAATAATCAAACTGTTGCAGACAGTGAATTGCTCAATCTTGCTGATATTAATGCTCAATAAATAGCAATCCATTGTCTGCCAATTACACATTTGCCGGTGACAAGTTGAACCTGCCTAGCAAGTGAAGGTCAATTTTTTCATCAAAAACACTGCTTGATGGAAGCTATAATGTTGCTTTATTAGTTATTCTATTAAGCTTGGTTACTTGGAATGGTACCATGCAAGCTATGTTTTTGATACACTATCACAAGCATTTTCTTACTGCCAGTGATACTCTCTTACAGATACCAGGTGGTGTGACAGCACCAAAAGGGTTCAAAGCTGCAGGCATATATGGAGGTTTGAGGGCAAAAGGAGATAAACCTGATTTGTCTTTGGTGACATGTGAAGTTGATGCAGTTGTTTCTGGTGAATGCATATGTTTTCCAGTGTTTTTTACCTGAGATTTCAGACCACTATATTTTACTCATTATCCTCTTATTGTGTTCTGCATGATCCTATGTACCTAAACAAGTGATATTCTCTTAGTTAATATAACAAATTTGATCTTTTCCCTATCCAGGAACTTTTACCACCAACATTGTTGCAGCTGCCCCTGTTGTCTATTGCAGAAATGTCCTAGACACTTCAACTACTGTATGAAAATATTTTATTCTTGGTGTCCTACCTTTAAATGAATTATATATTTCTTTGTTAAGTTTGTCAACCTAGTTATTGAAGTAGTTATTTTAACATGCAATTTTTTGTGTTTAGGCACGTGCAATATTAACTAATGCTGGTCAAGCAAATGCTGCTACAGTGAGTTTACTTCTTTGCTAACTAGTAACGGTTTAAAAATAAAAGATAGTTGTTGGATTGTCAGAGTAAAATTGGAATTTGATTTTGGTGATTCATTTTGGTACATTTTAGGGTGACTTAGGCTACCAGGATGCTGTAGAATGTGCAAATGCTCTTGCTGAGGTTTTCTTTTGTTCATAACTTACCTTGATATTTTTTCTTAACTATTTGAATATTTATATTATTTTTTATTTTTATTTACCAATTATAGCTCCTTAATACGAGGCCAGAGGATGTATTGCTTCAGTCAACTGGTGTAATTGGCCAGCGGATAAAGAAGGCAAGCATAAGCTGCAATTTCACATCAAGATGATGTTAGAATAACTAATGAAGATTTTTTATTTATCATATCTTCTAATTATATTCTGCAACTTTTATCCATCTCAGTTGATGTTTCTTTACTTCTATTCAGGATGCCCTTCTTAGTTCACTTCCAAGACTTGTTGCTTCATTATCATCAACTGTTGATGGGTATTTTTTAGAAATACTTTGTTGAATAATGATTTTTCTTTTATGCTATTTGATTGATTTTATTTTGTTCTCTTTGTACTCTTTGTTTTCCTGTCTCATTGATTCCTTCTTTCTCATATTTTCCCTTGGAAGATGTATTTACATGCACTTTGTTACAGGTTCAAAAAATCATAGAGTTAAAAGAATTGTGTTCGACAAACTTTGATGGACTGTTTGAACCACAATGGCACTTGATAACATCTTTGTGTAAAGGTTATTGCTTCAGCAGTTAAGATAAACAAACAAAAATCAGATCCTATCTAATGCCCAGGGTTTTTAGGAAAACAGATCCTTTTATATAATTGAACTTCCATGCTAATTCTTTCAAGTATTGTAGAAGTGTATACAAAACCATGCAGATAGTACAAAAGGATTCAGTTGTACTGGTTATTACTAGTAAATACAAGTATGAATCAATTTTCTTGTAAATAGACATTGTGGTAAATGTAAGTTATATGTACGTTCATCTTTATAATCAGACATAAAAAATATGTTAGTATTTCAAGAAAGCATGTAGGACAACAATCCTATGAATCAATTTCTTTTTCCATGTGGTAAAACTGTTCCAGGTTGTTGCTTATTTCAGTCATCAGAAATTCCTGGTGTTTACCATACTTGCTTCTTCCATTCTTTGATTTTTTTAGGGCCGACTCTGCAGCTATTGCCATTACTACAACTGACCTTGTAAGCAAGTCTGTAGCTGTTGAAACAGAGGTCAGGACTTTATATTTTTCATTTTGGCCTTGTTTTTTTTTTCACTATTGGGAAATTACTTTGATGATTAGATTAGTTATGCATCTTTATTTTTTAATATATATATTTTTTGTTTGGATGGGTAAGGTTGGAGGTGTTCCTGTAAGAGTTGGTGGAATGGCAAAAGGTTCTGGAATGATCAATCCAAACATGGCTACAATGCTTGGTGTATGTAAAATTTCCTTGCTTGTATACTTGGAAAAACTCCTTACAATCAGATTTCACAGGGCCTTTTCTTCTTGTTGTTTGTCTTCTGACATCAGGTTGTAACAACTGATGCTGGAATTTCTAGTGACATTTGGAAAAATATGGTGCGCATATCAGTTGATAGAAGCTTTAACCAAATCACAGTAAGTTGATGATACCTAAGTTTTTTTCCCCCCTTGAAATGAAGTGAACAAGTAATATAACAATTAATAGGTAATTTATCTGCATCTTTTTGTTTCATCTCTTGGAAATTCAATATTCATTTAACTTATTTGAATTGCTTTATTTTACTTTTGTTGAAGGTTGATGGAGATACTAGCACAAATGACTGTGTTCTTGCTTTGGCTAGTGGATTATCTGGAACAAATTTGATTTCTTCACTTAAAAGCAATGAAGCTCTTCAACTTCAAGCATGCTTAGATGCTGTACGTTATACAGTATATTATCTTTTGTTATATGAGTGTTTCTGACTTTTAATCTATTTTTGTTTTGTTACACATGCTGGATTTGCTGCCATGGCCTTTATGGATTGGTACATATTAATTGCTCCTTCAATTTGCTCTGTTTAATGGATAACTATCAATTCTTATATTTTGTTACTAGATAACCTTGCTAATCATGTTTAACAAAAAATTTTAGAGATATTATTTCACATTTGATTTTGTGGTAATTGAATGTGGTATAACTTTGAAATTAAAATTGCAGGGAAAATTTAGAAAGTAAGGCTTTTAAAGAAGTAAAACTAAGACTGAATAGGTAAGGTGCTATTTTTGCAATACTAAGATATAAATGAATGGACTAATTGAGCTCGATGGACTAGAAATCCATGAGCAAGAGATTTAGAAGTCTCTGATTTATTATTGAACAAGGAATGATTGATAAAGATATTATGATGAGATAAGGTGGTTAAAGTTTAAATAGACATGGAGCCTTTTCTGATCTCCTCAGATTAAATAACATGTTCTTGTAAGTCTGTTTCTTGCTGTTTTCTTTTCTTTTTCTTGTACATGTACCTTATAGTTTGCATTATATATTCTACATCTTTGTAAGTTTTCAAATCCCTCCTCAACTATAAGCATCCATCTTATCGAGATTTTGATTACTTTAGTTACTATATATTTTTTTAAAATTCTTAAACTCCTTAAATATAGTACAGGCGTCCATACCAGACACATATTACACTTTCGTGTTGCACTTGTCATTGTTTCATTTTGAACCTTGCTTACCTTATGCTGCTTTAATAGAAAAGGAGAATAGAACCACAGGTTCCTTCAACCCAAGGTTTAAAATCTCAACTCGTGTTGAGATTTCGATCCCGGACCGAAATGATACAGTTTCGGTACCATATCGTACTATGCCGATAATTTCAGTATTTTTTAAATATAAAATATATTAATTAAAAATAAAAAAAATTTAATTTAAATATTTAAAAATAAAAAATAATAATATTTTTATATATATATATATATAATGGGAAGGCTTTAATTAAACCTATTTAATTATCTCAATCATAGTAGTTGGGAATTGATTATAACTATTAATTTAATTAAAACTAAGTTCGTTGTTCCGCGCTCGTGTGATTCATCCTCGTCGTCACACAATGCTCGACGATGTCTCCAGTGGCATTGCGCGAGCCCAATGATGTCTCGGGATGCATCGCGCAGCTGCAGTGATCTCTCCAGATGACTCGCTAGGGCTCAGTAGGGTCTTAGGGTGCGCCAGCACCGGAGACTTGACTGTGTTAGTTTCTGTCCACGGGCAGAATAAAATTTTTCACCTGTATCGGACAAAACGGTTTGAAATTTCATCCATGCTTCATCAACCTTCTTGTTTCTACTATAAATAATGACCACCCAAGTTATAGTATGCAATTATGGCTATAATTTTACTGGATGATGCAATTCTCGAATCTTCTGAATGTACATAAATGCAAGCTTAGTTTTTGAGATCTTCAAGGGGAAGACGAATGGTTATGTTTCCAATAAGACAAAATTGTCCGAGGAGCACAAATATATGATCATGCTGTTTTGAAATGCTGAAGAAATTTAAATGAAAGTTTAAACTTAAAATATGCATATGTATGATCTCATTACTACATATTCATGTTACAATACTAAAGTAAAACTTTGAACTGTCTGGGTATCATACAATTAACCTCCAGTATATTAGTACTTTCTTTTATATCTGTGTATGCCAGTTTTTGTATCAACATGATTATGTTGTTTAATGTGGTGTGTATGAACTTTGTGAATCTGTTATGACACAGAATTGTAAAAGTTCTATGCCTGCAGGTCATGCAAGGTCTTGCAAAATCGATAGCATGGGATGGCGAGGGTGCAACATGCTTGATTGAGGTTTCATTCAATCGCCAAATTCCTTTTTTCTTTTCTCTCGTTTTTTCATTTGGTCAATATTTTGCATATGACTATTGTTAACTCTTTTCAATTGAATCAAATAGCCTAGTTTGTAGTGTATCAATGCTTTGTCAGTTATTCGAGTATGATCTTAAAAATGTAATACAACAAGGAATGCAACTGGTGATGCTCATGAATACTTCTGATGATTTCAGGTCACTGTAATTGGTGCCACTGGAGAGACTGAAGCGGCAAAAATAGCTCATTCAGTAGCATCTTCTTCGCTTGTTAAGGTATGCAACTATTTGTTGATTATATTAGAGGACTGGATAATAAATCTAGCTACTCTGATAAAATTTGCAGGCAGCTATTTATGGAAGAGATCCAAACTGGGGACGTATCGCTTGTGCCGTTGGTTACGCGGGTGTTCATTTCGATCTTAACGATCTTATGATATCACTTGGAAATATTCCACTCATGAGGAATGGTCAGCCACTGCCATTCGACAGGTACAAGTGCCATCTCAATGCTTGTATCTCAAATAGAAGCTTTTGTGAATATTCCTTCTCTAACTTCGATACCATTATTTGAGATACTACACTCGATCTCAGCTATTGCCAAATAACATAAATTGAGGAATTCCAGCCTAAGTTCTGTCTGACATATTTGAGTTCCCATTGCACGCAAAAGTTACTTTTCTACCTAAATTGGACAGAACAGTAGAGAAGAAAATTGAAAAAAGATTTTTTTTTCAATTTTTTTCTTCTCTTTAGCTTTTCACTATCAAAGGAAATGGAGGAAAAGTGAGTGTCATTGGAAAATTGTGTCACTTAAGTTTGCGGTTTCTTCATACCGCAACACTTTGCACTAATGTTTAACATTGAATCTCTCAGGGACGTGGCTAGTAAATATCTCAGAGTGGCTGGAGAATTGCATGGGACTGTGCATATTTACGTTTCTGTTGGTAAGTTTCTAATTTCTTTTGGACAAGTACGAGCAAAAGAGATCTTGTTTGTGTAATTTTACATCTAATTTGACTTAAAATATAGTTAATAGTGATAAAATTTGCAAAGTGATTTGATTATCGACTTATTTACAAAGTAAATTAATTTTAAAAGCTTCTAATAGCTCTTTATATCATTTAATTAGTCTCAGTCTTTATAATTTTTCTACTAGAATTCTACGATTGATTTATTTTATTGGCATGACTCATTTACATCAATTATCATCTCTATCTTTATATCTTTTGGAACAGGAAATGGTGAGGGAAGTGGGAAGGCTTGGGGTTGTGACTTGAGTTATGATTATGTGAAGATCAACGCGGAGTACACTACATGAGGTTCGTCGCAATGGGACAGCAATTGCTAGCTCGCCAAGAAGAAGCACTCGCGTTTAGTAGCATCCCATTCGATGATAATTATCAATAATCTGTCGTATTTATCTAACAATCTACATTTCATGTCTTGAATCCAAAGTTTGTGTAAAATTATTTCTAGCAGGGTAGAACTAGAATCGTTGTAGGTTTGTTTGAATCAAAAGGCTCTTGTACCATTCTGTCGGATTTTGATGGTTAGGCAATGCAGTCCCTGAGACATAATTGAGTTGATTACAACATAACAGACTTGTTGAAGTAGATAAAGATTAAATTTCAATAAAACTGAGATAATATTCTTTTCCATCATGAATAATTATAATTTCTCAATTTATCTCTTCACAGATGATTGTGAGACTAATCGTATGAAACCGTTAGAGGGCAAATTTTATCTTCCTGAAGATGGTTAGGCAATGCAATTGAACTTTTTTTTTTTTCTATATGATTTTTACTCATATAGGAGTTGCTCTGATTCCAGTCAATTAACAAAAAGTTTGTTCTAACTGAATCGGGCAGTTTGGTTAGAAGCCAAGTTTGACAATGGGAAGACAGTTCTCATATCGCATTGTTCGCTATGTATCTGTCCAAGGAAACAGAGTGAAAGGCCATCTGAAACACAATTCTCCACGTTTATCCCTGCAAAAGATGAACAACCCCAAGAATGGCATATGATCTAACATCTAGCTAGCAGAAAACCTTTTAATCGACAAAAAAAAAACAATTCACTCCAAATTGGGGACATTTAAACTTGAAAAATTGACCTCTTGTCATCTTCTTGAATCGAAAGAACATCATCCATCAACATTATTTAAATTAAAACTCAAACATTTATTGTATTTTACTCATAACATACAATGACAAAAATATAAAATCCAAAACATAACAATAATAAGAAATCAACCAAACTAAACCCATAACCACCTCTGATTAACATATCACGCGGTATACGTACTCTATTTTACGAGGTAGGCCTTGTAGAAGAAGGCAGATTGAATCATCCCAACTGAATCCGACATTCGAAAAGGGCCCTCCATAGGATACACCTGAGCCATTATGATACATTTGAGGATCTAATTGAATCTAAAAGGTTAATTATCAGAGTTAAGATTACAGCATGAACCTATGAACCTCTGCGCTGGTGTTTCCTGTGGAGGCCTCTTCTATAAAATTTGAGTTCGTCGAGAGTGGATGGTAGCTTTGCTGATGATACCCTTCGGCCATTACGAAATGCACCTCCTTCTAATAGAAAGCTGAAGCATTGCTTGCACTCATGTTCACATGATAGGATCTCATACCGAATTTTAGGGCTTGCCTCACATCACTCTGCAAGTATATCAGTTGATGAATTATTGCAGCTGTAGAAGTCAGTTACCATAGGAATCCTCAGTTGCAAATGTCGGGAAGATAAACATACCTTCAGTGGCGTTCTTTACGAGTAAAAGAATAAATTCTGCATGATGCCATACTGGGTCGCTGATGGCTGATCGATCACATTATCTCATCACACTAAACTTGAGGAGAAATGGAGCAGAAAATACAAGCTTAGGCTCCCGTATGTCATTTGTTACTGGCGTTTACGAAATAAACATTATTTTCGATAGATATTATAGCCAAATTATTGATTGGCCCTCCCTGACCTCTCTTCCTGTTTGTGAGATCTTCAGGACACTCCATAGCTATAGAAACTTTCAACGAAAAAGACGGTGCTTTTGGAGTTCTGTAAAATGGAACGTTGAGAGTCTGGTTTCTCGCTGCATCACATCCTTTGAATTGGCTTAGATCAAGGAAGACATAGTCAATTGACTTGCCCATTTCCATTAAGATCCAGAGCCTGTCATTGTTTAAAACCTCGTATATAGTTATGTGGAAGGGGATGCCAACTGGTAGCCCTGGAATGAAAGTCAGAGGGTTTTCTGAATCATTTCCCGTGACTTGAACTTCGGCTTTTTTCCGTTTGAATCTTCCAGAATATGTCACCTTTTGAGGATAGAAGAGTTCCACCATCTTTCGGAACCCATGTGGATGAAAGTCTGTATCCGTTGTGCATCCATTGCAAACACGCTTGACTTCCTTGGCAAAAGCAGAAAGATTAGATGGTCCTTCACAAAGGAACTCCAAGCGCAAGATTATAGATTTCAGCCTTGCGAATATAGGTTCAGGGGGTACCCCAATCTCGGTGAGTCTAAAAGCACAACTAAGTAAGGTCAACTCTAGAACATGACACTCTTCATCTCTCTGCAGATCACAGAAGGCATTCCTCAATCTTTTGAGATTTGCATCTAACTTTTCCAGTTTGATATCCAGTGCCGTCATACCCATAAAGCAAGATCCAGTCGACAGACACCTCTCCCACACTTCAGCAATCAGCTGGATTACCTCAATGTACAATGCTGCAAAGTCTAAAAACCCACATGCAGATTGGTCGACATCCCAAGCAATGGTTTCTAATTCTTCTTTGCAATCCCTACATGAAATAGAAATCATACAACATAAGTAACTTGAAATACATCGAAATTAAGCTTTCAAGGGCCAGGCTTCAACAAAGAGTACCTTAACAAGCTTCGCACTTTATGTAGCTGATGTGACTTGATCAAGGGCCAGGCTTCACCAATAGTTTTCAAATTAAGCTTAATGGAGTGCATTATTTCATCATTCAACAGCTCACTGCTGTCTTGCAGTTGCTCAGGGAATGTTAATATCTCGCTAAAATCCATCGTATTTCCGTTGAAAGCATAATCAAACATTGTGAAATCAACTTGGCCAGAAGAGTTGAATAATTTATTGACTTCTTTGCTTTGAGAGCATAAATAAGCAACAAGGGAATCTAGGCTTATAGCACCTCTAAGAGCTGAGGCAATTCTTCCACAAAGAGGAACTGCATAAGAAAATAGAACCGTAGGTATATCAGTAGTTCGCTGTTCATTGAAGAAAGATGATGAGATGATTAACACTAACTTTGCTGCCACCCCAGGACTATCTAAGATCAGCTCTCCACATGAGAGATCTATCTGGATAATTGAAAATGAAAGTTAGCATTAGTGTCCCAGTGAATTTAGTTATGTCAAATCTTAACAATTATAACATGGATTGTGAAGTAAATGGATCTTATGAACATGACGACTGCTCCTTTTATATCTAAAAAAAATGACATACCTTTTTCACAAATTCTCTAGCTACCTTGGTTGAGAACTTCTTGTGATTCTTACCGAGAAAGAAAAGAACAATGAAGATATCTTTTTCTTCCTGCAACAAGAGGTCAAGAGATAGTTGATGAGAAAGATGTGGCATACCTGACAAGACAGTTTGAAAGACAAATTACGAAGATTTCAAAGGAATAGCAAAATAAAGAACTTGTCAGTTGCCATTTTTCGATCACCAAGTTGGCTTTACCATGAGTTTGATCAGAAGAATCTGAAAAAAATATTCTTGCCAAAAATTTTATAAAGAGAGATTATCTTTTTATTACAACTAATGTCGGCATGCAGAGATTGAAAGTAATCCAGACACTATTTGAAAGCAATGCTAATCAAGATATCCTCAAATGGAACACAATAGGTATGAAGCTTCCATAAATTATTGGATATCTCCAAATTATTTGGAATCGGCTAAATGGATCTTATCCTATCATCGATCTTGTACGGCCATATTGTTAGCAGTACCTAAAACACCTAACTTTTTTGCCAATGTTTAGCAATTTTTGTTTGTCTTGATCCACCGTCACACCGTTGATTTAAACTAATGCAAACTACATAATTATGAATCTTGTTATTATAAATATATACTATCTTAATCTAATTTCTCTCATCTTTTTTTATCTGCCTATCAAAGCTACACATAATTGCTTGCAAGTAGTAAATATTTTTATTTTCTCTTTCAATAATTTCTCATGCTATAGTGTCAGAACTTCAAAATCAGGGGTAAAGAAGAAAATTATTTCAACTAGAAATTAAGAAATAGAACATTACAGTGGATAATATAAGTTGAAACAGGGAAAAGTTTACCAAAGTAAAGATAAATAAAGCTTTAAAGAAACTGATAGAGGCCATTAACTAGAGAATAAACATGTTACATTTAAATTAATCTTTTAAAAGAACAACAACGACGACGACCAAGCCTTATCCCATTAGATGGGGTTGGCTATATCTTTTAAAATAACATGTCAAAAATTTCAAAGCAAAAGGGGGAAACGTCATTGTCATAGTTGTACTGGAATGGCGTATATCAATGGCACAGCCTTTTTCCCTTCTTTATGATAATGCAAAGAACAATCGATCTTCCCAAAAATAACAAAAATATTTATATATTGTGCAGGCAATTGTATTGAAACCACAATCAAGCACATTTTTAGAAACAGTTCCCTTTTCTTGATAGATGAAAATAGAAGAATCAGATTTGCTTTTTTTTTTCAAACAAGGGGATCTATTTTTCACCTTGATTTGTTTTTTCAGCCAACAAGAACTTAAACAATCCACTTGTATGGTTGGTTCCGTGGGACAAGAGGAATAAAATGAGCTCTGTTGAGTCTATGGACTATGGTGCCATGCCAGAACCAAGTGCATGGATGATATCCTTTACTACCCACAGCAATGAAAACTCAGCATATAATTTACCAATTACAGTACAGAGATCAATTTTGTGATTAATTAAAGTTTAACTTTCTTTCAAAGAAATGCACTTTATCATTGTCCGAGTTCCTCCAAAGAAAAGTATTAGTAGTCTTGCGATAAGATCCATAAACAAATTGGAGTTAGCAGTTATAAACAAACAGATATCTAATGGGATTTAATTAAGGGATCGGCATAAAGGGTGACTATTGAGGTGCACAAAACAAGAAATGGAAAGCAACATATACTTCTAGAGAGTGTAACATGGAAATGTACTAAAGCAAGTCCTACAAAGTCAAACCTCTGGGAATGTCTCTAAATTGGTGATGAGAGAATCAATTGCTTCAGTGAATGTCACAAGATCAGGCAACTTCACTAGCTGAAGCAGTTTCCTCGCTTTGCATCTTATCGAGGCATTAATATCTGCTAACGGCCAAAGAAACTGCAGAGATTCTCAAATAATTTAGTATGAGCCAACATCACATAAAAACAAGAAGAGTAAAACACAACTGGAATTCAATTCAACCATGGCTAATTTATGCTATTTATTGTGCAAGACTAATCGCGAAAGTTATGAATGGATCACATCTATCCATAATTCACATCATATGCAGTGGCAACAAACAATAAGCATTAGATCATTAGTGAGATATGAATCATGATGCAGCAATAAATCACATTACAATAACGAAGAGAGGAATATAAGATTAGATCGCATACCATTTGCATGTGTTTGCTCTGCATTGTTAGGCGGTTACAAGTTGCCATATGACACAGTGTTTGCAAAGTTTGTGATCGAACCACCTCTGTATCATCGTTTAACATGTCCATTAACAAGTTTATGGCCTCATTAGCAAACTGGGCAGAGGAAATACTTAGCTTTCCCAATGATCTACAGGCAGCTTCCCGTACCTAAAAAAGATAACAGTCAACACTTCAAAGAGGAAGTACATAATTATAATGTGTCACTGAAAAGATAAGGAAAAACAGAATAATAAGTTGGAAATCACCTTGTAAAATTCATCTTCAATCCCATGCACAAAAATGCCAGCAGCCGATGGCAATGAAGTTTTAGTTCCATTGACAGAACATTCAACAAGAGATCCACTCTTGGCACGCAATATTTTCTTGGAGAGAGACTGTAACAGGACATTCTCCTGTACTAGCCTTACTCTCCCAAGAGCAATAAAAGCTTCATATCTAACTTCCACACACATATCTCTAGCCATTGAACCAAGCTGAAATATGAATAATGGACTTAGATACAAGTAAAGATAGAGATCAGTAATAGGAAAAAAATCTAGATTCTTGAAATTATAGTATTCTGCTAAGCTACCAGTGAATAGCACATGAATATTAAGGGTGTCAAAAATTGACCCGATCCGACCCGAAAAAAATCAGGTTAGGGTTGAGATTTTTCGGATTCGGGTTGGTGATATTGAATTGGCTTAAATTCGGATCGACCCAGGTTGATTCGGATTTAGGGGTTTTTTTAGGGATTAAATCAAGTTTTATTTTAAAAATTAAGATGTTTTATGTAATATTAGTATAACAATGATAAAATATTGAGATAAAAGTGAAAAATTATCGGAAAAAATATCAAAAAAATTCGAGTTAGGCAGGTTCAGGTTTAGGGTTGATTTCGGATTTGGGTCTGTTCGGGTTGAGATTTTTTAATAATATTTTTGTTTCAACTTGACCCGAACCCACCTGACCCACCCGAATTGATACCCATAATGAATATTACAATGCATCCAAATCCAACATAGTAGCAAATCACTGTCGTTTCCCAGTAGACCAAATGTGAGATACTAAAATATATAGATCAACAAGACATAGCTACAATAACAGAAATCTACTTCCAGGTAACTTGGCTGTTAGAACAACTATTTTAAAGCTTAATTCATTCAAGCAAATGGAGGAATCTCAAATAAGCTGGGTTGAAAAACATATAAATGACAACTAAAGAAGCAAAAAAGACAAATGCAAAACAATCAGACAGATTCTCTAAATTCACTATAAAGTATTATATAAGAGCTACCTGTTTGAAAAAAAAAATGATAGGAGATCACCAAATACTTTCATGAAGAATACTGAATCTAACATGCCACAGATATACAAAAAGAGAAAAACAAGAGATAGAAATAAACTCAGAAAGGATAATAACTCAGGCATCAAGAAAGGAAAGAAAATAGTGCTCACCTGAACAAATATCATAGTCATTTGATCACTATGCTCAGCTCCCTGTTGGCTGGCAGTAAAAATCTGCCCACATTCGCTGATCTAGTCATAACATCTCAAGCGCATCAGCTGGTTCAGATCAAACATTTCCAAAAAAAATGCAAGTTCATGTCAAACCAATCCTTACCAATTGAACAGCAGCCAATCTCACTGCCTCCACTTCGTCCTTGAGAAGCTCGACAGCACGATCAAAAAAATGCTCCACGACCAAACTATCAATGCCACCTCCAGCATACCTTAGCAAAGCTATCATGCCATCAACCGCACGTCTCCTAACCAAGGGGTAGAGATCCATCACAAGGCTAAGAAAAATTCTGATTACTAGATGACGCCCGAACAAATCCCCGCGCATTCCCTCCACACTCCTCACCAAGATATCAAGTATCCCCGACCGAACAGCCGCAATTGGGCTTGAAGCAAGCGATATAAGAAGATCGCCGTTTAAGACTGATGCAATAAGAGAAAGCTCTCCTTCCCCTTTATCACCAACTTCTCTATCAGCACTCAGAGCATGTGCCTCCGCGGCGGAAACAAGAGCTGCAAGGGCATCCGCAGCTAGGCTGTCGCAACTATCGAGGAAAGGACGAACAGCAGCGACCACGGCGGAGGCGAATTCTCGGGATAGCATGGTTGCATCACCAAGGATCTTGAGTGTCAAACGGAGGTTAGTAGGGTCGTCAGCGCGGTGGCGTAGGGAGCCAATGAGGATCTCGACGATGGAACGGCGAGTGATCTCAGTGGAATCGGGGTGCGTAAGGAGAGATCGAGCCAAGCAAAGCGTCCTGAGGCAGCGAGGTGAGTCGGCAGAAGAGGAAGAGAGCTGGTTTTGCAGTCGCGCAAGGAGAGCACCCTCCATGGTTTTCAGGTCTTCAGTCATCAAAGATGGCGATGCTACTGCTTCACTCCGTCACGGCCTTGTGTGAGCGATCTGCATATTTGTAGGCAAACAATAAGAAACTAGAGAACGAGAACGACGGCGGTGCAGAACGAGTGGGCAGGAAGGGTTACCGAGCTCGAGAACGATGGCGGCGGCGCTGGAGCTCGACGACGGCGAGGGTTTCGGCGACAGGCGGAATGGGTCGCGAAGGTTTTAATTTGAATAATTTAATTCAGTTGGATTCAATTTTCATAAGAGTAAAGTGTAGGGGTTAAAGTGTAACTTTCCAGTAGCTCAACTTTACAATGGCCGTTGGATTTGTCTCAGGCGGAGATGAACGTCAATTAAGACCGTGCGATGGACGAATCGGACGGTCAGATAAAAATCCCTAGACCCCCATTGTGTAACCCCCGCCCAGGATTTTCTATATAAGGGATTTCAGCGTTTGGTTCGTCTATATCATCAATCAAATATTTTATTTTTTAAATATTTATAAATTATCTATCAAATATCTCATTTTTAAATTTTATAATTTTTTATTATTAAAAAAATATAAATCTATCTAACACAAATTTATACTCGATGATTTCTAATCATTGCTGAAATATCCTCTCATAATATGAAATATTTGTCCATGGATATATTTTTCTAAATTACTCAGATAAATATCTCTATGGGATGCCCTAATATTATTTATTATTTTAATAGATGAGATACATAAAATAATTAAATATTAAATTTAAATTTAATAGAGTATATATAGAATATATAAAATTTAAATTTAATAATATTCAACCTAATTAGATAATTATTAATATAAAAATGATAAATTACAAATTTTAAGTATTTTGGATTATTTTTTAAAAAAGATTGAGAGATATTTTATATAAAATACAAATAAAATAGTTGAAATAGAGATGAACGTTGATGTTTTTTTTATCATAAAATACTTCTAAATTTTAAAATAAAATTTTATAAAATGATAATTAAACTTGCTATATTATATGGAGTTGAATATTGAACTATGATTCGAACATATGAGCAGAAAATAAAAATTGCAAAGATATAAAGATGAGAATATTAAAATAGATGTGCGAATATACAAAGATAGATAAAATAAGAACTAAAAATATTATTTAGAAAACGCGATCGGGATACGGGGATAACGCGATCGGGATTGCGGCGGAAAACATGAAGCGGGTTTTTATTCTCCTCTTAATGGATCAAGACCCGAAATCCAAAGCCCTTAATCAATCGAACCCAACCAAATGAACCGGCCCAAATAACCTCTGGTCCGAACCGGCTGAACCGAACCAACTTCTTTTTTGGTTCACTTGGTTCAGTAGACAAACGACCTCCGATTTGGTCCAAACAAGTTTCGTTTGGTTCGTCTTCACGAGACGATTCTTTTCGTATTTATTTTGAAATTTTTCGGTATCTTACATATTTTATATAAAATACAAATAAAATAGTTGAAATAGAGATGAATGTTGGTGTTTTTTATGATCATAAAATACTTTCAAATTTTAAAAGAAAATGTTATAAAATGATAATTAAACTTGCTATGTTATATGGAGTTGAATATTGAACTACGATTCGAATATATGAGCAGAAAATAAAAATTACAAAGATATAAAGATAAGAATATTAAAATAGATATGTGAATATATAAAGATATATAAGATAACAACTAAAAATATTAAAAAAAAATCGAGATTAGACTTATTACAAAAATTTAGGAAGACATATTTATGATGGTATAAATATGTACATAACGACCAATAAATACTGTAGTTAGATAATATAAAATTATGATAAATATACATATTAAATGATAAAGAGGAAGACTTACCAAAGACTTACTTAGTAATAATAAAATAATATAAATGTGATTAGAGAGGGAGCTCACTGTGAATTCGTGAATGAATTAAAGTAAATGACTTCTTGAAAATGTTTTCTCTTTGAATGCCAATAATTTTCGTGGACTATGAACTTTTTTTCGATGTTAATGATTTTTCATCATCTTGAACACAAATTTGTTTTAAAAGCTTTAATATTCCAAAAATTTTATAGCAAAATGGATTTTGATAAAAAAAATAAATAAAATCTTCTCTCCATGTATATATTGGAAGTATTTTTCTCTCTCTATTATTTATATGATTTTTTAAATCTATAAATAAATAAATAAAATAAAGGTAAAAAGGAAGAGGATATTTTTTTTATAAATTATCAAAGAGCATAACTCACTAATTATTATAATAATCTACGAAATCATAATTATTATAATATATATAATAGTTAAGATATCATAACTACTATAATTGCAACAATGCGTAGCTTGTAGTTATAGTTATGATTTCATAGCTGTTACAACTACAATAGTTGTAATATTTATGAAACTGTAACGGTTATAATATGAAAAATAATCTTAATAAAAAAGATTAAAATTTTTTGAAACCTTCGAAAAACTTTTAAATTATATTTTTTAACCTAAAACTAGATCATTATGAATTACACCCGGTAACAAATGTAGATTTCTAAATGAGTTTCGATTTGATATATTGTGCATCCCATATTTCAATCCGAGATAAAAAAATTATGATCTCTCAAAACTCATCTAATATTCATAATTATAACAATTACAAAATTATAGCTACTATAACTATGTAACAATTATAATTTTATATTTGCTATAACACACCTTGAGTTTATGAAAAATATAAAAGAGGGATAATAATAAAAATAATATAATAGAAGATAGTTGGGTAATTATATATAGGGTAAGATATTTTGATAAAAAAAATATAAGTGGACCGTTATCTCCCTAATTTAAAAAATAAAGGGAGTCCTTTCTTATCTTTGCCCAATATTTAATTCATTTTATGATATGAACTAAGGATCCATCGTATATATATATTTTTAAAACAAGATGGTTGGCCAAATACACTAGTCAAGACTTTTACAACAAATCCCTCGTGGCAACCATGTGACTACCTTTTAAAGTTAAGAATTACGTGTCCCAACCTCGTGGCGTGCTTGTCCCGGCTCGAGTCGGGGATGTTGCTCGGTCGGGCCATCTGTGAGTCGGTGAGTCGAGTATGCCAGCCACTCGGCGTATCTGGGAGTCGGCCTGGTGAGATTATTCGTCTTCTCGGCGGGCCTAACTGCCGGGCTCGTATTCTGGGCTGGTACCCGGGAACCTGGATCCGGGTCTCAGCGCTTCAGCCGACTATCAAAGTTGACTCGACTCGGTCATCTCTAGGTCGGGTCCCGACCCGTATCTGTGGGACCGTAACATATATATTTAAAACAACCAAACACACTAGAAGACTTTTACAACTAATCCCTTGTGGCAACCATGTGACTACCTTTTATTGTAAGAATTCTCTAAATTATGGGTGTAAACTGAAAACCTAAAATATGTAATATCTTAAGGTCTAAAATGAAATTACACCGGAAGCTTCTCGTCTGACGTGGCGATCCCATCGGGACCGTACGTTAAGGCCCCATTTTCCACGCTTAAATAAATAAAATAAATTGACCCACGAAAGGACAAATACGGCCCAATACATTACTATTCATACTTCCTATTCGACACCCGATCGTATACCGGCGCCCTATCCGTTGTTATCAGTTTGGCTCCATTGCCTTCTCTTATTAGGCCGCGGGTATAGTATTCCGTAGGTTGTTGTATAGTACGTCTTCTGGTGGAGACGTAAGCGTCGAGGGGACTTGTCCAGCGTAATAAACCCGATTTGAATCCGGCGCATAAGTCCGCCACCATAACAGACCCACTTCTCCACCTTCCCTTCATCGAATTCGACGGAGCTCGCCCAATCCACACGGCGGACGGCGACGAATCGCCGGCGATCTGGTACCTCCGTGCTCGCATCGATCATCCTGAATCTGTACAGATTGATCGGTTCCCTCCTATCTCCGAATTCGGTAGAAGATATTGGGCCGTGATGTCTCGCGGCTATGTTGATGCCTGGGATTCCACGTTACCGTGAATCGATCCGGTGATCCGCGAATATGGTTCCTATTTGATCGAATTTTGTGTTGTTTCCGGGTTCGGCATCGGGGAGGTTGGTCAATTGCGATAAAAGCCGAGGAGTTCCGGGAATTCGCCGTGAAGAGCTGGATTTGATGGATTCGGCGTTGAGTTGTCGAGTATCTCCCTTTCCCGTCGTTCTTTCTGAAGTTATTTGTTTTGTTTTAATTACCTTTGGGCGACAGGTGGTATCGTCGAGTGTTGGTTGTTAGATCGATAATGGGAGCAATGCTTCGTTTGCAGTCGAATTGGAGTGAATTTGGTGTTTTGGCAGAACTTCATTTTTCTAAGGACTGATAGAGAGACTTCCACTTTATCTTTTTGCTAATTCAATGATAGCGCAGTTTTTTAACGCCAAATTGTGATCATGAAAAATATTAACCACATAAGTCTCTAGAGTTTATTTTGGTTGTGATGCTAACATTCATTTTCTCTAACGATTATAGATTGAATTGCTTATTGTGTTCAATTCTGATGGAGTCCTAACTTTTCTTCTTCTTACTTTGAGCAAGTAGAAGTTGATTAACCTATCCTTAATTCTTTCGTAATCACTAGTGTTGTGACTCATTATTTCCGCATGAAAATTTTACACCTCTTACTGCTTTAAGGATGGAGTGACATCTTGAGATTCTTGCAACTGGTCTTTCTACTAGGAAATCTTAGATTAGTAGCAGTAGCTTTGGCCTAGTTTTTTCTATAACCAGCCATCCTTTTGGGTTAAATGACACTAAGCCCTTTGGAAATGGTTCCTGGTAATTCAGGTTTAAGTTCTTGGAAATGCTACATGCGAGCATCAGAACTATTGATCATTAAAAGGTTTTTTATGAAGAAATTGAACAATGATTATTTTTCCAAAGTGCTTATTCAATTTCAGTTTTTGAATCTTATTACTTTTCTGGCTAGATGATCAAATTACTGTTCCATTAACAGGAAGTGTTATTGATGCAGACACTTTCATGATTTAGACTATATTACGTTTACTATTTTATTTAGCATAATATAGATAATGGATTTGTTACATATGTCAATATTTTACAGTGATAACTATAAGGAATTTTAGTATGTCATGGATTATGAACTAGGTTACTGTTTGGTACCTGCTTGATATATTCCCATTTTATTCTCATGTTTTTACTCTCTCCTGTAAGAGTGCCAATTGTAGCATGTCTTCTAAGTTGCATCAAATGATATCATAACCACACTTGGCCTTCTACATGATGGTGCAGGAAGGCACAAGATTTGTTAAGAGAGCTATGTGTCCTAATTGTTAATATTTGTTGGTTGTGGTTGAAGGAGCTCTATTTATCTATTGCATGCCCTATACATCATATATTGAATGCCTTTTCTCCACATTTTACTTCTATGTGAATGATGCATACCCTTTCAATATTTAGACTTTTCTAGATTTAATATTTTATGCATGGCAATAAAGATACAAGGAGTCTATTAGCTTAGTAACAATTATTTCCCTCATACATATAGCAATGCCTACATAAAGGCATAATCATAAGTAGTTTAGTATGCCATGATTTATGAATCAAATTACTATTGGTATCACCTTGTGGTCCGCCCCTTATCCTCTCTTCTGTCAATTTCCTGGGATAGAGTATACACTGCAAACATTTTGTATAACATTTAAGTTTACTCACCTCAGCCACCACAATAAAAAGTATAAACAGAATTGGGTATCAAGATATTTGGGTTTATGAATATGGTTAATCCTGTCACAAGCTTATTTTTAAATAGGACTGTGAAACACCCATTTCAAAATATGCACAATAATATATGTGAGTCATGTGGCTAATACAAAGAGAGAAAAAACCAAACAGGTTCTCATCAACATGTGAACTCTCTAATGACGAGGTTAAGTTGTAGAAAATAATAATCAGGAATGCTATTGAGACCAACATAATCTCATCAAAAGAATGCGGACTGACTTAAAGTCTGATTTCCTTTATTTTACTTATTGTTCTATTATATTTAACTGAGTTTGTTTGATAAACCTAATACATCATTTCCAATGGTTCTATATGTGCATGTATAATCATGCAAATGGAACAGTATAAATTTGGGGATGTATGAGTTGAACGTGCTACTTCTTTACCTCTATGTAATTATACACTCTGAGTAGTTTGCAGTAGAATGGATGCTTTCTTGGCAGATTGTAATGCCTTTGTCATTTTATCTCATCAGGATAAGTTAACATACTTCAGAATAAAAGAGCTTAAAGATGTCCTGTCCCAACTTGGTCTGGCCAAGCATGGGAAGAAGCAGGTTAGTCAGTTTTTTCTATTATATGTATGTTTGCAACAAAGTTATTTCAATCCAAATGACAGAATTGCTGCAATTGCAATTTGGTCGCTGTTGAAATAACTACCTCACACGTCATAGTAGCAACAAAAGGGCTAGTACATGTTTTTGTTGTTCACCTATTTTGGCATGTTCACCTCTCTTCCTCACTTGACATTCTCTCTCAATCTGTTGATAATTTGTTATTTGAGAATATTTTTATTTACAGATTTCAATTTCAAGCAGAAGAATAAATTTGCATTTGAACTTTGAATGCTCTTTGTGGAATTATGTGATATTTCTCACTAAAATTGTGTACCATACTCATATTTGAACATATCATATTCAAATGGTTAGCCTGAAAATGGTTATTGGTCTATGATCAGCCATTCTGCAATTGAATTGAGTTTTTATCCAGCTTACAGTCTTTTTATCAGTAGTTTTCATTGGCTGCTCTAGATGGCTTTGCCTGATCTTTGATCTACTTATAATAGTCATGTTATCATATTATGCAGGAATTAATGAACAAAATTTTGGCTCTCCTCGGAGATGATCAAGGTATTGAATTGCTTAAATTTTAATTTGCTATTTCATCCTACCTCATTTTGGAAGCATCATTAGAGTCACTTCCTATGGTTTCACTTTAACATGTAGACCTCTTTCGAAAATAAAATGTAATTTGTCACTCTCACTTTACCTATACTTTCATGTATGCTTTGTTTCACTAAATTCATTTATTTTTTCTAGTTAGTTGACATTGATTATTCACAATTTTGTATTTATTTCCCTGTTCATCATTTCTTTTTGTTAAACCATACTTTGCAGTTTGCAACAGCCAACGAGAGTATAGTTTACTTTATCCTCTCAACATGGATTTCAAATGTTTTTTCTCTGTCTTATTATTTTTCTAGAAAAGCTTAATGCTAGCATCCTGGCTATTACTTGTACTTGTGTAGTGTTGACTGTTGAGAATTTTGAGTGGTTTAGTCCAACATCATGAGTTTAGATGCTTGATAAGATCTCATGCATTTGCTCCTTTCAATATTTAAAAATGGCTTAAAGTTTTTTTAATACATTTGTGCTTAACACAATGTGGAATGATGGGACTTCTAATTGGTTTTCCTCTATCTTGTGTTAGGTGTTTTTGCAGCTGAACCCCATATTCTCCATTTTACTTATGCACTTATTCTTCTCCATTCATTTGCAGTTTCTTTGATATACATCCTGACTAAGAGTGGATTTGATTCTTTCTGTGCAGTTCCCAAACCAGTTTGGGCGAGGAGAAATATGGGGAGAGAAGTAGTAGTTAAAATAATTGATGATACTTATAGGTGATTAGTTCTTTGCTATTCTTGCCCTTTCATCTCTACATTATAGTGAACTGTATTCTGGCATGCCTTTTGCAGAAAAATGCAAATTCCTGGAGCCATAGACTTAGCATCTAAAGTGCAAAATGGCTCGGAATTCAGTCATGCAAAATCTAAGGAAGTGTTTGATTCATATAAGCAAGAAACAAAAGTTTGCTGCCCCTGTGGGAAATCATTAATTACTGAATCAATGATTCAGGTAATGCTGCTGCTCTAATTTTTATAGGCTGTAAAACAATCTCCTAGAACATATATGATAATATAGTTTCTAGTGTTCTTACTAGGAGCATGATAAATGATTTTCATATAACCCTAGTTTACATCAAGGGCCAATCTGAAGTCTGTATCCTTTTTACGTTAGTACCACAAGAGCTCACCAAACTTATTCAACATAAACCTCCTTGGTATAGAATATTTATAGACAAGATTGTGTTAATTGATGAACACATTAATAAATTAAATTCAAAACTTGAATTATGGAGAAAAGTTTTAGAAATAACAATTTTAAGTAGAACTGCAATTGGATATATCTAAATTTAGCTTTAGTAACAATAAAAGAATTGAGTGCATAGTTAAGATTAATAAACTTTAAATTATTATAAGAATTTTAGTTATCTTGGATTTATTATTTAACAGGAGAGAGAGACAATGAAGATATCATTAATATGTTAAAAAATGGATTATTTAAATGGAGAGGAGCTATGGAGTAATGTGCCATCATGTGTCCCTTTTAGGATAAAAGAAAAAGATTTATATGGTCATGGTACAATCCTTTATGAATCAATGTGATGCATTGTAAGGAAGTAACATGTATAAAAAATTAACATTGCAAAGATGAGGATGCATGGGTGTGTAAAGGTACTAGAAAGGATAAATCTTATAAAAGAAAAATATTTATATCTGAGAGCAATTAGGTGTAGCTTATTCTTCAAAGATGGTCGTTAAATTTTATATGTAATTAGAAGAATTTAGTTGATTAAAGTGAAGGTGTAAGGGGCTTAAAAGCAAAAAAGTAGTTGTGTAATAAAGAGTAATTTCATTGATATATACTTTTCATAGTTGGAACACACACGACTTGCTGATGATGTTAATGATTGTGATGATGGTGAAGATGATATAACCTTGCATAGTGCTCATTGGAGGAATAAGATCCGTGTAACCAACCTAAAATGGTTGCCATAACACAACTTGATTATAATGTTGATGATTCTTTGTTTCTGTATCTGATATGTTTTTTTTTCCAGCGATAGCAATCTGCTTTTTTTTAATTGCTTGAATTATTGTTAATATTAGTCACACTTTCTTATTACAGAATGATTTTTTTCCCTTTTTTTTTTTTTGCAGTGCGAAGATATTCAATGTCGAATTTGGCAACATATAGGTTGTGTTATTATACCTGAAAATCCTGGGGATTGTACTCCTGCAATTCCGTCTCAATTCTATTGTGAAATATGCAGAGTAAATCGAGCGGACCCGTATGCCCTATAAACCCTTCTAGTTCTCATAAGCATGTTTTATTAAAGATATCTTACTAATTCATAAGGGATGCTCCAAAAATAGTCCCTGTTCATCTCTAACACTTTAACTTGTAATTATTGACAAACCAGTATTCACCATCCACAAGTTGCATGCTATTTCTTTAACATTTTTTTACAGACTTTAGATATGTTAGACAATTCAATGATTCTTGTCAAGCTCAGGTTTATTTTATTATTTAGCACATCTGAGTTGAAGCTTGTTTCTACCTAGTTTGAGATTCCTTGTTTTCTTCTTGCACAAAATTAGCTCAGAAAGGTTTCTGTTATAGTTTAATCTTTTTCAGTATATCCATCTTTACCGTTATTTCTAGAATAAGTTGATCAGCATAGCAGGTCTTGTGAAATGCAGATTCTGGATAACAGTGAAACATGTTTTGTTCCCAGTGAAGTTGCCTCCTTGTGGCCTAGCAGATGACAGGTAAGTGACCATCTTGTCTTTGATTTGTTGAAGTGTCATGCCTGCTTCTGATGTTGTGATTCATTGATGGTCTGGCAAAACTGTTTGCTTATAACTCAAAACTTCCTATACCTGTTCTTACTACAAAGTTGGAAGTTAGAATTAGTCTAAATTGAGCGTGTCTACTTACATTACCTAAGTTGAATCTTGAGATCTGCCTAACAATATGGAGGCAGGCAGTTGGATCTCAAGTTTTAAATAATGTAATGTCTGGCATGAAGATATCAGCTGTATCTGCCATACTAAATTCTTCATAGAATTTTATACAGAGAAAAGTCTTTAAAACTGTATTCAAGCAGTAGTAATCAAACTCCATAGTGAATATCTTTCTGGAGCATATATGCGGACCTTATGTGGTCACTCCTTTGAATTATATTACTTTTGATCTTAAAAATATAATTTAACTGATTGAACTTGAACCAAATTTGACTATTCATTAAATGATAGTTTGCCCTTACCCCATGATGAATAATAATAATATCAAATTTTTAGCTCTTAAATTGACAGAAGTTACAAAAATATGTAGCACTTATGCAAATTAACTTTTAAAATTGGTTGAAATTGGATAATCTTCTTTAGTAAGCATAAGTATCGATAAAATGCCTCATAATAATAACATTACTTGCTCTGTTCTTGTGACCACATTGTGATATATTTATTTTTATATGAATTATAAGAGAATCTGAATATTCTCAGTTGATATAGATCCACATTCTTTACAACTAAACCTGACATCAAGCCTTATCCAAGTGTATGTCATTTTCCAAATTGCAACAACTTTTTTTATTATCACATTTTTTCACTGAGAGATATCTTCCCTTCTCATTTATTGATTTGTTTCATTATGATTAAATTAAAGATAATCTAGATAGTTTTTCTAGTTAACCTAATGACGTAATTAGGTATGCATGAACCTATTGAAACTGCATTTTGGATGCAGTGCAGCATTGCATATGTTTCCTTTTTAAGTGAGTTGTGGAGTTTCTGCAAGTTCATTGATATATTGGATATTTTGTTCATTGCAGATTCTCTTCTCATTAATAACATGGCTATATGTTTTGTGCTTCAACATTTCTTTTTCTGCATCCTTAAGATGTGTTGCCTATGCTTCTGTCTTTCCAGCACCATTACAGTGCTGAATGAAGAGAGGACATTTCAGTTGCCAAGATCAGATAAGGATCTGTTACAAAGACATGATTACAGTCTCCAGGTTTACTATGATTCTCTTGTTTTCTTTTTCTTTTTAATGGATTTTGGATGAACAATTGTTGTGCATCCAGTATTGGATTAACTAAATAAAGAGTTTAATACAAGATGGTATAGCTCAGAGTCCAGTACAGTCTTCAGAAAAAAAGAGAACTAGATAAAAGGAAGATTCTCTTGTTTGCTTTTACTACAAATTATGTGTAGATGCTTCCGTGTGTTTTTCTCATTCACATCTTTTATAAAGCTACTGGCAAAGTATCTTAATTGCCATTTGGTTGTTTTTCTTGATAGCCTATGCATATTATTGCTTGTGTAATTTCATCTCTTAGTAAGGATTGAATTGTCAACTGCTGTTGAAGCTAATGGAATAATACAAATGATGAATTGGATTGCTATTCCATTTGCATCTAAAA
The DNA here is from genome assembly GCF_044706935.1 of Curcuma longa. Taxonomy (NCBI): domain Eukaryota; kingdom Viridiplantae; phylum Streptophyta; class Magnoliopsida; order Zingiberales; family Zingiberaceae; genus Curcuma; species Curcuma longa. The sequence goes on along the minus strand of NC_133869.1, from coordinate 11,051,625 downwards.
TCGTGGTCCAATACCAACCTGACTTCTGGTCAGACCCATGGACCATACTGTACCTGCATTGCTGCATTCACTTGCTTCCCATTGACATGGTATAGGAAGGATACAAGAAGAGGTACAGCAGAAGGAAGAAGAGAAATAAAAAGCTGCTGCCATCACCTACTAAAGCCACTTGTGAGAAGAACATGGACTAAGACAATCTCAGTATAATGGATTTTTAATTAAAAATCCATTAATACTCAACAACATTAACACAGTATCTTATAAACTAATTGTCCCATTAAAAAATCATTATCAAGGTCACTCTTCTTTCTGTGGTTGTCTCTACCAAAGCACAATGCATATCAATTGGTATGTTGTGTGCCACCCAATACGAGTGACCCACTCAGAACAAGATGGTATATTGACCAGTATACATAGTTTCATACCACTTCAGTTAGGAATTAGGCAGTTCACAACCAAACAAGCGAAAAATGGTGGTTCATCTATTGATGTTCTGGAGCGGGTAATTCTTGAACTTACCAAAATAGCACATGATTTTAAACATTGTATCCGTGATACTTATGATCTTTTGCTTATTCCTTTCATAGTATGCATATACATCTGAATTAAATTGTAACTCTCTCCTATGTATACACTTATCTTTCTCGGTTCAAATTGTTAATTATTTATGCTCCTTCTGTACAACTGTGGTAGAAATCTTATTGGTCATTCTCTTACTTCCTGGTTGTGTGGATCAAAAAGTGAGATGATAGGAAGAAAGGGGATGAATGGGATAAGGGAAGACCCTATGCGATGTTCGCTTGGGAGGATGAAGAGGGGATATAAAGGAACTATGGATAAGAGGGAAGGGAGGGAACGGAGAAGGGAGAGATGATCTGCTGTTTTGTTTACTTGAAAAGAAAGAATGGAATAAATGAAGGAAAGAGATTTGATGAATTCCACCATGCAATGCTTGTTGCACTCTTCAGCTTCCTAACTGGACAATACCACATGCCTCGTTGGTTCATGGCATGTGGTATATACAACCATGATGACTCCCAGGGAAACAAGCTCACCAACTACACTGCTCTCAGCCCACATGCCGATCATGAATAAAATATGTAATGAGGCGAATTGAGCTGGGAGGCATGGGGCATGGGGCATGGCAAGACTGTATTGTCAGTTCATGGCATTATCTTTAATTGTGATGATGACTGCTCCAGATCTATAGGCTAGTAGAGCATGAAATTGGGAGAGGAATAAAGTTGGCAAAATTTTCTTTTTTTATTCCGCCTAGTAAGCAACAAGAAGGAACATCCCTGTTCTCACCTTGGCTTTTTCATCCTTCCCCTTTTTAGTACATACTAATATACATATACATTATACACACACATATTGTTTGGTTGCTAATGATACAGTTGAATAGAAATCCATATTTTTATTATGGTAATCAAAGAAGGATTTTTGTGTAACTACAGCTACAATTATCTCGTCTTAATTTACATGTCAAGAGTTAAAAGGATTATAGATCAGAATAGAACAACGATTAAGCTTACGACGGTACATTCATGTTGTTGCTAAATTATTGCAAATTATAAATTGTGAAACTGAATTAACCCTTTCCTCCTTTTAATATTCTTTCTACTTCAAACTCATATTTAGGATAAGTGATTTTATCTTTATTATTTATCTTCCCCATGAGTTTTATGCCATGGTATCATAAGTGATTTTATCTTTATTATTTATCTTCCCCATGAGTTTTATGCCATGGTATCATCTACTATTGCATATGATATACAGAGCAAGTTTTCATTTGGCTGTGTTTTACTATTTTAGTGGAGCAAGATGTTAATTACTGAATATCTATCATAACAGCATGCCCTCTATGTAGGTTTGGTGTCTTCTACTCAATGATAAAGTTCTATTTAGAATGCATTGGCCCCAATCTGCTGAGTTGCAGGTCAATGGTATGGAACTACAATTCTAGTTGTTTATGATTGACATGTGACATTAACTTTCTCTCCCAGTTTTTATTAATTATGGTTATGCCATGTGTTGAATATTTCTTCAGGACTTAATTTATAAGGCCATAATTAGTGAAACAAAGGCATAGTATTTCAGATTAATAATTGCATGTGACCAAAATTTAAAATTGGAGGTATGTGAAAGTTCCAATGGCTTTCCATCACACAGTTTTTTTAGCTAGCAACTAGCAATTACTTATTCGTTTAACTTGGTTTCCCACTGATTGTTTAAATTTTGAGATGTCTTTTCTTTTTTTGTCATTATCCATAGAATATTGATATTTGTAAAACACACTTTGTATGAAGTGATGGGAGGATTCCTATAACATTCCTGAGAAAAGTTGATAGAGATAACTTTAGTGTGTATCTTGGACTTTTTTCCATGAAGCTTCACATTCTTCTTTTTTTTTTTTTAGTTTCTGTGTCTGAAAATTTTCTATTTGGTTTAAGGGCACATGAGGATCAGACAACACTTTTTCATTTTAAGCATCTAATCTTTATCCTATTAATGTTACCTTCATCATTATATCCTTTTTGATAATTGATCCAGCATATCTAAAACTTTTATTAATATCGAGATCATGACCATCCATTTTGGCATTCTCTTGATTCTATTTTGTATTACTAAAACTACATTTCATTTCATATGTTCACTTTTGCTTCTACTTAACTTAGATCCTTCAGTTTCTTAAGGTTTTCTCCAAAATTCACAACTCATTCTTATGTTAGTTGTCAAAAAAGGCCAAACCAAACACATCCTAAAAATGGTTTGGATACTTTATCAATATACATAAAACTAAACGACACTGTAACATCTATCTGGTGATCCGTCTTTATTGGGGACAGTTTGTTGTGGTTAGTTTAATGAATGCTACAAATTGCTGGCATGGATGCAGGACTGGCATCTTATGATTAGCAAGTGACCTAAGTGATCTCATGCATAACCACATCCAAAGAGAATATAATCGGCTGATAAACTTCCAGCATTCTAAGATACAATCCACTAAGGTGGAAATTAGCAATATTATGCTGCAGTTCAATGCGAAGTTATATCATTTTCAGGGAGATTATTAATTAATGGGCAAGAGATTTTGTCAATTATTTATGCATTCTTTATCTTCCTTTGTTAACAGGTGTTTCAGTCAGAGTGGTTGCTAGACCAGGCTCACAGTTATTGGGAATAAATGGCCGGGATGATGGTTCAGTGGTTAGTTCTTTGCTTCCCTTACATTGACATGACTATGCCCGCATAAACAAACCTAGGTTGTTCCATCTTGGTGGTGTTGTCAATGCATTTTACTTGAATTTTTTTTTTGATTGAAAAACATTCTCTGTGAAATCTTAGTGTGTCACTGCAATCCACTTTGATCGTTGATTTACTTTTGCCTGAGTAGTTACTATTAGCAAACATTAAATCATGAAGCTTGTAGAATAGAAGCTTTCCATAGACCAAAATAAAAGGTATATATATATATATATTAAAAGATTTTTTTTATAAATCTCCAAGTTGTGAGGGTACTTTTGTTCATTTAGCTATTCCATTTTTTCCTTTTTTGGTTATTATTATCTAATTTATGATTTCAGATCAGCACATTTAGCGTGGAAGGAGTTAACAAAATTGTTTTATCAAGGCGTGATGCTCGTGTGTTCTGCTTTGGAATCAGACTTGTCAAGAGGCTTACAGTTCAACAAGTAATGTAACTATGTTTTTATTGAATTAGCAACATGGATTTCAACTGAATTCAAATTGTTCATTGATGATAATGGACCTTTTGTACTACCTGAAGTTAGATGATTCATTGGACAAAACTTAAACCTCAAAAATTGGCTTTTCTTTCATCTTAGTTTCTATTATCTGGTTCATTTGTTTGGTAGCTACACAGGCATCGAGCCTCATCCAGATTGTTGGGAGCCTTGTGTATGCTTTCCTTGCCCCTTTCATTTCTGTTTTGGATTTGTTATATCTCCTAACAATTATCTACCTCCAGATTGCTGTATGTATAATTTAACATACAGCAAAGCTTTTTGAGTAAGATGTTATAATAGCTAAACCATGAAATAACTTTGATGGATACTTCTTTAGTTCCTATATTCTTTTGTTTCAACCTTTAGTAGAGATTAACGTTGAAATGAGTGAATATTATTTTAACCAACTTGTTTTTCACCATGTAGGTTCTTAGTCTGGTACCAAAGGAAGCAGATGGTGAGCATTTTCAGGAAGCTCTTGCTCGTGTTCGGCGCTGTGTTGGTGGTGGAGCTGATACTGAAAATGCAGACAGTGATAGTGATATCGAACTAGTAGCTGATTCTGTTACAGTGAATCTCCGTTGCCCAGTAAGTGAAAGTGTACAATTCCATACTAAAATATTGAATCAATCTTGGGTTGATGAATTTAAGTATCCTGGTTGTTGACCTCTATTCCTTCATGACCTGGATGCTAACTGAAATATTTTCTTAATATACCTTCAGATGACTGGTTCTCGGATTAGAATAGCAGGCAGGTTCAAGCCTTGTGTTCATCTAAAAGGTTTTGATCTGGAAGCTTTTGTAGAGCTTTGTCAGAGATCTCGGAAGGTTATGCTGTTCTTAGAACCTTTTCCCCTCACCTTTCTCTTTATTTTCCTTGTTTCCTCATAAAGATTTCTCTCTCACAGTGGCAATGTCCAATATGCCTTAAGAACTATGCACATGAGAACATTATTATTGATCCATATTTCAATCGCATCACTTCCATGGTAGGTCTATGAGGAACTTCAGTTTAATACAACTTTACTTTTTTTGTTGATTTATCATTCCACTTTCGTTATGGTGCTAACAGCTTCAAAATTGCGGAGAAGATGTAACTGAGGTCAATTTAAAGGCTGATGGTTCTTGGTGTGTAAAGGGTGAAGTAGAATATCGAGATCTTTCCAAATGGCATTTGCCTGATGGTACCCTCTCAGATATTGTAGATGGACAAGAAAAATCTGATTTTGGCAATCTAACACATGCAAAGCAGAAAAGTCCTTCAGAAAGGGCATTCACTCAAAATTTAGGAATAAAACTCGATGCAAATGGAGGACCTGAAGATAATGGGTTCTCATCATCTCGGAGTCCTATTCTCAGGCTTGAAAATCATAGTCAGAACATAATAAATATGAGCAGCAGTGCAACTGGAAGCTATAGAGAAGGAGAAGACCAAAGCATAAATCAAGAATTTGAGGGGCCTTTTAATTTGTCATTGAACAACAACAATGAGTTTGATTCTTTTAATATTCGTTATGGAACATACAATATTGAGGATGGACCTCCTGTACCCTTGGAACCAGATGTGATTTGCTTGAGCGACTCTGATGAAGATAACATTGCATTAATTTCTCATGAGCCTGCAAATGGAGTTCATGCAGATGATAGTGATTTGGTTCCTTTTCCAACTCATCCCAAGATTTCAGAAAGATACTCTGAGAACCCTGGTCCAGAGACAAGTGGAACATCATTCCTCGAACTATTTAACAATACTGATGATTTTGGGATGCCCATGCCCATGCCCATGTGGTCAATGCAAACTGGCCCTCCGCCAGCATCAAACTTCCAACTTTTTCGTACAGAGGTCCTAGATGCCTTGGATGATCCGCATGCTACTCTTGACTGTCCACCCTTCGATGGCTATGATTTGACACCAAGTAATGGCGAAGAAACTTCTCAAGTCTTAGATTTTTCAAATTTGCTTCCCAGTACTGCAATGCAAGAAAGCTTCATCAATAATCCCCTTGCCTTTACAAATGATGATCCTTCTCTACAAATTTTTCTTCCTAACCAGCCAATTAGTGTAGACCTTCAGGATGACATGATTATCCAAACTGATGCAACTAACGGAATGAACTCGGATGATTGGGTATCTCTTAGACTCACTGCTGGTGGTGGTCACAGTGAGTCTGCCCCTTCAAATGGATCAATAAGGAAGCCAGAGCCACCAAATGAGACTCAGATGGATCCATTAAGTGCTGCTGGTAAGCACCTTTAAGCAGAGACGCTAATTCTCATCTCATTCATGGTCACCTGTAGCTTACGGTCACATATACAAATACACCACTTTGCTATCGAGATTTTGCAATTAGTAGTCCCTATTATATCTTGGAATTAATGCAAATTAAGAATTTAATTTTTGAAGCTTTTGGATTTGTAATAGTTTATTTTTATAAGATTTCCCCTTTAGCAGAATAAGTCTTTAAACAAAGTCTCAAGTTGGTAATTGCGTTATCTAGTATTGTAGAGAAGTTTTGGTAATACTTTAATTTAATTTGGTACATTTCTTTTTATGTATATGTATAGGGTTATCACTTTCCTTGAATACTTTTATTGATTTTCTTTTGTTTTGTTTGGTCTTTAAATTTTAAAAGGGACACCAACCCTCAATTTTAATCATCTTTTTGCATGATAATATTTCCAGTTCCTGAGATTTCGTTCCTTATATGAGATTGTTCATCCCTTGCGATGCATCAAGCAGTATCAAGCATCAGCGATCTCTGAGTTAGTTTTGGTTCATTTCTTATTCACATATGAAATCAGTTTTCATATCAGTCTCAGTGCCGAAGACCTTTGCAAGAAAGCAGAGATGCTAAAATGGAAGTCATGGAACAAAGAGTCGGTTCCTCCCCCAAAGAATGGGGAACTCCTAAAAGAGACAAAAGATTTATTAGTGTGACTGCAGATTTATTAGTGTGTTTTGTTAATTACCATTGGGATTTCGAAATGCTTTCTCATTCTAATGAGTTCTATGAAGTAACTTGGCCTTCAACTTTGCTTTGCATGCCTAGACAATACCTTTTAATTCTTTTCACATTCCTGATCATCTTTGGTGTATGTTTTGCTTCTCATTTCTGCATTTGATTCTTAGTTTGTGCACACAGCCCCGTTGTTACTAAGCATAAACCACAGCGAAAGCAATAGGCCATCTCCGAGAACTCTACGGTCGGATTCTTCCCCTGGGCAACAACGGGCAGTAAGGCGTCGGTGTCTGTCAATAGACATCGATTCCGATTAGTCGTCAAGTGGCAACTCAATTTGGATTTGGAACCAAGAGGTGGCTTCATGTCAGAAGACAAGCCAATTTGCAAGGATAGCTGGATCTTCCAACTGCCCAAAGGTATCTATCTATCTTTCTTTCTTTCTTTCTATCGCATATACTGTCACAAACCAGTGATGAGGTGATCTCGAGTGTTTTCCAGTTTTCTAATATGAGCCAAAGCCACTCTTGCGCCGCGGAAAATTGTACAATTAGATTCTATAGGAAAGAAAGTCGATAATATGCCTGATTAGGTAAGATAAGTTATTGTTCATGTACTAAAATTGTTTCATTAGTTAAGTTTATACATGTTGATAGCCTAATACCCGATATTGGTGGCTGTTGAAGAGAGTATTTGTCCAGTGGTTACAGTTTGATGATTGCTTTGGATTGAGAGAATTCTGTTAATTAACTACACTCGGTGTTTATGCAGGGATGTTCTTTTGAGTTCAAGCTCTTCTGCTCAAAAATGTCGAAATCAGTCTCCTTTCCTGTCTATGGTACCAAAATATCCTCTTCACGTTCTATTAAGCTATTTCACCAAATAGACTGATGGACTATACCATAGTTTGTAGAATCGCGATCTAGATCGTATGATTCGGAAGTACCAAATCGTTCTTGGATCGCATAGGATCATTTTTTTGTGGTGGGATCGGAACAAGATCAGTGGAATCAGTGTGATCCTACATTGTAACAATTTTTGTTGACCTTTAAATTGGGTCATCTTATGATTTTTTTTTGACCTAGAAACCCCAATCCTACTAATCCTGACCGATCCAATATTATCGATCTGATTCTGATTCCACATCGATCCTATATAGGATCATGATCCTACAAACTATGAACTATACGTTTGGTGAAACAGACTTATCTTATATCAGAATTTTATGAAAATAATTTATTTTAGTTCTTGAGTTGTTTTGCCAAATAGTTGGGGAAACAACTTGGACTGAGGGTATTTTGGTGCATGGGCTGGGAGGAGGCATGCATTTTTGAATAGGAAGGTTAGAAAAGAATTACACATTTTTTGTTGGATTATGTTAAAATAACATTTTTATATTTGATTTTTTTCCAAAACAAAAAAAATATTTTGTATATATATATTTGCTCAGTTAGATAATATAAAATTAGGATAAATATGCATATTAAATTAAATGAGGACAAGATTTTCTATTAGGTAGATTGGCTTATGGTAGGCTGGATTGGTCCATCAAAAATTCATCATTTGATTGCAATTTAAGTCCTACGAGTCCATTTAATTTATTAACCCGCAGATCAATCTGGACCAGTAACAAATCAATCTATCTAGATTTGTAATTCACATGAGCCAGCTCATTCACACTTATCAGATGATAAATTGATAAAATTTCAACTATAATTATTTAAATTGTTTAACAAAGTAAGTTAATTGGCACATCTAATCTAAATTGGCGACTCTAAATTTTGAGAGAAATGGATGCATATAAGGTGCCAAGTTTTGCATTTTGCTTAATAAATTCAGTAAGAACCACTAGAAATGTGGGGATTTCGATATCGAAATAGCGTGTCACTGTCGGCTCGATATTTATCATCGTTGTTATAAATTAAGTCCCTTTAAGACAAGAAATGGTATATAAATGATAGAATTCATAAATTTGTAAAAAAAAATTCTTCTTTCCTTCTTCATTTCCATCCAAATATATAAACTATAAAATCTGCACTGAACAAAACATTACAGGTAATCTCATCATTCACCCCCAACAAAAAATGATAAATCTCAATCAGTCTCATAGACTCAATCCTGGCCATCATACCGACTACAGAAATCGAGAAACGCATACAGCGGTCAATCCAGATACCCAGCATCCTTTGACATTTCCTACAACCAAATTTAGACATATTGAAGGACCGAAGAACAAGTCAGTGAAGGTGTAGTTGTAGTTCTTACTCTTGGAGCCAATAGTCCTCCCCAAAATACTTGTATACCAAAATATTAACCGTGATCCTGATCACATCGTTCTCGTGGAACCGGAATCGTTCCATCGCATCGATACCACCCTCCTCCTCAACCAGCTTTGGGCCTTTGCCGTTCGGCATTCCCCTCATAACCTGCAAGTGTGCAGGCAGTGAATAATGAAAATGGTCATGAATGGAATGGAAGAAGTATTCCTTTCCTTGTTTGGTTCAAGAACTGGAATAGAGACATAAAATAATTATATGTTTCGATTCAAAACTATTATAAGGAATAAACAAGAAATTATTTTCACGACAACAATATACCCTATGTGAAAAATTTTGTCCAACTTGTCTAGTTCGCACGGTTTATCCAGTGCGACACGACTTGTCTAGTTCGCACGATTTGTCAGTCTGATGCAACTGACCTACCTTACCCAACTAGCCAGCTTGATATCGGCACATTGATCCACTCTCTGTTTGCCTAACCCATTTGGCTTAATCAATCCTATCAATTCACTAAGCTCGCCCTGCCCAATTTGCCCGACCGAGAGATAAGTTAGATCATGGAGACAAATTAAGAGAAAGACAAATACTAATTAGTACTTGGTGATTATAAAATAAAGAACAACTTATTCTCTTCGCTTACAATAGTCGATCGTTCGATCTTTTCTTATCGCGCTTACAATTTATGATCTCTCCGAGGACACCAGACCTTGAAGAAAATAACTTAACATGATCTAGGAAAGATGAGGCAGCAGCAAACTTCTTAAAAGTCCCTTACAGTTAGTTCATCACTCTGTTCGATCACCAGAAGAGTTAATCCTATAACATGACTCTTGATCTTTTCTAGGTTATCTAATGTTGACATTGATATGGAAATATATTGTACATGAATACCAAAAAACAATCTCGATCATCCTTTTCATGAACAAACAGCTTATTCTAGAATAACTTTAAAATTAATATTCAAGAAAACTGATGAATAAGAAGGCGGCGAAAATGAAAACATAAAAAGAATTAGTAGTAAGACTTCCTCACCAGTTCCAAAAACTGGAGCCCGAGTCTTGCACTTTGAATATCTGCAGATCGAACCAAATGCACAAAGACAGGAAGGCATCCATGCTCGATGACCGAAATCAGGTGATGCACAATTATACTCGGCTGTCCAGCATCAATCGATGAGTCAACACACAGGTTTGCGAGAGTACATGCAGCTTCCTTTCTGATACCAAATGGTGCATTTGACAGAAGATGAATCAACAAAGGTGTTGCCGCACTGGAATAGATCAACTCCTTGAGCTTGATAGTAGATCCAGCTGCTAAGTTAGATAGAACCCATGCAGCTTCCTAAATCATCAATAAGATCTTATAGGAAAGAAAGAAAAAGAGATAATACCTCGTACTAGAAATGAAAACTTTTATCAGGGTTAATTGAATTTTCGTATCCATCACAACCTTTATGTTTTAGTGTAAAATCTATTATTTGTCTATTTTCTGTCAAGCAGATGTTAACTCGATGACATGGAAAAATGTCAGATCACTCATTTGATCCACATCAGCACCAAGTCAACATTGATCCCTTTCTTTTTCGCAAAGGTAGTAGGGCACGAAGTGGTCTCCTTCTCCTGCCCTTTGCGGAAAAGAAAAAGAAATGTAAAACCATGGTCAAAGCTAATGTTTATCGAATGGGCGATTTGGTGTTCCATCATGTGAGCACCATGTCGTCCCTGGGGCATGATTGAGTTGGTTATTACGGGGCAGACTTGTTGAAGTGGACAAGGGTCGAATCTCGGTGAAGCCGAAGCAATGTCCTCCCCGTAGTGGTCAGCTATAGCTTTCCGATTTACCTCCTCATAGATGGTCGTAGGACCGACCGTGTGGGGCCATTAGGGTGGCGGATTCCATCTTTTGCTGAAATGTTAGCGCCATGTCAAAATTAAAATAAAAAAAAACATAGACGGGTGGTAGATTTTATACTAAAATATAAATGTTGAGATAGATATGAAACCACTACAAAGGTTGGTTGTGATAGATTTATCAATTAACCCATTTTATCATTGTTGCAAACCTTTTTCAGGACCCAATGTTCACTTTTCAAACATTTTATCAACCCCGATAATGCTTGATCTGGAAAAGAAATGACGATAAGTTATGTCGAGCTTCAGAATAAGGGCATCAAGCATACATTTACTCGTAAAAGGAAACTAGAAACAAACCAGTGATGTTATGTCTATGTCCAGCAATTTAGGACCTTGCCTAAACCGATTTTTTTCAAACAAACCGAACCGACCGAATCATCACCCCACTTAGTGGGATAAGACTTGGTTGTTGGTTGGTATATAAAAATACTAATAAATTAGAGATTTATATATTTATTTACATCTCCAGCTACAAGATTACCCACACTGCGAAGCACCTAAATGAATGCAATATCATGGATCATCAGGAAAATCTACATTATCAGCAACTTTAGACTTTTTAAAATGTCATCGCTGACCAGACCAGGTTAGTCTAGCAAACTTGTTTTTAATAACATCCGACGTCTAAGGAAAAGGTTGTATTCATGGGGGAAGGAGAACGAGAATGAACTAGGACACAAAATAACAACGAGAATCAACTACAAAAGCAAGTCAAGTTCATGTATATCGCACTTGAGTTATCGGGCTTTTACTCATTTCTCAACTTAGCAGAATAAAGATGTACGACAAGATGGTGCCTAGCAAGGAACATACATACTAACTATAAGAAAAGAATTTAATTTATTGCAAGATTAAATTTCACGGAATTGCATTTTACCGGAATAAGCAACCGCAAAGTCTCAGATGCAGCTAACTTTACGACTAGAAGTTGAAGAACATCACTCTTCAACATTAAATAAATAGCAGTTTTTGAAAGTGCTGACAGATAGACAACCACCCATGCTACTTCAGTCGCTAACTCGTCATCCCTGCCAATTGGCCAACAAAGTTAGCACCACCGAAAAGTGGAGATGTTAAGTAAGCATTGAGCATGTTGTAGCATCAGGTTAGAGGAATCTTAATCAAATTTGAAAGGATTTTCCCAAAACCAACAATAAAATTGCAAGTTATACAAAGGCTACTCTAAACAAAGAATAAAAAAAAATTAATTTAGGAAGGGGCCGAGCTCCAAGATTTAAAACCTCGATACAATTTTTAATAAATTTGATGGCCAAATGCCCCAAAAGAAAGATACCTATAGAATCTACATCAAAAAGTTAAAATGCAATTCACTAAGCACTTCATCCTTCTAAAAAGAGCGGTGCACGAAGCTCCCACCAATGCGGAGTCCCGGGCAGCTTTACCCTGCATTGTAAGAGGTTGTTTCCGCGACTTGAACCCGTGACTTCCATGTCACATGGTAGCAACTTAAACGTTGTGCCAAGGCTCCCCTTCTAGAATCTTAAAAAGTCAGAGTTGAAAATATTTGCATGGAGGATTACCATGCAGATGCACAAGCATTCAAGAATGATTCCAACATGATTAGTTTCTTAAGTTAAAAGTGAAATCGCTTCCAAAAGCCTAAGCTACTACGAAATGAACCAATCCATAGACTATGGTTTAATCTCCTTGTGGTAAGTCAAACCAAGGACTGAATTACAAGAAAGTGCAAACCAAGCACACAGGTTTTACATGAATTAAGCATGTGACAGTTGATTGAAGAACATATCTAAGAATAGAAGCATGGACCAGGATTTGAATACATAAATTGAGCTCTAGTATGATTGTACCAAGATAAAATTTTAACTTTAACTGTCTGCCTTAAGAGGTTAAGCTATTGTGAAAGGATCTTATGATTCTTATCTATAGATTAGAAAAGGTAACAAAATTCGCTCAAACCTAAAAGTAAGGAATACATAAAAAGCCAAGCAAAAATTTACGGTTTCCTCAGGTGCCGCACAATTGCATCCAACACTCCCTTGATTTCTATCAGTTCTGTTGCAGCATTAGGATTGGGTCCCTGTATGAAAACACAGAACAGTACAAAGCATAAAGATCAAGGAAGGTTCTGAAGAAAATTAAAAGTAAACGGCAACCTTGAGATGATACTGAAATGTGGATTAACACATCAATAAACGCCTGTAAGGGTAACTATAATACTCTCCAGGGATACACAAATAAAACTAAAAGTTCAATTTTACAAGAATCATCTTTTCTGCGAGACACTAAATTTGTTAAAATTCACTTGGAGAACAAAAAATATATATTTTTATGTGCAATTGTTAACAAAACATTTTAACCTACAAGAATTAATTGAGTGCATACCTTAATGAGATTCGATAATGCCCAAGCTGCTGTCCTTGCAGCGGAACCTTTATTAGATAACATTAAACGTGCAAGAGGAAATAAAGCGTCCTTGTGCAAGTAAAATATTCCTCAGCTCTTCTCCTTCCCCGGCAACCTTTCCCAATGCCCAAGCACACTGCTCAGCAATAAGCACTGAACGCTTCTCTACCAGATAAATAGTTAGGTGATATTAATTAGATTTTTGACATTCAAAAAAAAAATCCCCAGAGCAAGAACATAAATTGCTTTTTTCCACTGAAAAGATATATCAAAAGTCAACCTGGTTCACTAAATCATGGATTTATCTGCTACATATTAAATGTCAATGAACTTATTTTTCAGTTGTATAAATGACAACCTATAAAAGCTTATTATTATTTTGAACCTGATCCTGTACTCTCTGTTTATACATCTAATGTGGTTGAAGTACATTAATAGGAAACATGTAAAATGCAGATATATGGTGCATGTTAGCTATATTACATCATTAAACATACTGCATTTTATGGTACTGTAGTGTATAAATTTTGAAAGTGAACTTTGGAATTTTGTTTTCAATTGAATAAAAAACCAGTAAAACCATTTAAAAGAAGATCTTGTTGGTCTGTTTAGACCATAGGTTTTGTCAAATACAAGTTTGGGTATATAAGGATTTATCCATGAAAGATAAGCATTTGAATCCTCCATGGGCAAAAAAACAAAGTTCACCTAATCAATTTAGATAGCAAGATGGCTTTAAAAAGAATCTTTATAATATAGCAGAGCAGATGTGATTCATGCATATGCCATGTAGTCTGACATAAAAATGCAAGATGGCTTTACCATTTCAAGCACTTGTTCTCAATAAAGCTTGTATGCTCTGAAATCTGGTCCATGAGACAAAAGTAGACAGATTGATGCAATATGAGGATGCTCTGATACTAAAGAGGAAATAAAGAATGATCTGTTATATGAGATTCTAACTTCTTTATAAACTCAGAATAAGCCCAAATCATTAAAAAGAACACTAACCTATCTCACTAAAAATTGTAGAAAACTTCTAAAATGTCTAATTTATCTCAAAAAAGAACAACAAACATCGACAAGTTTTAAAAATTTAAAAATTATACGATTTTTAAACTCTAAAATTTTTAAAGGGATTTCTAAATTGATCCCCATTTTTCAAACTATGTCACTGCTAGACAATCACAAAGACTAAGGCTAATTTAAATAAGAAACTAGACACCATGTCACTAGGGTGTTAGTTAGAAGACATGAATTTAAACTAAGTGAGAAATGAACCAATAGCAGAAAATAAATCACAATCCATAACTTTATAGGTTTATATAGCTAGAATTGCTCAGATCAGTACGAACCAATTTAGAGCATCTCAAGTTAAACAGAAAATTGACTGAAAAAAAAACTATACTTAGACAACTATAAGATTCCAACAAACCTATAATGTGAGCAACAAGCAAAGGAAGTGCAGGCATTAATGACTTTGTTTCTTCAGGCTCCCCAGCAGCTATATTAGTATGGCACCAAGCTGCCTCAAGCAACTGTATATAGGTTAAGAAACAGTTATAATAGCTTGACTGAACATTCAGAAGGAATCAATTCAGGCAGTTGGATTGTTATGATCTGCTTTGGCATTGCCAGAGCTCAGAAGACTACATCCTCTTTCTAAACTGTTGATAACAGGTAAGTTGGTCAAGTAACTAGAATGCCCGACATACTTCGGAATTATTTTCCAGATACAAAAAAATAATAATAATAGGAATTGCTAGAAATGCAAACCTGCTCATCTGGTGATCCTAAAGCTAAACACTCCATCAGGAGAGGAATAACCCCAGCTTGGAGAGCTGCTCTAAAAGGAGGAAACTCAGATCTTGATAACAACCACCTTAGCTCACGTAGTGTCTCCTCCTTTGTTAGTGCAGCCCCTTTTCCACTGAAGTTCCAATTAAAAGTTAAAACACACAGGCCAGTAAGAAAGAAAGCTAACTTTGAGGAACACATATTCTAACTGGAGGGAAGAAAGTATGGAAGGGCTAAGGTGAGAAAAGAAACTTTCAAAAATTTGGCTGCCTAGACCTTGATCCCCCCATTCCCTCTAATTCCTGTTGAACTCATAAGTCTCTTTGCGAGATTATTTACAGATGTTAAATGACCTTTTGAGCTTATATACCTGCATTAATGTTTCTCCTTTTGTCTGCACTTGAACCAATGATCAGCAGTTGAAATTTAATATAAGTTCTCTATTTAGACAATCACTGTGAACAAATAATTCCATGACAAAATATCTAACAATCTATCACAAGTAAGATTGAATAAGTGTGATCAGAGCCTCAGCTTATTGGTTTCACCACTTCCATCTGAACACCAGAAGAAATTACATGAGTAAATTTGAACATTGTTACTTAAATTTCATCAAAAAAAGAATATGCATCACTACAAATATTAAGGCTAGACTGCATGAAATCAGAGAATGACACAAAATTTCAAAGTACCATATCAAACAATAGTCTTATAACTATCCAATATTTAAAAAAAATTGTAAAAAAAAATAATAAAACATAAAATACGCACAGAGTATGATATAAAATTTTTAAAATTTGAAAGTAAATGCTATCATGTGAGCCTACTCATTAGCAAAACTACATACTGATGTGTCAGTGCAGATTTTAGATCATCCACAGTTTGAGAAGTTTGAGCATCCAAAACTGTTTTCTCCTCATCAATGTTCATGTCACCTTCTGGTGAAAGTTTATTATCTTCAAATAATGCTTCTCGGCACAAGCGCTTTGTCCGTATTAAGGCTTCTCGCTTTTCTTTTCTCACTGCAACTGCAAGTTGCCGCCTCCGCTGTGCAGAAGTATTATGAACTGCTGTCCAAGATTTTATCATCATTAGTGCAACAAGAACTAGGATTGAAGATATTTCCATCAGATTTCTCTTATCCAGATGAAGTTGTTAATCAATAATTCAACAAGAGAAAACAAACAATTCTAACATGTCCTCATTTGGAAATTATTACCTTTTTACTTCAATTGGTCTAGACTCACAAACGTAATGCAGGTATGTGAGATTCAATAAAATAGACTGAGCAATTTTTAAATAGCACAATAGCCCATTTCATTGCATAAAGATGGCATGTACACTAGAAATTCTAACAAGTAACATGCTGAACCTTTTAGTTCCTGACTTGGTTATTTAAGTAGAAATTTCTAGTAATGTAATTTAATTTTCATTTGTCTAATCTTGCATCAGTAAAAGATTCCATTTATACATGTCGGAAAAAGTGAAAAGTACCATGTGACTTAAAAGCACTTGGTTAAAAGGACATGTGTTCAGACTTCAGAAACAAAGGAATGATGGTGTTTAACAAAGTATAAGTTGAGTTGGTTGCATAAACCATGGAATGATAAAAAATTTGTCATGCACCAGTATCAATATACTAATATAGACACTTCATTACAAAACATTAAGGATATTGAATAATGAGCAAGAAGATACTTAGAAATCCATCATAAGAGCAACTGAAAAATCAAAGTTCTGTTGTAAAGTTAGTGGGCAATGACTCGTGTTCCGGTCCTCTCTAGTACCCTAACAGATGCACATTTTTCAGGAAAAACATATTCATGCAATTGTCAAAGTTCTTCAATTAATCTATGTACTTGTTTTGAAGGATATAAATTAGTCGGTGCATTGCAAACAGTTAGTCTCCATGTAACAAGATGAGACCTTTTTATCCCCCCGCCAAATCAAGTTGAGAATCAAAAACCTGAAATGGATCTAAGTCCATAGTCCACCTTTCTTTCAATCAAGCAAATGATATCCTAAGTAGCGTAATTTGACTCCATCTTATCACAGGATAAACTATCCAAGCACTAGCTTGCATAAGTAGAAATCCGATGCATTATCTAACAGTAAAGCAGCGTCCCTGAGCCAAACAGCCTGGGCGATGGATCCATGTAGATCAGTTATTTTCTTTCTGCGATTAGGGTTTCAACTCCTCCAGAGCATGCGAAATCAGTTGCGCATTTCGACCATCCAGCGACTCAAGTGGCGGAGATAAAGAAGGAATCGAAAGAGAAGAAGAAAGTAGGGAAGTAATCGGACCTGAGGCCTTGAATGCATCTCGACGGTAGTGGGAAAATGGGTTGGAGGCATCGTCGTCGGCCATTTCTCCGGCTTCTCCGTCTGCTCCGCCGCCGCCTCTCCGCTCTTTCTCGCCCTTGCTCCATCTTACTTTTGCACTATAAATTTCACTATTTATAGGCATCAGTCTCTGAGGGAGTAATCAAACCGAGCCGAGTCAAACAGTAACAAGACTCGAGTCGAATTTGATTCATTTTTCATAAATTCGAGTTTGATTCAAACTTTAATTTTTAAAGTCGAGCTTGACTCGTAATGAAATTAAATAGTTCATGAACGGCTCGAACTCGGTTCAAAAATAGCTCGTTTAAAAGTTAAATGGACTTAGTTCGAGCTTGGCTCGTTAATATATAATATTTATAATTCTTTTGTAAAAGGTGGAATCCACCACCTTAGCGGCCCCACATGGTCGGTCCCACAACCATCTGTAAGGAGGTAAATCGAGAAACTGCAGTTGGTCACGACGCAGGAGGGTATTGCCTGGATTCACATGATATATATACACGTTCATGAGCCTTTAAATGAACATATTCGTGAGCCTTTAAATAAATATATTCGCGAGTTCACGAATCAAATACGGTTAAATTCAAACTTGGTTCAATAATATTTTTGAGCTCAAAATCAGACTCAAATTCGGCTTGTTAATTTAATCGAACGAACTCAAACTAATTTTTTTCGAACCAAGAATTAAATAGCTCGTGAACAGCTTTGGCTCGTTTACACTTGATATCTGGACAAATTTACAAATTGATCCAAACTTTTATCGAACGTTTCATCATATTCAAGGAGTTCCAAAATTGGCAAAGGCACCCATAAGTTTACTAGACGGGTCGGGCCAAACTAAACCTGATCCGAACCCATTAACAAGGGAGAGCAAAACCCTAGCTCCCGATCTCTATAAAAGGAGAGCGAGCGCGCACCATTCCGCAATTCCAAGCGTAGCCGCCGGCGAAGTGAGGGGTCGAGGAAGAGGAAGATGGTGTCTGGGTCGGGGCTGTGCACGGGGCGGGTGGTAGTCGACGCCCGCCACCACATGCTGGGGCGACTGGCGTCGATCCTGGCGAAGGAGCTGCTCAACGGGCAGCGTGTCGTCGTCGTTCGCTGCGAGGAGATCTGCCTCTCCGGCGGTCTGGTGCGCCAGAAGATGAAGTACCTCCGCTTCCTCCGCAAGCGCATGAACACCAAGCCATCCCACGGTCCCATCCACTTCCGCGCCCCATCCAAGATCCTTTGGCGCACTATCCGTGGGTAATTGATCACCTTCACTTCGCTGTTTGCTCTTGCTACTTTTTTTTGTTAATCGAGTGGGGATTTAAGAGGTCTGCTTGAAGTCCTGTTTTTTATTCTTATTTTTAAGGATGATTCCTCACAAGACCAAGCGCGGGGCTGCAGCACTGGCAAGGCTCAAGGCATATGAGGGGGTGCCGCCACCATACGACAAAACGAAGAGGAAGGTTGTTCCAGACGCCCTCAAGTAAGCACATTGTCGACAATATCTGTCAATATTTGTAAAATGTCACGTCTTGCTGATTATATGGTGGATTTTGTTCTTAGGGTATTGAGGCTTCGGCCTGGGCATAGGTACTGCTTGCTTGGCCATCTCTCATCTGAGGTTGGATGGAATCACTACGACACTATTAAGGTAGGGAATTTTCGGTCTTAAACATTTGTGTTTCATCCATAACTGAACTATTACATATATTTTACTAAATTTCTGAGCATCGTCCTGCTACTCCTTTATGTTCAATAACTCCATTATCATCATTGCCAAACTATATGTTCTCCAATTAGTTAGAATCAGATACATGAATGCTATCTTTCATTCAACTTTAACTACATATATTTAGTTAGGGTTTTCTTGAGGTCCATGTTACCTAAAATTTCTTATATTAGAGATGAGTAGGATCAAGAAGTTGAAGTATTTCATTTGCTACATCAGTAGTTAGAAATTTGGTCCTTCTAACACATGATAACTCAGATGCAATCTGAAGTTCCATCTCAAAAAAAAGTTTGAAGTTTTATGTTATATCTTTAGCTAAATCATGGCATAACCTGTCTATCATAATTTGAAACCTTTTTATTTAGCCTGGTCCAATGATATTTTGTCCCATTAGGATGTGTGTGTGTTATTTAGCCTGGCCCAATGCTTTCTTTTAGTTTGAGAATAGTCCTATGAATTTCTTGTGTCCTGAAATATTCATGCAACATTTGTATATGCCTCATTACATCCATCATGATGATTTCTTCTTCCTGTTGAAATATAGAAGATGGAGAAAAAAAGAGCCACTTAGATGAATGAATGGCAAATGCTTAAGAAAGGCTAATAGCTCACTCTGTCTTTATTAGTTCATAACTTTGTGATTAAACTAGTGTGTAAGGTTTGAAAATGCAAAGTTCAACTCATAGCTTAGAATTACACCTAACATTTCCTAGGCTTTGGTAAAATACATCTTTTCCCTATGACGGTATACAGAAATGATTGCTTGCCAGATATACAAGAATATTTCTCAGGCAAAATTTAACGTTTCCTTACAGGAATTGGAGGAGAAGAGGAAGGAAAGGGCCAAGGTGTCCTACGAAAGGCGGAAGCAGCTTCAGAAGCTCCGTGCCAAGGCGGAGAAGGCAACCGACGAGAAGCTTGGTTCTCAGCTCGACATCCTTTCTCCATTGAAGTACTGAGTTGCACTGTGCATCATCTTCACTTCAAGATCTATTCAGTCTGATAACTAGTAGCTCTTTTGCCATCTTTTGTGTTTCTTCAGACTATAGTGTCAGTGTGCTTCCCATAACTTCGCTGCAATGCAACAGTAGTTGTTTTTGAAATTTCATTAATATGATAAACTGTGATTCCTAGTCTTTCTTGAATTTGCACAAGAACCAAATAGCTTTCTTTTCCTCTTATTTTATCCATGTTGATTATTAAAAAAATATGGATTGTTGTCGTTCACTGATTTGAATTCTAGAAATATAGCTTTTTTCTCAATAGGATTTCTCATTGGTCTGGAATTGTTTATGTTTGTTCAAATTATAACAGCTTATTAAATTAAATAAGTTTAAATATATACTTATTTTGTTAATTTTTGTAAATAAACATTGTGAATTATAATTATTAAAATTAATAAATAAGCTTGTTAATGACTGCTAGTTCATTTTAGCATGTGGGGTCCACCAGTGATTTGGGCCTCGCCTCATTACAGCCCGAACCCAAATTGGTTCGGTCCGGATAAGCAGGGGCACATATGGGCCGTTCGATCTGAGGTCCAAGCACGCGTCGTCATCTCGTGGAACAAGTCGTTTGTTCCTTCCCCTCTATTTCTGCTTTCGAGGTGTTCCTTAGCGAAGTGGGCAAAGCATCTCATCCAACGACTGGAATTCATTCGACGGAAGCATCGGACGGCAGATAGCGACGCATACCACTCCTTCAATTGTTTAAATGAGAACTTTTCGCTTTGCCCCCCCTTTCTTTTATATTACCTTTACTTTAACGAATATGATATTTTTCTATTAGGGCTCTAAGTAAATAATAAACATAGTATTTGATTTATTTAATATGTACAAATTCAACTTATTAATATCCATAAATAAAGATGATAAATTATTTATAAATAATATTCCTGAATAAAATTTATAAATTAAAATTTTAAAAATATAAAGTATTTGTAATTTTCGTCAATTTATGCAGTAAAATGGAAAATTGCTGGTCCTCTACCAAAGAACGGTAGTTCGGTGAAAGCTGCGCTGTATTGAACGGCTGTTGCGCTCTTCTCCGCTTTATAAAAGGAAACCGCCGACGTTCTTCCATTGACCATCGCCTCTCTCTCTTCCATCTTCGCCTTCTCCGCCGTCGTTGGTTTGTTTCAATCTCTCCTTTCTCCTTTTTCTTTGGGTTGTTGTTCTTTTTGTAGATCGAGCAAGGCGCAACTGGTTTCTTCGTGCAAGCTTTGTGATCGATGCGCTAGCTTCTTTTGTTTTCTGTTTAGGGTTTCTGCATCGCGATCGTTGTTTCTTTTTCGGATAGGTAGCTGGTCATGGCGTCTGTGCGCGGGGGCTGCGTGATTCCCCTCTTGCTTGCGATCCTCGTGCTTCCGCTGGCCTTCCCGGCCTTCGCTGCTGCGGATCGGCTGGTCCGTGTGGGTTTGAGGAAGAAAGCTATGGACGAGAGCAGCCGCCTTGCCGCCCGACTTTTGGAGAAGGAAAGGAAGGGGTGGATGGGACGGAGGTATGGTTTAGGAGCGGGCGTTGTGAATGACGGCGAAGACGCGGACGTTGTTTCGCTCAAGAACTATATGAACGCGCAGTACTTTGGGGAGATCGGCATTGGCACCCCTGCTCAGAATTTCACCGTCATTTTTGATACGGGTAGTTCGAATCTTTGGGTTCCTTCTTCAAAATGCTACTTTTCGGTAAGCTTTCTTGCTATCTGTTTCGGAAATGAAAGATTATTAGACTTTAGTTAATAGATCTAGTATTATACAGACTAGGGTGGAATTTAAGTTTGTTTAGTTCGTAGTTTTGTAACGCTTTCTCTCAATTTTTATTTGTAGGTTTCTTGTTTTTTCCACTCGAAATACAAGTCAAGCAAATCGAGCACATACCAGAAAAATGGTTCGTCTCTGGCATGAAAGTCATTATTATTTCTGTTTCCATTGTTAATTTTTTATTTTCCAATGCCGTTCCTTTTCCACGCCAAATGTTTATTACTTCCACCATGCAACTTTAATGGTCTTTTTTGGTAGGATCTTTTTATTTTTGTCGATGGAGTTGATTCTAATGTTAATAACATTGATAAAAAGAATGCAAGTTCTTGTAGCTCACGAAAAAGGTTGCAAAAGAACTATTATTTAGGCTTTCTCAAAAAAGCATGTTTACTTCTTCTCATCTTGGATGAGAAACAGAAAGCTTTGTTAAAACCCGATCCGTGGAAAAACCTGTCAGTGGTCTACTTTTTCTGCAGTTAACAAGGTCTTTTTGGCTTTGAGGTTAACTTCTTATATTTGTCGGTATCACTTGGATGCAACTGCTAATTGTGATCTTTTGTTGTTTATCATTTTCTATAAGGAAACATTTATGACTATTTTCCTTTATGTGGAATTTCATGATTGTATCTTCCATGTGAGACTAATCGATCAGGTTCAACTTCATGGTTCCTATCCAACTATTTTACTTAGCCTTTGTGGTTAGGTTGACAAATTCTGTAGAAGATTTTTTTCCTCACTACTTCTCTTTGTGTTAGCCTTTTATTTGTATTTTCCCATAAGAGAATTTAAGTTGCAAGTATATTCTCTTTTACAAGTAAGATTCCATGTTCATGCTTGTTTGGATTACCATTTTTGATTTTTAACTAATGTGATACTTCAGTGAAACCAACTCTACTCTATGCCAATTTTAGTGATGCCTTAGTTCTATATGAAGTCCATTCCTTTAAAAGAAAAAATTGTTTTGATTAAAAAATGAACACACATGAATTGTCATGCATGTCCTGTTGCATCAACTTTTCTAGGGGCATTGTTCATTTAGTTTGTGCTATCCAATTTTTCACATCTACCATTCATTTTATATATGCTCCTACTGATCAAGTATTGGCAGATAATCACATGAGATCAGACTATCCTCTTAGATTCTTTGTTATATGGGTTACTAAAGCTTTATTTATGTCAGTGTGATCCTTCAAGAACTGGTTTCATCCATCCATGGTATCAACCTTCAGATTTTGCTTGTCTATCTTGCTGAAGCATTATTAGATTTCTGAAAGTCTTTTTACAAATAAAATCAATAAAATGTGGATCTACCAAGTGTCCTTTCCACCATATTCTTCCTTGGCTAGTGTACCTTATCATGAATGTTGAAGTTTGTGTCATGGATTCTATAGTATACCCGAAAAAAAGATTCTTACTATTTGCTGTTTTCTCTTGAGCAGGGAAGACTGCAGAAATCCATTATGGTACTGGATCAATTTCTGGTTTCTTTAGCGATGATCATGTTTCTTTAGGCGACCTAGTTGTAAAAAAGCAGGTTAAAATTGCTTCTGAACTTTTTATCTAGTGCTCTATATATTAGCTTTAAGATTTTATGGACTAATAGAATATATAATCGATTCAGGATTTCATAGAAGCCACCAGAGAACCAGGTGTCACATTCCTGGTTGCAAAATTTGATGGCATCCTTGGACTTGGATTTAAGGAAATATCGGTTGGCAATGCTGTACCTGTTTGGTAATTCATTATTATTATTCTTATTTCTTAATTGGTCATGGTTTTTCTTGTCTTGAGTAGCATTTTCTTTTTCTACTAGATATTTCATTCTCGTTCTGTTTGTTCTATATATTGCTTGAGTTTTTCCAATGAATTGGTGAAGAGGTGGGTGGGGTTAACATACTATAGTAGAAAAAAAAAGAAAAAGCCAGAAGAATGTCATAGAGAAAATCAATATCTTTGCAATACTAAGGTAATCTGTTGGCGGAGCGTTGATTTTTCTAATAATCTTAGTTTGTTGCACACAGCTATATATAGATAATGTATTTACCATTAATTTCTTTCACGAGATAGTAAATAATGATGAAAAATGTACTAGTTTTGAAAACTACCACAGTCATTCAAAATCTTACAATTCTGATATATTTGGACAAAATAATGTCAGTTTTCTTGATGTTTGTAGAGTGTAGCATGTCTGTATCTTACTGGTGCATGCATTGAAATAGCTTAAAAACCAACTGGCATGGTGACATATAATTCCTTTTTGTCTACATATAATTCAGGTTGTAAGCACACATTTATTCTGCTTGTCTACATATAATTCCTTCAGTTGTTTTAATTTCGAACACAAGTCTGCCTTCCCATATTCGTATTCAAATAAAATTAATCATTTTTTGAACTAGTAGTACATGCTGCTTTTTCAGATAGTGATTTTGTTATAATTATCATTGAGAAAATTCTTAATTAAATAGGAATTAGGAACTATTCATTAGTTGTCATTGATCATCAATCTAGTCAGTTTAATTTGGTAAGGTCTTTTTAAAAATTTTACTGGCAGGTATAATATGGTTGAGCAAGGTCTTATCAAAGATCCTATTTTCTCATTCTGGTTGAACCGAAATGATGAGGAAGGAGATGGAGGTGAAATTGTCTTTGGAGGAGTTGATCCAAATCATTACAAGGGTGATCATGTATATGTCCCAGTCACTCAGAAAGGATATTGGCAGGTTCGTGTCTTGAGTTTTTTGTCTTGACTAATCAACTACTGTTTCATATAAATGGGTTCACGACATTATACGAAAATTAAATTGGCAGTTTAACATGGGAGATGTGCTCATTGGTGGTGAATCTACTGGTATTGCATGCAGACTGATTTATTTTGTTCTCATTCTTCCATTCATGTCTTCTGTATCACAATTTAATTATCCCTCTTAATTTCTTTATCAGGCTTTTGTGGTGGAGGTTGTGCTGCAATAGCAGATTCAGGAACTTCCTTGATTGCCGGGCCAACGGTATGCATATGATACCATGACCTTTTCATCATAGTGTCCATTGATTGTTTTGATCATTCTCTATGGAAACAACAGATCATATATTAGTTACAACTCACAAGTGATAACCACTGCTTTACCAAGTTTTGCATTTTTACATGGTTAGTAGTAATACCTTGTCGATCCAATTTTTTATTAGGACCTCAATCCTTTTGGGTCTTCACACATGGATGTCAATCCTTTTGAATCCTATCTTGAATTTATTTGTCAAAATAAGATGACTTTCGTTTACCAGTGTACTTTCACCAGTGGCACATATCTTATTCCTGTATTAACGAGGTTCCTAAAGGATCCATCTCATAAACGTAGTCCCAGTTTCAGAATAACTGTAGTTCTCAAATTGGGTTTTTAGGGAGTTGTAATAGGGCTCTTGCTCAACATATTTTTGTTTTTTTTGTTAACATGGCCTATAACTAACGAGAAAGTTGTAATGGGAATATTAGAGAGAAAGTCGGAGTTGCATCTATTTAGGGAAAATATTGAGAGATGTGTTTAAGATGATACAAATATATACTTAAACGATCAATTAATGTTATAGTTAGGTGATACAATACTATGACAAATACGTATATTAAATAAGGAAGAAAAAGACCAAATAAGACTTAATTAGTAATAATAAAATAAAATAAATTTATTTAAATATAATATGATAATAAAGTAGGGGATACAGTCCAATGACGTGAGAGGATTTTATCTAGTGGGATAAGGTTTGATTGTTGTTGTATGACCTATTAACTGACACATCATTTAGCTCACTTAGATATGATTTCTAGAATATCATTATTCAGTAGAATTTTATTCTAAATATTTCAATAGTCGTCACTTTGTTTAACATCACGTCTTAGAATATTTCTTTTAGGAATTTAAAAGTATAACCTACATGTAATGTTATGTAATAATAAAATTCTTGTATTAGTTTCTCGTAAGATAATAGATTAGCCATGAACTCTTATCCTCTGATACATGCTTGCTTCTATTACAAGGATGGATAAATATATTTTCTTTCTCCCGTGCGTGTGCCTAATGTAGCTATAGTAATAATGTGATAAGATGTCTTCCCCATGAATGTGTTTTGATATATGTCTTCAAATCACTATAATGGTTAAAGAAAGTGCAGTGAAATATCAATTGATTGCAACTAATCATAATGGCAAAGTTTGTTGAAATTATGAACTACTACTGTGGCATAGCCAACAAAATTAATATCAATCCTACATTCTTTTGCCAGACGGTTATTGCAGAAATTAACCAAAAGATCGGAGCTTCCGGTGTTGTTTCCCAAGAGTGCAAGGCGGTAGTTGCTCAATATGGGCAACAAATTCTAGACATGTTAGCATCACAGGTTTGAAGCATTGAATTACCCTAAACTTTAATATTTGCTGTTGTGCGGATCAATTTTTGTCCAAAAATAGAAAAGTATGTTAATATCGGCCTATTCAACAGACACAACCGTCCAAGATTTGCTCCCAAATTGGTCTGTGCACATTTGATGGAACTCATGGAGTCAGGTGAATTCTCGTTCTCAGACATTTGTTCCTTCAGCGAATCCTCCATTGGCTCAGTCATATATTTTTTGCATTTACTTGTACCATATTTGTGCAGCATTGGCATTGAGAGTGTAGTAGACGAGAATACGGCCGCCTCAGCGGGTTTGCACAGCGACGCAAAGTGCAACGCTTGTGAGATGGCAGTGGTATGGATGCAAAATCAACTGACACAAAACCAAACAGCAGAACACATACTGAACTACATCGATCAGGTTAGATTAATCGAATCATATACCTTTCTCATTGTTTTGTTAATCAGTTCTATTTACTCATCCCTCGAGCCACACGCAGCTATGCGAGCGACTACCAAGTCCCATGGGAGAATCATCTGTAGACTGTGCTGCGATAGCATCTTTGCCAAATGTATCGTTCGTCATCGGTGACAAGGTGTTCGAACTTAAACCAGAAGAGGTACTACCATCCTAGATGTTTGCATAAAACTATTTTCAAATGTTAATACCCACGATGATCTTGGCCTGCTCGTCTCCACCTGCAGTATATTCTCAAGGTTGGCGAGGGAGCTGCAGCACAGTGCATCAGTGGATTCACTGCCTTGGATGTGCCTCCCCCACGGGGACCCCTCTGGTTAGTATCCATCTCTTTGCTTCGTAAGGTTAAGTCACTTTCGTGCCTGCCACTTCCTCTGAAACATAAATCCACAGGATACTCGGCGATATCTTCATGGGAGTCTACCATACGGTGTTCGACTACGGCCAGTCGAGAGTTGGCTTTGCTCAAGCAGCTTAAGGATACTACAGTACTATCCTCATCTCTAATTCAATCACATCAGACATTAGTGTATATATAGAACAACCATGCATGTTACTGTCTTGCTCAAATCCTTAATAAGTTGTGTTTCGTTTACTCAGTTTCTTAAATTGGTGAGTAACTAAATTCTAGAAGTGTGTTTCTCAGATTTGTGTAATTTTATGATGCTAAGATCGTATCCAGGTGAGGATGAATCAATTGAGCAAGCTCGCAGACTGACTGTGTATTGAGTGGTCTGAGCGAGTCACCTTATTGGGTGTGTCAAGAAAATTGAATGGAGTATGTATACTAGATTAAAAAAATGTATTATATAAATAAAAATCCTTAAAGATTATTTATTGTCTCTGACAGTATTATTTACAGCAAAATATTAGGTATTAGTATTTTAGTATTCTTGAAACTAATCGAGATCTTTATTACTTACGATACTCTTGCAACCTACAAATAGATTTAACGAACGAGCCATCTACTCTGGATTTCTATTTCAAAACCCCCAATTAAAAATCTATATCTTTTATTCCATTCCATCAAGGGTAGTTTGATGTACAAAGTTCATATCAATATGGAATTCTAGGAAAGTGTTGGGTCAATTGTGGCAATTTTATTTTGCATTTTTATAAGATATTGTTTTTATGATTTGAATTAAAATGACGTGGCAGAAATTTTATCTCCTGTCAAATATTATTTTAGTAAACAATGATTATGCTCACCACCTCATATATCCCTCACAATCCGTTCCTAAATTATATGAAGAAAAATAAATCACATAATCATTTTATAGCCAACTGTCAAATAAGCGGAAGGGATCATATATCAAACTGCAATTTCTTGATTTATTTTTTTATAGATAATTATGGAACCGACCGTATGGGACAAGATGATCCCTTATTTCATTGTAATAAATCTATCACTATCTGATCAACTAAGCACCCCGTCAAATATTAAATTCTAGAGAAATGTTGAGCTAATGGTAACCAATCTTATTTTATGATTTTACTGTTGTACCAAGCTCCCCTCTTAGAAATAATCATTCATTGCAAATCCATTTCATGGTAACATTACTATTCCGCCTCGATGTTGTGGGCGATCAAGCCACTAGTTAACAAATCTCCAACTCACACACTGCTACTCCTGCCGATGAAGGAATTTGAGAAGAAACTGAATGAACAGATTAGTAGGATGCCTAGGATTCCCGACAGGTCACTCCGACGTTCAAATCAACATTGGTAGAAGAAGAAGTATGTGAAGTTGCTAAATTTATGAAGGAGAGAGTTTTCATACCTGTGGAAGGGGTTTATATACTTACAAAGAATATCCATGTTAGTCTAGGAGTAAACCTCTATCGAGGCCGAGGAGATCAGTTTTGACGATTGTTGACAGGGGACCTGACAAAAGACATTTGGGGGACCAAGTCTACCAACTTTGTAACTACCTTGTGGCTCAACAGTACTGATTATTCTTATATTTTAACTATATATGCAGACACAAGGGGATCCAGGAAACCAGACTTGACAATCTCGTAATCGCCCTAACCCTTTAGCAGGACTCACACGCTTGGAGGATTTTGATAATTTCTGTGGTAGGCGAAGGCGGTAGCCGAGATGAGGCGTGGAGACCGAGCGGGCCGAGGGGTCGTTGAATCGAGAGATTCGTAGAGGATGAGTAGTGGAGGAGCAGAGTCATCCGAGAGCCGGATTGCCAAGTTGTGGAATGGTTGAGTGACCGAGAGGACCGAGATGGTCCAAGTCGGGATAGCCGAGCGGTCGAACTGATTCATGTTGAGATGGCCAAGTGACCGAGAGACCGAGATGCTCCAAGTCGGAATGGCCGAGAGATCGAGATAGTCAAGATCGAAATGACTGAAAGAGAGTGTATGATTGAGGCGGCTGAGCTCAAGATGACTGAAACCAAGAGAAATGGCTGAGAGACCGAGATGGTTCAAGTTGAAATAGGTAAAAGACCCATCTCAAGTCGGGACGACTAAGAGACCAAGATTGGTTAGTTTGGGACGACCCAGAGGTCGAGATTACTAAGATGAGATGGAAGCACTAGTCCAAAATTGACTATTGACTTTCTGATTTGATACGGCTCATATCTTGACCGTCCCTACCACATAAAACTAATCTGGATCCGCCACGTCAATTACTATTCCAACCAATCTCTAATCACTTCAAGTTCAACTGATCATTCGATTCAAAACCATCAAATTTGTTCGGTTGAAGAGAAAATCGAAGCTCATAATAGCAAGCTACAATTTGTTTTAATAGAAGCGAAATCTTTTCCACCATTTTTTGGCAAACAAGCAGAGAGGAGATCTATCAATAGTTACGATGATAATCGATCAAGAACAAGGTCAAAAGCAAGTGAAAGGCGGCAGCTTTGTTGGTCGGAGGCCACGAATTGGGGGAAAGCGAACGATGGGTCACTTCTTGCCCTTGCCCTTGCCGCCGGCCTTCTTCCTCTGGGGCAGCACGATCTCTCCGTGCTTGAGGACGGGGATCTCCATGAGGGACGACAGCTGGCCGTACTTCTTGCGGAACTTCTCCACCTGGTCGTCCTCCACCGCCAGGGCGGAGCGGTTGCCGAGGTAGAACGGGTGGTTGCCGGACCAGACGTCGACCGAGTACTCCCGCTGCGTCCCGCCCGTCGTCATCACCAGCACCCCGTTGCAGTACACCTTCGCGTCCTCGTAGAACTCCGGGTGCACCCCGCCCTTCTTCCGGCAACTCCACCGCCCACCGCCCGCCTGCGCGATTAGCCCCCCACCGAACCGCAAATCAAATCGCGGGGACGTCGACGAGAGAGAAGAGGAGGAAGAGGATTGTATTGATACCTGGGAGGGGAGGAGGAGCTTCGGGGCCGGCGTCTTCGGGGAGGAGAGCGACGGGAGGAAACGGGTGCTCAGGGACACGGCCATGTGGAGCTACTCCGATCTACTGCGGCGCCGACGGCGGTGGATTTGGCCTTGGAGCTGGAGGAGGAGGAACTTTATCCCCTCATTTTGTGTCTCTTATTATCTCGTCCGGATGGTGGGTTGGAATGGGCTGGGCTGGGCCCACTAGATGGCTTGTTAGGTGGTATTTTTTGGGTCAAAAAAATTGTGGAGAACACTTAACGAGCAAATACAAAGGGATGGATAATCATATAGATAAAAAATCACTGTAAAAAGAAAAAATCAAATTACTTTGCCTATAGTGTTGGGATACAATCAAGTCGACATCTCGATGAAACCAAGCAATACCTTTCTCCGTCGTAATCAACAATAGTTTTTCGATTTACCTCTTCACAGATGGTCATCGAGACCGACCATGTAAGACCACTGGAACGGACCGACTACCTTTTTACAAAAATGAGATACAATCAAATCTCACATTAGAAATACATGACATTAAAAATACATGAAAAATAATATGAGACCTTTTAAGTAGAGCCTAAAAATAAAATCATGAAGATGTAAGTCAAAAGTGGACAATATCATACCATTTTAGAGAATATATATGAATTCCATCAAATTTAACAGTGGTATCAGAACAAATCTGTCATGTGAGGACCCTCACAAAGGAATGATTAGAAGCTCCTAGTAAGGGATTTGTTAGGATCAAATTGTTGAGATACAATCAAAGTTTTACATTAAAAATACATGAAAAAGATCTTGAAATTATAAGATGAAGATATTTATATTACTATGAAACATTTTGAGTAAAACTCAAAAATAAAATCGTAAAAATATATGCCCAAAATGGACAAATATCATACCGAATACACTCTTGGTCACTAAAGTCATAGTCAATCGCGAGGTTGTGGTCACGATCAACGGCTCACAAACAAGCTATGAGCTTGCGAAAGACGAAGTTGAGATTTTACGATGTCATTGTATCAAAATTAAAGATTCTATGGATAGATTGTAAATCTTCTAGAGTAAAATGAGTATACATTTGTTAACTATGATGAACACTTTGCAATGGAGAAACAAGGAGACAAGACTTGCATTGTACAAATTATGGCAATTCAAGTATAATTTTTTTTTTTTTTTTGCAGTAAACAGAAAGACTATTTATTTTTCTCCCAGATACTACTCGCATTCTTGTGATAGTTTGACGAAGAAATGATCGAATTTTCCTGCCAATGAATGATAGCAAAAATATATATATATAAACTACAAGGAAAAGAATTTGAACCAGCCAGTTTCATGAGAACCACCTCTTCTCCCTCTTCACAGATTTAAGCTGCATTACTAGCTCTTCGCGCTGAGCTTCCACTTGAGCGTATTGGAGGCTAACGTGAAGGTACCGCTCTCTCATCTCCCTCAGCTCCGTCTCTAAAGATGATATTCTTTCGGAGTCGGCATTTACATTTTTGTCAGGAACGTCGGGTTGGCCAGCTTGCTTCTCTGCGACAGCCCTGTAAACGGTGAACCTAAAATTAGGAATAATCTCAATTGAAGAAGTCAAATTGTAGCTTGCCATCAAATGACTGTGGTTCCAATGGAGAATGCACAATAAGGCGAGCCGTGAAGGGCTCCGTTCATTGGGGAATAGAGTCATTCATGGATAGAACACAGACTTGAACTTGGTCCCCATTATTTTCCTCCCTAGATCCAATACCTTACTTACCCGAGGATACGAGGGAACTGAAATCCAAAAAGGGTCTTGCCCGAGCATCAGAGGGGCCATACTTCAGTCCCTCTATCTCGATGGCAAGCTGGATAAGGTGTCTGGACTGATAATAGTGTGCACTTCTGTGTTTTATTTACTCATGTAGATGATAGGAGGGAAGAGGTTAGAATGAAAGAAACTCTATAGCACATGGACAGATTTTTTTTTTTTTTTTTTGGTTGGTAAAATTTGTTTCTTTCATCCATTTAGGTAAACAAGTTGTAGGAGATAAATTGAAACGGAGACTTCAAAAAGAAACTTATCAGAGATGAGGAAATCCTTCTGAAGTTCAAATATTACCTTTTAAGTTGTATTTGGTCCATTCTATTTGCCTCCGCATCCTGAGTTTCAGCTTCAGTTGAAATCTCGGGACCATGATTAACTTCCTGGTAAATCAAAATGACTTTATAATGTCTCTCGTTAAAATTGCAAATGTAGGATGGAAGAAGAAAAATGGTTAACAACTGCTCACTTTCTCCTGCTGGAGGGATGTTCTTGGCAGCATGAGTTCCTTCTCCACTGTCTGCATTTTATTCATCAGCTCATGATTCTCCTGCTCAAGACTTTCAATCTTTCTTTCGTATTCACTATTTGTCTGTTTCAACAGATTAAGTTCGTTCTTCAACTCTGCCTCCTGAGTGCATGATGCTTCTTTTAGCGACAAATCATTTTCTAATAGCAAAATTTTTTCTTCCAAGACCATCCTGTTGTGCCTATCCTCTTCACTGTTAGATGTAGCCTTTAGCATATTAGCCACTCTCTCAGTCAAGGACTCTTTCTCTCCCTTCAGTTCTTCATATTCTTCAGATAATGACTTCAACAGACCTACCAACTTCTGCTTTTCAGAGTTGGCATCATCAAAAGAGTTTTTAAGGCCCAATATTGAATTCTGAAGATGAATTAATTTTTTCACTTGAACAGTTGATGTGGGAATCACTTCAACTGCTTGAGAAGCTTTAATATTCAATTCTCTTTCATTCTCCATATTTATATATTTCTCTTCACTGTACTTAACACTGTCAATTGCCTGATGAATGTGCCCTATATCAGCCATTAGCATTTCCTCATTCTGTTTGGAAGCATTAAGTAAATCTAGTAATCCTGCTATCTTATTCTCAGAATCTTGATGGAGATTCTGCAAGTCAGCCTCATAAAGCTTTATTTTTGAATTGGCTTCTTGAAGATTCCATTCAAGTTTAGCTTTATCAGAACGGAGGACAGACACTTCATGCACTGCGTCTGATGCCATTTTTTCTAAGTAGCCAAAATTTGAGGACTTTTGCATGGTAAGGTTAGCTATCTCTTTCTCAAGATTTTCTATTTCAATTGCTTTCTCTAATTCAATCTTATTTAACAAAATGTGTGCTTTCGCTATTCTTTCTCCATGCTCCTTGTGTTCTTCCAAAATTTGGTCGAGTTGGGACAGCAGTGATTTCTCCTTTGATTCAGTGCCTGTTTGAATCGAAGCAAGCTTCAGTTCTAATAGTTCAACTTGCTTACAGAAATCATTTCTCTTTTCATCCAATTCAACCTCGAGAAGTGTAACCTGTCGATGCAACTCTAGCTCCTGCCTCTTTAACTTTTCAGTTAGCTTGTGCAGAGAACTGCACTCTTCAGTAAGACTTTCAATGGTAGCCTGCAGTTTTGAGTTTGATCGACTTAAAAGATCAGATCCCTCTAACACTTCTGATAGGCGGTTCTCTGTCTCTTGTAGTTTCTGTTTTAGTTCTGCTTTCTTCATCTCCATTTCCGCTGTTTGATGTTTAACTTCATTCTTCAAATCAGCAGCAAGTGAGCTTGTATCTTCTAGTTCCAATCGGATAGATTCTTTCTCATTCGTTAGGTATCTTAGCTGGGCTTCTAAACCAGAGACAATTTCTGATAGCTCAACATTTTCTTGTTCTATCCGAGTTATGTACAACTCTAACTCATTTTTGTTTCTTTCGAGCTCTGCCAACCTTCTTTCAAGAGTTTTATCAGCAGAAGAATGCAATTCCATGCTACCTGTAAGCACTTCCAAATCATGCTCCACATCTTGCAAGTGTTTTATAGAATCTATACATTCTTTACGCACAGAAGCCAACTCTTCTTCCATTTGGGATTTCTCCTTTTGAATAGTGGAAATAAGATCTTCTAATACCCAGTTAGACTGTTGGAGTCTATCCATCTCTTGTTCCCTTAGCAACAATTGAGACTGAAGTTCATCTACATTAATACCGTTGGGTTTGGTTTTCTTTTCCATATTTTGAGGCTCCTTTGAAGTATCCTTGCTTAATTCCTTCAACTTAAAAATAAGATCTAGGTTTTCATCAGTAAGCTCAGTGCAATCCCTTTCTAGATCATTTATTTTAGCTTTAAGGACCTCAATTTCTCGTATTTCATCAGAATAGATTCCATTGTGCCCCTGATTCTTCATGATGTTGGATAACCTTTCCTCCAGCATAAGAATTTGATCTTCTTTCTGTGCTAGTTTTCTCTCCCATTCAACCTGATTATCTGGAGAATTTGTATTCTTGGGTTGTTCATCTTCATCTATTTGGTTTTTTCGTGACAGGTCAGCTATCTCCAACCTCTGTTTCTCTACAATCTCTTCTAATTCCTGAAGGATGGAAAGAAGCTCAATGTTTGATTCTTGTGTTTTCCTCAACTGTTGAGTTAAATCAGAATTGGCATCTTTCTGAAATTTCAGCTCATCCTCCAGCTCCTTCTGTACATAATGCATACCTTCACCCTTCACAACTCCAACATCTGAATCTTTCAACGTCAACTTCTGTAGTGCAGCTTTCAGTTGTTCAACTTCTAACCTCAAAGAATCACATTCACTATATGCAGCTGAAAGATCCCTATCCAGGTTTGTTTGATGCTTAGATTTCTCAGATATTTCCTTCTTTAAATTCTCAAGATCAAGCTTCAATTGCCTAGAATGTCTCTCCCACATCTTAACTTCATCATGGAGTTCCTCTATTTCTTCTTCAGCAGCTTCAACAAGATCTTTTGAAGCATCAGATTGCTTCAGTGATGGTGCTGTAAATCTATCATTCGACGTCCGTGAGGTCATACTATTGTGTACTGAGGAACCTGAGGACCTAGAGTTGAATGACGATGGGTTTGATCCTATAAGTTCTCGCATAGGACTTGCACCATTAGTTGCATTAATGTGGGAACCTGTTGAACCTTGCATTCCGGCACATTTCCCCCCATTCCCATTTAAGCTGTTTTTAGGGGAAGAATCTGTCCTGCCAAAGCTATCCCCTGAATCAGTACTACAATGCGACCCTGATGCTGAGAAGTAGGTATCCTATAAAATACATTGATTATGCAAAAAAAAAAAAAAACAACCAAAGAGAGAAAAAAATTCATTAACCAAAGTGAAAGTAGTAGGATAATATAACAGTAGCCTCAGTTGAAATCCATCGAGGGTCAGTCAAGATCCCATTTTTGCAGGGTGAAGAAAGGTGCTCACAAGAAGATACAGATGATATGGCAGGGAGTGAGAAACCATCACATAGGGAACAATGTACATAGAACTCAAGTGAAGAAAACTGATACACATGTAAGGAGACCAAAGTTCTAGTGTTGAAGAGCCAACTGTAAAATGTTATCTGATATGTTTCTTTTCCTTTATATATATATATATATATATAATTAGTCCATTTGCAAGACCACAGACACAGCTGAGGAAGTTGTTGGCTCTTGAAACTGAATACAGCAGTTATTCTAGCTGAATAAAATAACATATAGATGGCGGTACCACAAGAAATGAGGACCATTTTTAAACCAAGAAGTTAACCTAATTTCCTGCTATCAAGATTGGTGAGTTTCCTGAGAGAAATGATCTCACATCTAACCTCATTCATAGGGCAGCAATGGGCACTGAACAGGTCACCTTCCAGTCATATCAATGCTATTTCACTAGAAGGATGAAATTGAAAGACACTATGAGCTGTGTTGAAAATACCGTCCTCCACATATGTATTTTTTGTCAAAAAGCATGATTACTCTTGCAAGTTCTGCACTAAATGCAGTCACCAAAGAAAGATAAGTTCATAGTCCTGACTGTGATGAATTATTCGAGGAATTGGGTTAAGCCAAACTCTTTAACAAGTTTTTGGACAAGTCTACTCTAGATCTAAACTCAATTTCTAGTAAGAAACCAAATATATACAATCTGGTCAAAGTTTTTTCTTATGATGGAAGTCGAACAAATTAAATGAACATTATTTTCATAAATTGAGCCAACTATTGAAGATTTGGAGGGACAAAAGGATGGTAGAAGTTCCGTTCTTTATAATGTAGATATATCAAAGAATTCATATGAATAATAAATAATAGTAACTAGCACCTACAGACAAAGATGCATCAATCTCCTAGTATTGTCCAATGTTGCCAAATAAAAAAAAGTAAATGGAAACTTGTAGCAGAAAGCTAATGTTTGTAAGACAATAGTAACTATGTGCACGAGAAGCATACCATATCTGCAGGTTCCTCTGGATAAGTATTGCTCAATTGATTACTTGGATCCCTAACACTACTATTGAATCTATGGTCAGATCCATGTGACTTGCCATCCAAATCATCAGTATTACTTCGATGTTTGGGATATAAATCCATTTCTTTCCAAGATTGCCTGACTCTGAAGAAAATAAACAGTTAGCAATATCTATAGGAACAAAATACTTAACATAATCTGGATTTGCAAGCCAAAGAGCCATTGAACCTTAATTTTGATTTTGGGGAAGAATAATGAATCTTAACCTGCAGAAATATAGGAAAAAAGAACAGTATTGTCATTGTCAATAATTCACAGACAAACAAACATTGTGGCTTCAGACATCACAGCTGGGTACATGTTGTGTGGTTTGAAGAAGGGAAGAAAGGAAAATAAGTGGTCAATAAAAAAATCAGAAACACAAAGTGGGTGCAACCGTTTGAGCATACAAATGACATCTATTAGTTCCAGACAACTAAAATACTGCTATAAATATATATAGCACTCCTTTTTCTGAAAAATAACAAGAGTGCTATAAACAACTAAAATAGTGCAATAAATATATATAGCACTCCTTTTCTGAAAAATAACAACAGTGCTATAAACAAACACATGAACAAGTTTCTTGTCGTTTGAGTGAAAAATAAGACTAATGTTATAGTTAGTTGGAAGGTCAAAATATCAAATAATAGGCATTAATCAATTTTTCTCATAGTATGAGTTTATGGAGTGGACCTGAAAGCTCTTGGAGTTTTTAAGTGCTCATGCATCATAAAGATATAATATCTCATTGCACACATTTACTCTAAAAGGTGCATCACATGCACTTTATAGCATCCTTCTTGAGATCAGCTAAACTCTCACTTTAGAAGAAACAGACAGGCAACAAAATAAAATTAGTAGACCACCAAGCTTAAGATCCATAGGTGACTTAAAACGACACATACTAGTGCATGTGTAAATAGAATTATTACAAGCATTATGTCATTTAGAAAAAGGAGTCTCAATACTTCTTGATTCTTCATGTTTATTTAGTTCAGTTTGTTTTAAGGTTCATTCATTGCACGAGCTAAGATTAGTAGCAATTGCAAGATTGGGTTGTGTTCAGTGATATTTGAATGTTCCCCAAAGGTATAAGGTGGTTGCTGATTAGGAATTGTCTTTGGCATAATTTGAAAGTTCTTGGAAAGGTAAGTAAATGAAACGAGGGGTACAAGTATTATCTCTAGGTTATCGGACTAGCATCACTTATGGATCTTTCATTCTTGTATTAATCTTATGATCAATATTTTTGTCCATTTATATTGTTTTACAATAACTAAATTGTATATTTTTTCCATTTTATTATTTTATTTGCTACTTTTTAGAATGCATTTGATTTTAGGTGCAATGCTTTAAGAATGTACATTGTTTTGGATGATTTCTGAAATAGCATGAAGTAGCTCTTAAGAATATAAAATAATAGTGAGGAGTTGAACTTTAAAGAAAGATCAGTTCCTGTAACAATATTATTTACACAGAACTTTGACAAGTGAACTACTCAGTTAATGCTTAAACCAACAAATATTGGAGATCAACATACATCCAGTTCTTAAGTTTTGCCTTGGATCTGACAGTTGAGTAGCCAAAAATCAGTCAACCACCCTCAGCATAGTATGATATCAGCACATTTGTCAATTCATTCAAAAGTGTTGTTATGTTTCCATGATACAAAACAGTAAATTTTCAATAAAGTTTAGGATCTATGAATGTTCTTGCATTCTCAAGGGAAACAAAAATTCTGCAGTGTTTGTAACATAATAAGATCATATAATTTAGGCTTAGTAGCTTTTACCTGTAAAGTAGTGCCAGCATCACACTTCTTTAAGGGAAGGAAGAGAAGACCAGAATCTTCTTTGCCCATATAGTCTGCTAGTCTTAAGATAACCTCGCCAAGAATAGCAGGTCGAGAAGAAGCCTGCACAAGAAGTTAATCTATCTGAGTTTTTAAACTTGACCACTTAAGGCAGAGTGCAGAATTCAATAGAGATCTTAAAATCATTTGCACATATTGACAAAACAAACTGTGTAGAGAAACACTATAAAAGTAGCAAGTCAGACCAGGGAAACAACGATCTTAAATTGGCATTTTTCAAGATCTTGGGATGCATCTTCTTGAGAAACCCATAGAGTCTCTGCATCAGTCCACTGACAATTCCCACTTCTTACGGTAGCTTTGCCAGTTTTAGCAAGAACTTTCCCAGACTCCATTGAAACTATGGAGAACACGAGTCGGTCCCATCCTCTAGGTACCTGTATGATTAAAATGCAACAATATAAATGATTTTCACAAATCTAAAATGGTATTGATAATAAATGAACATATATACAGATTTTTCTTCCAATTAGTAAGCATCTTAATGGAAATTCCCACAGCTTATATAATGAAGGATAGATTAAAAAAAAAGAGTATAGATGAGGAAGACTTGCATATTAGAACTAACATCTTTGTGCAATTACTTAATTATTCCAGTTCAAAATATTGCTGGTTTCATGATATAGATGCTCAAGTTTCTTAAACTTTAAGACAAAAAGTATACCTTCACACAGAATGATGGCAATATCATTGTTTTCTCAGTAACCTGATTTTTTGTTTGCATAATTAAGAATATAATTGAGTTTAGCTAATTAGGTTTTAAAAAGTACTATATGGACACAATGAAAGAGAAAAACGAATGGTCAAGAAGAAAATCAAAAGAGTTCAAATGTTAAAACTAGCAGAAATCAACTTCAATTGCCTACTAATAAATCCGCTTATCCACTAGCCTTTTTGAATAAAAGGACACGGGCAACTCAAAGTTTGAACATTGAAGTACTCAATACTAACTACTGCTAGTCTATTCATATAACAGGAAACAGTAATTACACAAGATGATCCTTCAACTATTGTCCAAGACTCATCTAGGTTCCTAGACTTTTGTTTCAATTGAATCCCTACACTTACGATGATCTACCGTACACTAGTCCATCCCTCTAGTACACTTAACATAGGAAACCGGTACACTTAATTATCTCGTTAGCATGAAAAAACCCACATAACTAACGAAGTGACTATTGACTAGGATGATTATACTGACATGGGTATTTGGAGAACAGACCTACACTCGCTGTACGTGCATATGCATTACTTTCATGATCAAACCAATTTGAACTGTGGATGAGAGTTCAAGGACGTTTTTGTAAGAAAATTTAAAGAAACAAGATCTGAGCTAACTTTCAAGAGCAAGGCAGCGCCTTCCCAATTTGATTACTTTAGTCGAATCAGTTGTGTTTATTTACGGGTTTCTCTAGTAGCATTAAGCAAAGATGGTGCCGATCAAGAACCGAGAGGTGGACAGGAAGAGGACCTTGATAGCCTGCAGGCTGGAGAACTTGAACTGGGCCTTCTCCTCGAGTCGGTCGGACCTGTGGCGATGCAGCTTGAACATCTCCCTCCGCCTTCTCTTTACGTATTCCACCTCAAGATCGCACCCAACAATGCCCTCCGACCGATCAAGGAAGAGATCTAGATCGGGGAAGGAAGCAGGGGCAGATCGCGCTAGCCCGCTCGCGTCGCGTGGTGGAGGATCTGGCCGGCGAGAACCTCTTCTACCTCCATAACCGAACATTCGCTGCCATAACTCGATTGAATTAACTAATTGCGGAAGTCTCGAAGCTAATGACTCCTGCTGCTCCGCGGATCCGCTCCAAGAACGCTTCTATTTGGCTTCGTGTCTTGCTACGGATCAACGCTGAGAGATAAACGTCCAGCGGAACAACGGTGGGACCGGCGGTTGGCTGGCCGCGTTGGCAGCTTCTAATTGGAATTTTAAATTAAATTAATTTTTGAATTTTCTTTAATGATTGACACAATTGGAAATGGAAATTCTTTATTGGTCAACAAAATATAAATTTTCTAAAAAAGGAAACACACATAGATAATCGATGGATCACTGCAGGAAGATGGAGATTGGGCTCCTCACCACACGCCTCGCCGGAGAAACCCACCTGAGTTGCCCCTCGATCACCGGCGGCGTCCGTGCGCCCTGGCGGCCGCGTCGCCGGAAGCTGATCTTGAAGCTCTTCTTCTCATTCAACCGCTCGAACGTCAAGCTTCTCGGCGCCACATGCGCCGATACGAGATTGGGCACCTCCACCTTCGCGTAGTACGTCGCCGGGGACTCGCCGACGTTGGTCACCGTCCTCGTGAAACTCACAGTCCTTTTCTGGTTCGCTGGCAATCGGACGGTGATGGAGGGATAGTTCAGGTCTCCTTCTCGGATGCTTTTGATCGACGAGCAGTTGATTTTTCGGTTGACGATGGCTTGAATGTCGGAGTCGGCGTAGCCGAGGCCGCAGAGGTAGGGATAGTAGTCCTCCGGCGAGGTGTCGTAG
Source organism: Curcuma longa (assembly GCF_044706935.1). Classification (NCBI taxonomy): domain Eukaryota; kingdom Viridiplantae; phylum Streptophyta; class Magnoliopsida; order Zingiberales; family Zingiberaceae; genus Curcuma; species Curcuma longa. Next base: position 11,010,808 of record NC_133869.1, on the reverse strand, counting down.
ACGAGCCCCGGGTCGAGGACCTTCAGCGGTTTGACGTGGCCGGCGCCGAGGGCGAAGAGATCGGCCGGGCGGTTGGTCTCGTCGGAGATGGGTTTGTTGGTGTTGTCCTTCACGTAGGCGGTGGTCATTATGGCGGATTTGATGGCGGCGGGCGACCAATCGGGGTGGGCTTTCTTGATCAGGGCGGCGACGCCGGAGAGGTGCGGGCAGGACATGGAGGTGCCAGAGATGACGTTGAATTTTTCCGTGTTCCAGGCGGCGAGGACGTTGACTCCGGGGCCGGTGATGTCGGGCTTGAGGATTCCCGGCGTGATTTGGCTGGGCCCGCGCGAGGAGAAGGCGGTGATCGCCGGCGAGCGGGGCACGTGCGTGACGGCGCCGTCGAACACGATGGCGGCCGTCGGGCGGGCAGTGGAGTTGATGTAGGCCTTGATCTTAAGTCCGTCGGCGTACGGAATGTGAGACGCCGGGACGGCGTGGAGGCTGGCGTAAGTGCTGTAGCCGCTTTCCAGATCGTTGGCCAGCACCATGCCGGCGCCGCCCGCTTGCTTGACGACTTGCCCCCTTGGGATGGTGGGGCTACCGCCGCGGTCGCAGAACACGATCTTCCCCTTCACGTCGACGCGGTCCAGGGAACCGTCGAGGCAAAAGCTGGCGTTGCCGCCGAGAAACACGAGAGGGTGCTTCTTCTTCGGCGAGAAGCTCCGCGGCTGGTACAAGCTCTGGCCGCGGAACTGGCGGCCGTCGCCGAGCTTGACGGTGGCCGAAAACGAGCGGTCCATGGTGCTCGCCGCCACCGTGAGCAACCAGGGCGCGTCGTTGGATACGGTGGAAGGGGATGGTCCTGAGTTGCCAGCAGCGCAGCTGACGAAGATTCCTCTGCTCATGGCGTGGAACCCTCCGATGGAGATCGGTTCCTCGTAGAAGGGAGTAGGGTCGCCGCCGAGAGAGAGGGAGAGCACGTCGACGCCGTCCTCCACCGCGGCGTCCATGCCGGCGAGTATGTCGTACGCCTGACACCCGTCATCCGTGCACACCTTGTACATGGCGACGTGAGCGCGCGGCGCCACCCCGGCGGCGAGGCCCCTGGCGAGCCCGTACGCGTGGGCTCGCTTCACGAACGCGCCGCCGGCGGTGCTCGCTGTGTGAGTGCCGTGGCCGTCGTTATCGATCGGCGAGTCCGTCGACCGGCGCCGGGACCGGTCGTAATTGACGAAGGACCGAGCGCCGATGAGCTTGTTGTTGCAGAACTGCTTCGTCAACGACGCGTTGCCGAAGTCGCACCGGCCCTTCCACTTGGCAGGCGGCGGCGGAATGCCGCGGTCATCAAACGATGGATGGCCGGGGGTGACGCCGGTGTCTAGGAGGCCGATGATGACGCCTTTGCCCATGTCGGTGATATTCCACACGCTGTGGGTGCGGTGGCGCAGCCCCAGGAACCGCGGCGTGTGGGTGATCAACGGACGGTAAACAGAGCTCCGAATGGCGCGCACGAACCAATCCACCTTCGACATGGCCGCCACCTCCCGCTCCGTCAACATCGCCGAGAAGCCAGTCATAACATTCCGGTAGGAGTGTATGACCCTCGACGCCGCATCATCTTCTTCGATCTCCAAAGTCCCGGCGACGCTCTTCAAAAGGGAAGAGTAGTGGCCGGAATCATGCTCGGAAACCAGCGGTGGGGCATCAACGTAAACGATGTAGGCTTTGAGCTCTTCGTCGGAGGCGGCGGCGCCGCCGCCGGCGAGGAGAAATGATACACAGAGGAAGAAGAAAAGAATCGTCATTAATGCAGCTATTCGATATTCTTTACAAAAGAATTTATACAAGAGATGATTTAATAATTATGGAATTTTTATGGAATTTGGCAACAAAAAAAGCTTTAATTTGCAATAATGATTTGCCAATTCAATACATTTGAATTAATTTTGGAATATGGAAGGGCAAAAATTTACATTTATAATTGTATAAACTAAAAAGGTTTTTTATAAAAAAAATCTTATATTTATAATTGCTAATTAACTATTTTTAGGTAGTTTACTTATTTTTGATAATATAAGCTTATATTAGTACTAAATAATTGTGTAATGATACCATTTGCATTCATGGAAAAGTGGGGAAAGGCCAAAAAAGAAAGATTTGCATCTTAAATATATATCAAGCAATTTTGCACTTTATATTTATAGCTTAGAAAGGAAAAGGAAATAAAAGAAATTGTTTTTAATTAAAAAAATATAAGTATAAATAATTATATACTAGAATAATAGTAATCTACCTATTTAACATTTTTATCTTTAAAAAAATCTCACATTTAATACACTGTATTTCAAAGAAAAAACATACATATAATGAAATGTGCAAAAACATAAATCGAAATTTAAATTTATGAAGACAAAATAATACCTTAGTGGTAACCTTCATAAGGGAATGAATTCAGTTATCTTGTCATCTTTTTTCTAAATGAAGTAGTTTGTTTGATCTACAAGAGTAACTATTCCTTAATCATTCATTCTTTAATGCATTCATTTTGTTGTTTTGCAGGATAAGCTACTTAGACAGTATGATGAACATAATTACCTTAAGACTGATCAAGCAAACTGACCGAATCAATCGGGCAACGATAGACCGATAAGTCAAATGGGTTCGAAAGAGTTGCACGGTGCAACCGAGCCAAATGAGTCGAAAGAGCCACACAAATCAACCTAGACAAGCAAATTCAAGGGGTCAAGTGAGTCAGGCAGTTGAAAGAGTTGCACAAACCAAGAGGCTCGAAATGAACTAAAGATCAGAGTGGTCATAGAGGATTTTAACAACTTAGATCAATAAGAAAACCTATAGTGATGTTAACAACTTTCTCACTGACAAAACAAAATAAACATTTGATCACTCAGAGAACTATGTATGTTTAAGAAAGAGTGCATCAAAATTAGAGGTGGAATCAAACTGGATGCTTTAGAAGGAAATCGAAACTAGTATCGCTTATATGCATATTTTGGGCATCCTAAGTGAAATAGCCTTACATAGAGGTCGTAGAGTGGCGATATTCATGTAGCTGGCCGCAAATAGTTGGTACGAATAAAATATGATCTGATGATAATGATGACTGGTATCGAGCATTCTTCAACTCCGTTGTCGTCGTCTTTTATGTATCTTCTTGATGAGACGCTTTACGCAAGTCTTACTGTCCCAACTGGACTTCACAAGCCTCTGGTACCGACGAATCACTCTCCTCGCAATCAAGGTTCCTTTCTTTTTCCTCTGCCTTGGCGCTGCGGGTGGTGAAGTTAGGGTTGCAGGTTGATTAGGAGACTCAGTTGGCACATCCCATGATATATGTTGTGACCAGCTTCTATGCAAGGCATTATATCCATCCATCCTTCTCATTAGTTCCTATCAAACAAATAAATATATTGAGCCACCAGGAATGGTTCAGTCTCGGCACATAAAAGAGATGAAACCCACCACCACCCTCTCCTCCATCGCAGAAAGCCGGGTCCTCATATTATCCTCTAGATAGCGCACTGAGTGTTCAAGGGCCTCCAACCGTCGTGAAAGGTTGTTAAACTGCAAGCATGAGGATAAGAATGGGCATACAAAGTTTACAATGGGAAAGCCATATTAACACTGCATTCAAAAATTTAAACATTGATGTAAGAATCGTTACTGATTCTAAGCCTTCAATTGATTTTGTTAAGGGAACTAATGATCTTGTTCAGCCCGTAAGTAAGATGTACTAATCACTAACTCAGTACTTAGAAAGAGTGTGGAGTGTTTGTGGTTGGTGATGAGAACTGTTGTAACTTTTTGGATGGTTTAATGCATTAGTTCAATAAATTGTTGCAAAAAGAAAAAATAACAGCACCTCTGAAGCTGAAACTTCACTCGGTTGCATCGTTTCCTCTGGCCTTGAGCTTGCATTAGCATCCTCCATGATTACCTTTTAAAAGATAAAGGATTAGAATTATCACAGAGGAAGGAGGATTAGAAAAGAGCACAATTCAACCAAACAAGACGGAATTATCATCTAAATTTTGTGCTTTCACCTAGATCATTTTCAATCCTAAGTTTCAAGCTAATTGTCTAGACACATAGCTGATAATTAGAAAATCTAGTTCACATCGAATGCAAATACACAAACTAAACAAAGCACAAACAAACAACATTGTAGTCTTTCCTTTGGGAAAAACAATAACAATTCTCACAGCCAAAATTACAAGCTGATAAAGCCAAGGAGACTATGAAGAAAAGGCATCAGAGTGAGACATGAAGACATAGAAATCAACAAAATCATTGAAAATGTCTCACAAGATCACTATGATGCAAGAAAAAATCAATACTTCTGCTACAGAAATAACTCTGATTCCAACAGATAATCACGACGAAAATCTGTAGAAATGCGGAGATGGGAAATCACACCTTCCACCGCACGTCAATTATCATGGACGTCGGCTACGTTACAGAAGGAAACCAAATCCTCAAATCTACACTGACGCAACTCAAATAGGGGGGAAGGAAAAACTCGACCTAGAGCCATAAATCATAATCCACTTTAAAAGCAACAAAAAGGCAGACTCGGGGGCGTCCAAATCCACGGACACAGAAGATCGAGAAACTCTTTCCATTTTCTCAAACTAGGGTTTCGAGCCAAAACACGGCAGGAAATCTACCATCGGAGCAAGAAAGCATTTTTCTACTTTAAAACCCCGGCGCAGACGAAACGAAACCACAGAAAGCAAGCGACGGCTGTGAAATATGCAGGAAGCTCATGATTTCGCTTGTCTGCGAGAAGGAAACACCGATCGGAGGAGAAATCACCGAGTGAGGAGGCAGAGATCGAAGCTCGGCGGCGGCGATCGCGTGCGGAGGAGGTGGAATCGCGCCGGCGTCGAGGAAGGATCGAGGGCGGGCTCTGGAGTGAAAGGTCGACGAGGGTTCGTTTCTCTCCCTTCTCTCGTCGGCCTCCGCGGAGAATGGGAATGAGTTGTAGGTCACAAGCACACATGGCCAGTGGGAGCCACTTGATATTGCCGACGTCGATAAATATATATATAATTTATAAGAATAAACAATAAATAGCTGTTAATATACGAAAAATGTTAGACGACCATAAAAAAATGTGTAAAAAATATTTTTTATTAAAAGTTAACTTATTTTTTTATTTAAAAAATATTTTATTAAATTTAGTATAATATAAATTAAATTTATTTTCACTTAATTGAAATTATTATAGAACATTAATGTTATAATAACTGCTTGATATAACAACGAAATAAAAAATATAAAATAGAGTGCCCTATTAATATTTTTCTAAAATAAATCATTCTTTAAAAATAAAATAAAATATATCTTTTAATTTTTTTCTCAATTAATTTGGACATTTTATTGAACTATGTAAAAAAGTTCCAATATTATTGAAATCACATATCATATTTTTAAAATATCTATCCTCTTTCTCTATAAGTCAATTAATTAATTTTATTTGAAATTAATTAATAAATTAAAAAACTCTAAACCATTCCAAATCAAAATCAATATATTTTTAAAAATTTTCTCTCGAATCTAAATTAATAGCATAAATTGAAATTAATAAATTAAATTGAGAGTGCATCTTCAAATATTTACTCTTTCAATTCAAAATTTTATAGTTCTAAATTTAGGTTATCAAATTCAAATGTGAGAGCATAGATATATTAAGAAAGTTTTCAGAAGTACGTTGATTTTGATTTTAAATTATTCAGAATTTTTTAGGCTTGAAATTAACTGATAGACCTACGTTATTAAAAAATTTTAAAATTTAATATTTTTCGAAGAGAATCTTAAAAAGTCATTAGTAGGGTTGGTTAGTGAATATCTTCCTAAGCCTTATAATACATTTGTGATAAATTTTATCGAATCTTTATAAATTTAAAATTTTACTCCTCTAAATTTAGACTATCAAATTTAAATTCAATGATTTCGAATAGTACTCTCACTTAAAAGTAATTTTCACTTTTAATATTTTTCTATCAAAACTTCTCTCATTCCTTTTATAGAGCATAATGATGTGAATGGAACTTCAATAAGTTCTAATCCTTCTCAATCCAAGAGGTGTAATGTCAAATAGCTGGATTCAAATGTCAAATAGCTCTAAATTATTTATACTGATCCTCATAAAAATTAAGGTCCATCAATCAATCAATCAGTTTTAAGTAAAATTGAATGATAAACCTATAAAAAAATATTTCAGAAGTATAATACGTGATTTAAGTATTATAAAAATTAAATAGGTAATACTAATGCTTCATTAAATTGCTAAATTAATTTTGTCCATTTTTTACACAAATAATTTTCTTATAAAAATATTCTTTAAAAAATTAATTAATTCAATATCAATTATAACAATATCAAAACATCTATTAGGCTACGTTTGGTACGACGTAATGTAATCACGCTTGTAATGTAATCAAGTTTGTAATGTAATGTAATGTAATCTTGATTACATTACTATGTTTGGTTGAAGGAATGCATGTAATCTTTGATTACAAGAATGATTACATTACAGTGTTTGATGTACATTATTTTCAGTAAGGAATCTAATTTTTATTATTATAAAATACCAATAATACCCTCCTAATTTTTAAAATAAAATAAAAATAAATGTAATAATAAAGATTATTTTTATTATCTTTAAAATAAATTATTTTATTAATAATTAATAATTATTAATTATTAATAATTACTAATTAAAATAAATTATTAATTATTAATAATTACTAATTAAAATAAATTATTAATTATTAATAATTAATAATTACTAATTAAAATTAATTAATAATTTTTAATAATTAATAATTTATTATTAACTATTAATTTTTAAAATTAATTATTAATAATTAATTAATTATTTTTATTTTTAAAATAATTAATTAGTTTAAATAATAATTAATTAAAATTATAAAATAAAAATTATTAAAATAATTAATAAATATTTTATTAATTAATAATAATAATAAATAATTTTTATTTAAATTATTAATAATTATTATTAATAATTATTATTATTTTAATTATTTTATTAATTATAATTATTAATACTTATTTTAATAATTAATAATTATTATTTTATTATTATTAATAATTTTATTATTTTATTAATTATAATTATTAATACTTATTTGAATAATTAATAATAATTATTTTATTAATACTTTTATTAATTATTTTAATTAATTTTATTAATAATTAATTATTAATTAAAATTATAAAATAAAAATTATTAAAATAATTAATAAATATTTTATTAATTAATAATAATAGTAAATAATTTTTATTTAAATTATTAATAATAATTATTAATAATTTTATTATTTTAATTATTTTATTAATTATAATTATTAATACTTATTTTAATAATTAATAATTATTATTTTATTAATACTTTTATTAATTATTTTAATTAAGTTTATTAATTATTAATTATTAATTATAATTAATAAATTATTGATTTTTTAAAATTATTAATTTTATTAATAAAGTGGAAGGGTATATTTGGTACGATAAAAATAGAATCTGTAATGTAATCGGATTACATACTATTTCCTTTGTAATCCAGATTACATATCTTGGCTCCTCTTTTGTAATCCAATTACATTACATTACAAGCCTAATTACATTACCAAACAAAGTAAATCATCTTGTAATGTAATCCTGATTACATTACAAGCCTGATTACCCCTTACCAAACATGCCCTTAAAATTTTGGAAACTATCAGATTATCATTTTACTCTTAACATAATATCGTTAACAATTTCAAATTTCTAATAAAACAAGAATACACGTTAATGGGCCTCCAAGCTATAATGTGATGACCTTCTTAGACAATGAGAATTCAAATTTCACTAGAACACATTATATCGAAAGAGTTTGAAAAACTTATGACGCTGAACCGTCCGTCAAAACTCATCTACGCTTCCTTCCTGATTTACCCTAATGACAGTAGTGATGATGTTAGTCTTCTAGGTGCAAAACCTTCCTTCAACATAAATAAGGAACATCTAAACTAACAATGCAACTCGATACAAGGAACCCTATATAGCCAGTTCTTCAATACAACTCCAAAGGCAAAACAATCATTCGATTTGCGATCGCTCGCTCGAACTGAAGACATGATGTTAGCAAGCCCTACATATCTCTTTACATGTTGAAATGAACTTCTAAGTCATTGTTTGACGATAAATATGAACACTTCGTCACCGATGATCACGATAATCTACCCTCGAGTCAAGTTGATATCAATGTGAGCATTCACATTCATCAAATCCAATTGCCTTGACCCAGGCCACCCCCCGATGATCGGAGAAGCTGTGAGGTTTCGGTTAGGAAGACTAGCATACGATGTAGTTTGCTCGACATCATGATTTGTTTCACCGCTAGCCTTTGCTTTGTTTTTCTCCTTAGGTTCTCTGTAAATGAAGCTTCCTATGATTACCTGCAGAAGGGAAAAGTTATACATCATGTGCCGAAAGAAAAGTGTATGAGTCAAGTTTTTATCGAAGAAAAGACCTGAACGGGGGTGGCAGCTATAAGTACTCCGGCGACACCCCCACCGATGACTCGACCATCGGTATTTGATAGAGAGATGCTCAATCCTCCAGTTCTGCTCCGTGATCCACCATTGTTGGTCATCATGTATGAACCAGACAAACAGAGTATCTCAAATCGGCCCTGATCATGTTCAAACCATCGCGTAAATTTTGCTTCGGTAACAAAGTGTCCAAGTAATATACAGGCAATATAAGCTATAAAACATCCTGTTTTGAGGTGAACATAATAATCATCAATTGGTTTGACAATCGATAAAGATCATCAACTTGGGATAGAATTTAGCAAAGATGAGATTGAAATGCCAAGTTTTTTTGGTTCGATCTTAGTTCTCGCATTAACAAATCGAAAGTAGTGAATTCGGAGGAAAGGTAACACACAGGACATGCTTATGCAGTTTATAATGAACTTACCTTGTTTATGGTACGATAACCTACTTCAAAAGCCTATTTTAAAGACGAGATACTGGATCTACCTCAGCTGATAGCTCCGGAGCAAGAAGTTTTTGAAAGGAAAAGTTACACCGACACATGAAGTATATAGTCTTTCATGTCAAAACGATCTTTGGTCCTTAACAAACCATGAGTGTACTATAGCTATATGTAGTTTTCAGACACTACTAAGTAAGGACTTTGGTTACGTTTGATAAGGTTGTCGGTATCATCCCGTCTTCATCAGCCGTGCGGTTTGGAATACCATATAATTTCATTATTTCTACTTTGAACCAAAAACAAAGTACATATTTGAAAAAGACATGTCAAATACATATTTTAGTTTGAATCACAGTAGGGAAAGTAGCTAAAAGACCCATAAGAGAATATTTTTTCGAACCTCGTAAGTGACTGTGCCACCAGAAGTTGCAAACTGCCGAAGGGTCACAGTGGAGACAGCACCATTTGCTGAGAGGACGCAGACAGCCCTCGGTCCCTGCTGTGAAAATGACATGATCTTCGTTGCAATGTCCTGCATAGTGTAACATCCAGTAAGTTGGCACGGAGAAGAGTTTCACCCAAACCAAGCCATCTTTATAATGCCGTAACATACGAGTTTTTCCTTAACATAAGTAGTGAGACACCTATACTAGAAGCGATACATTTGTACCGAAAGTGCTTGATTTTCATGCATTCAAATGTCTCCGGATAAGTTTCATATTTCAGAATTGATCTTCAATGCTAGTTTTCAAAAGGATGTGGTTTGCTCGTGAAAAGCTGAATTGAGTCAGTGAAAAAGAGAACATTCACAGTCCTCCTATATGGTCAAAGTAATATGTCGAAAATAAGGTAGTATGCTGTCTATAGCGTCGAAGATGCACAAATTGTAACATATACGATAGGTGATTCCTCGAAAGAAACCAAATTCTGAATTCCATACCTCACCGACTGCAATTGTTACAAGGCAGTATGTCGTTTATGGCATCAAAGAAGTGCAAAAACAACATATAACTTCACAGAAAAACCTAAATTCCAAATTATATACCTCTTCAACTGTGAATGTTATAAGGCAGTAGATCGTTTATGGATGATAGAGCGCGGCCTATTCCAAATCCTAGACCTTTCCAACGGTGATAGTAATGGCATGCGGCATATAATGCATTGTTCAAGTGAAAAAGAGAACATTCACGGTTACCTTTCGTAGCATTTCAAATTAGAAACAACAAGTGGCATTGTTAAGGGGGGAAAAACTAGTATGTCATTTATAACATCATAGATGTGCAAATAACAACATATACTATAGGTGACTCCTCGAAAGAAACTGAATTCCAAACTCTATACCTCTCCAACTGCGATCGTTATGACATGTGGAGTAAACCTCATTCCAGCTGAACCAGCAACCCATTCACCTGTTGCAAGCCAAGTATATAACTCCTCAGATGGATGACATTGCAGGAAATTCCAACAAAATAAATTTACCAAATGAATGAAACTAAAGCACAAGTGAATAACACAGCGAGAGAACAAATCGAACATGTATACTATTAGTGAAGAACAAGCTTGTGTTCTAAACATAATCAAATAGTAATTTCGATTCCCAGCCGTAGTTTAGTGAAACAACTACTAAAATAATGAGCCTTTCAAGCCCTTTAAATAAATTAAGTAGCTACTCTTCCACTTTGCGAAAAGTTGTCTATGCTTCAACTTTCTTTTTTTCTTTTGTTTTTTGGGTAATCTAAAGGTGTAAGAGTTTCAACCGACTAATCGTGGAGGCAAACAACAATCTGCCCCCTAATTCGCCTAATGAGTAAATCCAGAGAATAACTTATGCACACTTAGAAGTCGACCTCCAAGATATTCATCCTATTTAGAATTCGAACTCTGGTCATCTTATTGTTTGTCTAAGTGTTTTACCACCGCACCACACCGATGGAGGCACACCTCGAGTTTCTTTGATCATGAATCTCATAAACATCAAGACAAACTGAAGTAAGTTTTCTATCATTTAGGAATGGCAAGTTTGGATTTTTAGCCCACCAAGTGAGGCTAGCTGCTGCTTCCTCCCGGTGCCTGCCGGCCGCCCTCTCCCTCGCTTCTGCGCCGGAGTACCAGCCCCAGGAGCCGACCCAGACTCGGTCCCGGCGGTGCCAGAGGGGGCAGACAACGAACTAGGCGAGAGCGCCAATGCTACGGCCCCATCCGGTCCATACTTCCTCGGCCGTCCTCTCTTCCTCTTCACTGGTTCCACCAGGTTGACACCTTCGCCGAGCCCACTGCCACCGTGGGCTGAGGCCGCGGGCGGCGAGTCCACCTGAAACGCCCCCGAACCAACGCCGGCGGATTGGATGCTCAGACTTTGCGCCGCCAGGTGCAACCCAGGCTGCGAAGCGGCGATCGAGCCAGGAATTCCTCTATGAGCAATGTAGTACGGCACCACGCCGGGCATCGCCATGGCGTCTCTCCCATCCATAGCTGAACCAGAAAAAGAGAGGAAAAAAAAAGGAAGCTTTTACAGAACACCACGGAGACCAAATCTACTGGTTCTAATCGACCTAGCAAGCAGCAACAAAGGCGAGCCGTAAACTGGAACCCTTCTTCAATGCCATGTCGCCCTCGTCCGGATTACTAAAAACAAGGAAAAACTTTACCTTTCTCAAACTTTGTGAATCCTCTTTAACAGCCTGAGGGGGGAAAGCATCCAAATTTGCTTTTTTGTGGCCAATGGCAAGAACCAGCCCAGCTAAACGCCGCAAGAGATCGGTGAAAGCTTCAGACTCCAGCAGTACCCGAAATGCCTTATCTTCGTGTCTTCGCCTTCCCTCGCTCTCTCCCTCCAACTTCTTTCTCTCTCTCTGCGCTCCAAACGCAAAAGGGTGGCAGTCGATGGCGCGAAGCAGTGGGCGCAGTGGCCACAGATGGCAGAGCTCGACTCAGTCATAAATGAGGCGATCAAAATCACAAATCACAGCGAAGCTCCGTTGAAACGAGGAGCCGAAAGACGAAGACGAAGAAAAAGTCGCCATTTTTATCATCCTTGCTCACTGATCTGGTTCGATTTCTTCACTTCGACTGCTTCTCCAAGGGAGCAGTGGGAGAGGGAGACAACACGGCACGGTGGCCACAGCGATGATCAGATAATTACAAAACTTCTTTTCCTGCAAAAACAATTAATAAATAAATAAATAAAATGATAGGAAAAAATGTATATTAATATTTATCTAAAAAAAGAATCATTGGTTGTCATCGTCTTTCCTGTCTGATTTGATACAGCTGATATCCGACGTACGGAAACGCAATAATAGAGCTGGCTACGACTGCGCGTGGTCATCTGCCACGTCACCCAAATGATTTGGGCTAAAATTGGCATCCCAAATTTTAGTAATCGTTAAATGGATAAATTGGATTTTAGAATTTGGATAGTATTAATTTTATATTTAAGTAGATGTCATGAAATTTATTTTATTCATATGTTTATTTTTTTTTTTAAAGGTAGAATCTGTTACCCCAGTAGCTCTATACGGTAGGTTTCATGATCATTTGTGAGGAGGTAAATCAAAAAATTACAATTGATCATGACGGATAAAGATATTGCTCGACTTCGTTGAAATTCTAACTCTTACCTTCTTCTACAAGTTTAGGGACATATGTTTGTATTCATTTTATATCTAATGGGTTCATGAGTTCTCATTTATTTTATAATTTAAAAGTATAATATTATTCAAGTTTTCATTCTCAATTAATAAAAATAATATATTGTAATACTAGCAAGTAGTTGTTATATAGGAGCCTTTTAACTTGGATGAATTAGATGGTCGAATCGGATTGGAACAATAATATTATAAAAAAAATTAATTTTAATGAAAATTATAAATTTGAATTTGAATAATTCAATCAATTCAGTCGATCCGATCTAATTTAATAAACTAATTAAATAAATATTTAAAATATATAATAATAATATTTTAATCTAAATACGTAATAACACTTTATATTTAATAAATTTAAATATTTAATTTTAAAGTTTAATTGTTTAAATTGTACTTTAAAATTGTAATTCGGATCCATCAGCATTCATTCTTACCTAACATGATATTTTTTGAATCAACTCGAATCGAATTGATGAGTCGAGTTCACTTTTAACATCTCTCCTGTTACATATTATAGTATATAATAAATATCTTTTGATTATTATACATTGTAGTAGTTACCTAATAAAGAATTTGGACCGCTCGAATAATTTAAAGATATGCTATTCATTAAAGTCTCATTTTTATTCAATATATTGATAATTAATCAATAATGAGTTTTAAAAAATAAAATAAATAACAAGTGTGCCTTGTGTGTTTTTTTTAATATTTCATTCTAAATTTTTTCCTTTAATTATCTCTCTTTATTTGTCATAGTTGAACACCTAACAATTCAAAACGTCTATATTATAAGACTTGGTCATAATACTAACTAACAACATCACTAATGGGTTCTTAATTTTTTACTTATTCAAAAATATCAAACTTTTTAAATTTTCGAATAATGTAGGTCTTTAAAACTGACTGATAGACTTACAAATTTTCAAATAACTTCAAATCAAAATTTATTTTTAAAATTTTCCTTAATATATTTATGCTTTCAAATCTATATTTAATAGTGTAATTTAAAAACAATGAATTTTTGAATTGGTAAAATAAAAATTTACAAATATAATCTCAATTTAATCTACATCTATTAATTAAAGTTATTATATTTAGATCCGAGAACATAAATATATTAAGAAAGATTTCTCCTTTTCTATTAATAGGGTTGGCGGGCAATGAAGGCAATGTGACATCGAGCGATGGACACATAATGGTAATGAGGTGAGAATCATGTTATTTATTATATTTACACTGACTCGGCAATTAGTGCAATATAGCTGGTTTGCCCGAGTGGTTAAGGGGGAAGACTTAAGATCTTCTGCACATAAGTGCGCATGGGTTCGAACCCCATAGCCAGCAATTTTTTTATTACTTTTGGTTTTTTTTATATTTCTACTATTTTGAAAATAAATACATATCAGAAAGCTATAAATATCTCTCTATGTATAAAATCTTAGGCAAATTCCTTCCCAAATTCAATGAGATTATAATTAATATAAATTTTGTTGGCTAAATTCATAAGTCTGCAAACCTAATCATGTCATATTACTACTCGTATGTAGATATTGTCGGAAAATATATCAGATTATTTCCTCTCCGATTGGCAATTACTAAGTCGATAATGCAAGGACTCCGGTGAAAATCTTTGACAACGACGATATGATAAAAAAAACTAAAAGGACCAAAAGGATTAGAAGGGGTGTCAAAATGGATCTAGACGAGACTCTTTGACATTCAAATCAAATTCTAAAAATAAAAATAGTAATTTTTCATTCCTTCTCGATATTATCACTATTATCTTATATAGGAAGTGAAAAACAATCAAAATTTTTAAAAAATATATCTCTTTTTTCTTCCCTAAAGGACAAGGCACATCCTTTTGTAATCGGTATTATTATAATCGCCATATCGTATCCGAGCACGGAAGCGATTTAATCAAAGCCCAATCTCGAGTCTGATTTGTGGGATTTGACTAATGTGATTATTCAGATTGACTCAAGTGAAACTCGATCAGAGTCAATTCCCAAATTCAACCATGAGTTGACTAACTCGATCCTAATATATTGATAAGTCCTGAGCTATCATGTGACCTCTGTTGTTCCTATATAATATGATTCATTGGAACATAAAATGATCCATAATATTTATTTAAAAATTTTAAAATTCATAACTTAATAATTATTTTGTTAGGTGGGTCCCATAAAAAATTATAACTTAATTAATGTTTTGTTTGGGAGAAAGTGAGGGAAGGAAAGGGATGAGTAAATAAGGGGAAGAAGAATTTTATCTTTATTTAGGATGGAGTGAGTTAAGGAGGAGAAGGGGAGAGAATGATAAGTTTTATTTTTACATGCTCATGAATCATTATAATTTCTTATACTCTGATTTGGAGTGTAAGGAAGGAAAAATAAAACTCAAAAATATTTTATTTTAATTTTATCTTTATTTTAAAATATTAATTTTCAAATCAACTTATCTGTTTAGATATCTCGTCTTTGCGTCGTCGCTCTTCATACAACACACGTCATCACCGTCTAATGTTCAATCGCTTGCACTTTACGATGTCGATGTTGGCCCTTGCTGCCAATCTCTTCGAGGACAAAATTCAAGAGGATAGAAACAGGTAACCCTAATATTCTTCTTCTCCTTTAAGGACAGAAACTTATCCAAAGAGCATGCGTTGTTTATTTTAGGACTTTTCATACCCTAACTTCTAATATAGTACTGATAAAATTTTACAGTTTTTCATCCGTCCTCTACATGCGTTGTCTTTTTTAAGAAGTGAGAATATTTTTGTAACTTTATATATTTAACCTTCATTCCCCTTTTTTTCCTTCCAAATAAAGTAACACATGTTACGTTAATGAACCTTCCATCCCTTCCAAATAAAGAGAACATAAATACTTTACATCCTCTTCCTTTCTCTTCCCTTCTCTTATTTTCCCATTTGTTAATGAATCTTCTCTCACTCCATCCAAACAAAGCATAAGTTTCCTCTGCCTTCCTCCACACATCCATTGAGGTAAAAGGTCATACATTGATCTCAGGCGTCCCACATAATTAATCCCATAACTATCTATAGAGAGGTTGAAGTTGAAAACTTATTGGATTGATTTCGAGATGTATCATTTTTATTATATGTTATGTTGTTTGTGTATACGTGGATTTATGAATGAGTTGTGGATGTGTGAGTTGTGGATATATATGGTTTCTTGTAAATTGGATAGAGCCTTGGTGAATTCACATTGGTTGATGACATATTTTGATACTTATGCGGAGTTCACGACTCCTGCATGCCTCTCAGATCACTCTTGTGACATCATGCACACTCTAGCGAAAGACTGGCCCTCCAATTGATCTTTAAGTTTCTCAATATGTGGTCGTTGCATGAGAATTTCAAAAGGATTGTGGAGGACTCTTGGGCAGCCCCGGCTATGGGGAACGCTCATTTGTGCTCAAGTTGAAATTGAATCAGTTGAAGAGCCGATTAAGAGAGTTAAGCAAGGAAAAGTTTGGCCACATTTCGGAAAAGGCAAGAAGGGCAAACACAGACTTAGAAATGGTACAAAAAGTATTCTAGAGAGTGTGGTTGCTCCCATAGACTATGGATGTATACAAAAGCAAGTCATTCTTCTTGTGGAGGCAGAAAATCAATTTTATCAACAAAGGACGAAGAATATTTACCTAAGGAGCTTGGACAAGTGCACTAAATTTTTTCATGATGTGGTGAAGAGAAATAACAAGAGGAACGTTATTATTACACTCACGAAACAAAATGGGGATCTAACAACAAGCATCAGTAAAGTGACAGAGGAGTTTGTGGACTTCTTTCATGATCTACTTGGGCAAACAGTAACATGCAACCCTAGAGACAATGATGATTTTCTGAAGAAACTAACTAATACCCAATTTGAGGGTTTGATTAGGTCGATGGGGGTGGAGGAGATCAAGGCAGCCCTATACAACATTGGAAATGGTAAGGCGTCGGATCCGAATGGTTATGGGTAGAAGTTCTTTATCTTATCATGGGATGTTGTCTGTCTGGGATTTATTGCAGCAGTCCAAGAGTTCTTCCAAGGGGGAAAGTGTTAAAATAGTGGAATCACTCATTAATCTTTTTGGTACTAAAGGTGGTGTTAGTGTTAGCCCTAAAGCTAATCATGAGATGATTGACCAGGGAACTTTTTATATCATATTTTATTAATAAAGGTAAAATTTTAGTTATTATATTACTTCATGTGTTGTGCAAAATGAATAAGTATAATAATGTTCTTGGGTAATAGGTTCTAATCTATATTATATCAATTAGTTGAATTTATAGTAAGATGTCGTAGAGAACACTACTCTTAACTATTCTTAGTCAAACATTAATATACAAGGACAATATTAATGCGTTAAGACTAGCGTATATGTCAATTGATGACTTGATCTCACAAGTCATGGATATGAGATATCACATTGACACATGAGTATATATTGGATAATATATACTGAATTAATCCGTCATGAGAAAGTTTCATGGATCGTTATATGAGTGTCATAAACTTTCTCATAGTGACTATTGGTATGAATAATCCTTAGACCTGAAGTCACTATGGTTCCCTACATAAGGAGTTGTATACTTTGGAATCGTTAAACGTTACCTGTAACAGGGTGGACTATAAAGTCAATCATTGGGTATACAATGAATTATACGGAGGGATATGAGTGATATAGATGAGATTTATCTCTCCCATATGACGGGAGTGATATCTGTGGATCCCCTGATCGAGTAAGGACTACTAGAACGCATGATCATGCTCAAATGAATCGATATGAGATATTGAACTCATTTACTTAAGTGAGTTGATCGGAGATTAAGAAACACAAAGATTGATAAGAAGATGACACAGTTTATGCCTTATTGATCAATCTCGATATCGATAATAGAAGAACAAAGTCATATATTATAATAGATATGGAAAGGTTAGGTCGGATTTCGACTTTCTTGTCACTTGGGTAGCAACGATGCATTGCTAGATGTTGCTCATTGTTTATGTGTCTATAGCGGTTTAAATACATTGTCAACGTTACTAACCTATTGGGTCACACACAAAGAACACAATGTTTCGGAGATAAGTTAATTTTAGTTTAACTAGAATGTGATATGAAATTGGATTAATTGAGTTAAACTTAAATGAATCCAATTGGATTATAAGATTAAGTCTAATTTAAGTTAGACTCATTTAGATTAGACTCAACTACTTAATAATGGATAATGTTCATTAAATGTTTAATGAAACATTATTAAAGAGGAAGGCCAAGAGATATTTTATTCATTAGATGAATAGAAGATGAAAAGTCAAAAAGAATATCAAAAAAATTTTGTATTCATTGTGATTTATGAACATTAAGAGGAAGAGAAGCTCAAGGGATAAAGATCCTTTGTATTCATTAGATGAATACAAAAAGACTTTTTGCAAATTTGAAATTAAAAGAGTGTTTATCATCCTTCTTCTTTCTCCTCTCCTTCTTCTTGGTCAAAACACACAAGGTATGTTTTTAATTTTCTTGTCTTGTAAACTATTCTAAGTTACTAACACAATTAAGATGGTTCATCTCCGAGATCGAGATTGTGTTTATATGAATACTATTAAAGGCACGACCATTCTGATCATGTAGAGATCTAATAAATCAAGGACTAATGAGATACACTAAAGACACGCAATAAAAATATAGTTCATAGTTAGAACTTTATCTGAAATTTTTACATGAATCATTTAAAAAGTTATTTTTTATTACATATATTATTATTATTTTTGTATAACAGATTCCAACACATGCACTCTTCTTCAGCCCGGACTTATCTCAGCAGGGAGCCCTTCCCATTATAGATGTTTAATAGAATGATTTTTGTTTAAAAAATAAAGAAAAAGAATGCTCTATCTACTCATATGGCATTAAAGTGTCAGCCCTTTCCATCAACGGAGAAAGAAGTGATATTTAACATGATTTGTCATTAGCGAGGCAATATTTGATTCTCGGTAGGTGTAAATATTACTTCGGATTATATCCTGTCACTATCTAGGAATGTATTGAATAAGTTCTAGTGATTTATTCCTCTTTCAAGAGTGTGAGATAGAAAGAATTAATTATGATGAAACAATATGGTTGAAATAGATAAAAATTGAATTTCGATAAAGTCGAAATAATATCCTCTTTTATCGTGATCAACTTCGACAGTATGAAATTATTAAAATGATGAATTTTATTTTTTTACTGAAGAGAGAGACTACTTCAACTTTTGCCATAAAAAAAATAGCTCTCTGATTCATTGTCGACAGTCGATCCCTATAAGATCTTTTTAATGCTGAAACAGATACTCTACTTACGAAGGGAAAATCTCAATGTTTTTTCTCACAGTTAGATACTTTAATCAAGATCGCCCAGCATAATTTTTTCTAAATTCAACATCAAATAACGCCCCAACAAAAAGATCGAACCATAACCTTTCACGTGCATCCGAATGTCTCTGAGGGAGAGAGATCGGATGATGAGTTTGAGCGCTGCATGCGCCCTGGCGTGAAAGGAAAGGGACAAATAAATGCAGGGCAACAGCGACAAAGAGAAGTCATTGCCTGGACTCACTGATAATTAATAACAAACACAGGAAAGGACCATTTAGTTACTTGTATCTGAAAGGTTTAGTGACGTGCATACCTGTAGCTCATCTAACTCCGCAAATCAAAGTTTTTTTTTTCTTTTATTTGTTTAGCTCAGTGTTGGCCGTAGCAAATATCCAGGCTTCTCCAGGGCAGTGCAAGGTGCCCTCTTTGATCTGCCAGAGCAAAACAGAGCCACAACGTTCAAAGACCATGTAACAGAGGAAAACACAAACGACGTTTATTTGCAAATGCGAGTCGACAAGGGAAAGGAACTGCCTAGATGTATGGAATCAACTATCAAGCACCACGCTTGCTCTCTTAAAAACATGCCAGTTTCTGTAATAAGAAGAACTGCTTGGCTAAGAAATACGGTAACGACGATGAACCGAGTCACTCTTTTGTGTCCTTGCTGCAACCAACTTCTTTCGACTATGCCTTACCGACGTCTGGAGAATTCTCGTTTGCTTCTGCTGGTTGCTCGACGGCTCCATGGTTATGAGCTGATTTCACATCCTTCTTTGTTGGCTTGGTCTTGATCATCGCCGGTGTTATCATCATCGTTGGTTTTGGCATGGAGCTCTCGACTCCCAGCAGTTTCGGCGGTAGATTCATCCTCCAGGGTGCTGTTTTCTGTTACTTCAGAAGGACCACAGCCTGAGGAATCAGTCACAAGGACTGTCTTCTTGACTGACCCAACTTTTGCATATTTACTCATGAACTTATATTCCCAATCCTGCAAGGCCTCGAGCTCGCAAGGGCCGAGGCCAGAGAGATCGCCGGTTAGATCTTTTGGTTCGAAAGACATTTTTGCCAATGCTCGGCTTGCATCTTTGCCTGCAAACAAAGCATAAGGTCCACCAGGTCCATAGAAAATCCTGAAGAAGAGAACATAAAAGTAATCAAAATTTTCTTCTAAAGGTGTTAGTTCATGCAAAACATGCAACAAAGAAAATCCAAATGTAATTTTCTACCATCTGAAGGAACAGTTCATGAGAAAGTAAAGTTGAATATCATGCCAATGGCAGAGTTTATCTTTAGATCAGCCATATAGACAACTTGGGTAATTAATAGAACAGTAAGCACTTGTAGTCATTACAAAGAAATACCACATAGACACAACTTGAATAATTAGTGAGAACGGTAGTAAGAACTTGCCAATCATATTATGGAAGTAAATACCAGTGTCTATTAGCCTCTAAGTGGAGATCACAGTATTCACAAAGAAATATTTGTGACAAGCTACATATTTACAAACATAATTGTCAATGCCATGCACTTGTTAGCCTATAGAACTGAATTAAAGCATTTCATTGAAGTACGAAAGAATATCAAATGAATCAGGTAAATCATTTCCCAGTGTTCTTGACAGCTAAAAACTAACAAGATGAGTAACTTTTGGGTGGAAGAATCATTCATCTTTTTGCATAACAAATACGAGAAGATATATTTTTCATGTAATTACTTCCATAACAAAAGTTCCCAATTTTAGGAACCACATAAAGATGCAGGGAGATTGCATAGTTAATCTAGAGGGGGCTAACTGTGCAATCCACCTGTGGTTTACCTCAAAAAATGGAATGTATTCTGCTAATTGGTCTAATATACCATGAAATGACTCGGTGCAATGGAAAATCCACATAATGAGGACGAATATGGGAGTAGAAGATCCTCGTCGAAGATTGTTTTGTTCAGATTGTCCACTTCAGTGCACAATTAAAACCTCTTGCTGAAGATCTAAATCGATTGAATGATACTCCCTGTGATTTGTGCCAAAAGTTCCTAACGAGACAAACACACTGAAATCGCCATTGCTTTGATTCCTTTCCAGTGTTTACCATAGGCACAGCAGGAGTAAACATGATCATATACATTTAGGATTCAAATTTTACATCAACCATTTGATCCAACATCGAGTGATGAAATTAATAGTTATGCAGATATAACTTACAAAGCATCGGGCAACCGTCCAGATCGAAACATAATCCACCAAAATCTGATCAAACACACCCACAAATCGAGAAAGCGACGAACCTGCTCTGGGTGACGTCATAGATCTGGCCCTTGATGGCCATGAGGAGCGGCTTCTTGGGATCGGATCCGTCGTAGTCGCGGAGCTCCTCCTCGGTCATCTCCCCGAGCTGGAGGAGCGGCGGCAGGGTCTCCTCTCCCCGCTTCCTCGACGGAGGCGGCTGCGGCCGCGCCAGGAACCCCGCCACCAAGTGGTAAAGCGCCCAGGCTATCGCCAGCGCCGTGAAGAACATCGTCGGCGACAGGCCTGTGTACGCCTCGATCGCCTTCGTCGCCGTCTCCCAAGCCTCCGCCATCGCCATCTGCTCTCTCTCTCTCGGAGCGGATATCCCGATGCGAAGTTAGAAAGGGAGAAGCAAAACGTGAACTGTATTTATAGAGGAAAGGATGTGGTCCCTTAACTCCACTGTTGGATGCATCCATTTAGTCGGTTTTTCACCGTTGAAAACAAACATAATTTAATTCTTATAATAATAATTATTAGGGATGTAAAAATAATATAATAATAATAATAATATAAAAAATTAAAAAATTACCTTCAATAGATTAATCTAATAAACTAAAAAAAAAAAACTCAAATAGTTAGCTTATTAGTAAGATAATATTTTGATACATTTTTGAAATATATGGTGGTGTAATTTGATAAAATTAAGTACTCCTTTGAAATATTATATTTTCAAGGTGGAATATTTTTGATTAAAACTACTAAAAAATGATATAATTTTTAATCATAATATAACTTTCTCAAATCTGTTCTATAAAAAATATCGTAAATATTAAAATATGAGTAAGATGTTATTTTAATATTTTAAAAAAAGATGAATATTAACATTATTATTTGGCTTATTTATATCATTATATAATGGTATAAAAAGTATTTAAGATTATTATTTAATAAAATACATATTTAAAATTAAAAATGTTTAATTTTACTTTTTCCCTTAAATTATCACTCAAAATTAATCAAGGCATTTTTTAACAGTAAATGCAAGGGCTATTTTAATATTAACAAACTATTGTGGCGTGATGAAAAAATAGTGTAACTTTGGGGTGTCTTTTAGAAAATGACCTTCTATTGAGTTTAATGATATCCATATCCTATGACTTTAAATATGGTCGTCTCTAGCCAAAGCCTCTTCCTCGTGTTTGTTCCAAAACCGATTCCCCCTCTCTCTCTGGCTTCTTCCGTTAGCTTGGAAACCCTAGCGCTGCCGGCCATCCTCCGCTTCCACCGTTGCCGTCACTGCCGCGATGCTTTCCTCCTCCGTCATCGCCGGCCAGATCCGGTTCCTGCTGCAGAGCGTGAACGATTTCAACTTCGACTCCACCCGCCGGGAACTCTTCCAGGTAACCGGACCCGTATCTTGCTCATTTGTCTCATTGTTTTCTCGATTATATGAACGTCGTAGACAGCGAGTAGCGACTGCCTCGCGTGGGCGAGGGTTCATTCTATATGCATGGCGAACTGATCGGCGTCACAGGGATTAGGCTTTGGTGTGTTTTCGATTATTCGTGCTGTTTCGCACTCGACTGGGGGAGGGTGTAACTCGAAAACCCTAATATTGTTCGCACTGTTAAAATGAAACTTCTTGATTCCGGCTTCGCAGATGTGCATTCTTTGTACCCGGCAAATAAAACTATGCCGGTTAATTCTTTGGTTTTTTTTCTGGACATTAAGGTCCCGATGGAAGATTTGAAATGGAATACCATGCTAGAGTCTTGTATGTATATATTTGCTGCTCTTTATTCTTATCAATCCTGGACGCTGTTATCTACTAAAAAAGAATATTGAAAATGTTTTTGCTGACGAACTCAGATGATCTCTTATGTCATGTATCCTTATCAATTTTTTTTCCAGCTCGTGGAGTGTGGAAGTGAAGTCAGCACCTTCTTGCTTCAGACGTGTTTGGATCAAATTTTAGTTAAAGATGGAGATATTCCTCCATTGAAAAAAGATTTGGTTTCTGCTGTTGTGAGATATTTGCTAGACAAACCACATTTCAGTACAAACCTTTCTGGAGCTTTGAGTAGCATTTCGATAAATGAAAGTTTCCTTGAAGATATTTCAAACACATTGGGTATGTCAGTGGCTGAGAAAATAGGCGTTGGGCTTGGTTTATTGGACTCTAATAATCCAGATTTAAAGATGAGAGGTTAGCTTGTTTACTCGGATCTAACAATACTACCTTTTCTTTTTCTCTCATATATTTCAAAAGTGTATTTTCTCAATTTTCTATTTCGTGATTGAACTTCATCTTTGATTGTTAGGTCAAAATTTTTGCATTGCTCAAATTGAGGAATTATGTGCAAATCCTTCCTCCACTTTGCACACTGAGCAAATTCATGATATTGTCATGTTTCTCTACCGAACTGAAGGCCTTTCAAAGCACATGGATTCTTTTACTAGAATTCTATCTCTTCTTCAACTGAAAGGGAGATCTTTTTTCTTGTCAGCCCCGTTGCTGACAAATGAGAGCAAGGTCGTCAACAATTTCAGGTTGTTTGAATGGATCTAGTGAAAATTGTAAGTTTGAGCATCCTGAGCAATTCAAATTTAAAGTTTTTCATCCATACTTTCTGTTATATCACAGGCATTTGGAGCTATTCTCTGGATGTTTTGACAATGATTTTGATGCTGCATTAGCTGAAATTGAAAAGGAGATTAGCATGGCTGACATAGTGGCAGAATTGGGCTATGGATGCACAATTGATATTTCTCATTGTAAAGAGATACTATCTCAATTCCAACCACTCAATGAAGAGACAATTTCAAAGTTAATAGGGATAATTGCCTGCAATCATTCCAATCTTGAAGATCCTCTAAATGTTACTGCAACTTTCTGTTCAGCTCTTGGTAGCTGCTTAGCTAGTGATTCTTCACTGTTGAACACATGGAATGTTAATGTTCTTGTTGAAACAATTAAGGAACTTGTGAGTTTAATTTTTGTATAGTGCTGCGAAGGTAAAAATTTATCATATATAAGAAACATTTTCTTAATCCTAACTTGTATGCAGGCTCCAAAGACAAATTGGGCACTTGTCTTGGAAAAACTTGATCACGAGGGCTTTGTGATTCCAGATGAAACTGCATTTTCACTTTTAATGTCCATATATAAAAGTGCATGTCAGGTACTCTATGCTTGCGGATGTAAAATAAACTTTTCACTAGCACGCTAAAGGTTAAGTTCATTTGCTAGGATCCTTTCCCACTCCATGCTATTTGTGGCTCTGCGTGGAAGAATGCTGAAGGCCAGCTTTCTTTTTTGAGATATGCTGTGTCAGCTCCTCCTGAAGTTTTCACGTTTGAACACTGTTCAAGGCAGCTGGTATTTGCTATTGCTATTGTTGTTCTGTATTTGCATATTCATTAGTTACTTCATGCAAAACTGTTGTTCTGATATTTTTTCAGATAAATTCTGATCTAGAGCATCTCAAGAATGGAAATCAGGCTTGGTTTTGTCTAGATCTGTTGGAGATTTTATGCCAGCTTGCCGAAAGTGGCCATGCTAGTTTGGTCAGGGTCATATTAGATTATCCTCTTAGTCAGTATCCTGAGGTTTTACTTATTGGAGTTGCTCACATTAGTGTATGATATCCTTTCACTTCCTGAGTTTCTGTGAAGGTGTTTTTGACTGAATAATGAAATTGGTTATTTTTTATTGTTCCAAACAGACTTCTTACAATCTCATCCAGTATGAAGTATCTTCTACATTATTTCATGTGATTCTAAAAGATCCCTCAAAAAGCAGCACACTTGCTCATCTATGGAACATAAATCCCAACCTAGTTCTTCGAGGATTCATAGAAAGCTCGACTGATCCCAAGATTTTATTTAGGATTGTGGATCTATGTGATGATCTGAAGGTAATTGCTGTTGATTTAGCAATATTATATTGTTCCAGCCATGATATTTACCTTTTGTATTGTGCAATTTTCTTAGCTTTTGCAAGCAAGGTATTAAATATTATCCTGAAACATTTTTTTTCCATAAGATATACAGCTACTGACTATGTGAGGTGGGACTTTAACATGTCATTCTTATTATCTTGTTCTATAGAATTTTAATTTGATCTCGCTCAAATATCTTCATTTTCATTGACCAATGGAGCATTGTTTATTGTTCTTACGGACAATCTCATCTAATATGAAGTATCTTCTACATTATTTTATGTGATTCTAAAAGATCCCTCAAGAAGCTGCACGCTTGCTCATATATGGTACATAAATCCCAACCTAGTTCTTCGAGGATTCATAGAAAACTTGTCTGACCAATGGAGTGGTTTGCTTCTGCAATTGCTGGCAATAGATCAGTACTTTTTGTCCACCATAATTTTATCTTTTATGAGTGCACCAAACATATAGAGACATATTAGCACTCTATCTGTCAATGATGATTGTGATTTCTCATGTATTTACTAAATAACAATTTGTCAGGAGTGTAACTTGCCTTGCCTGTACTTTTATTTTCATGTTGCTATTTGCCTGTTAATTTAATAAGATGATTTATCTTACATTTTACTTTTTCTCTTCTGCGAAGAGGGACTCTATTCAATAAAAGGGCAAACAATTATCTTCTCTACTACGACGGGAATAGAAGTCATGTTTAAACTTCAACTTAAATTGATTAACAATGCTTTTAAAATATTGAAACAACTAGAACCCAGTCAAATTGGTTGGTGTTTTATTATTATACTCTTGTTTTATGCTACCTGCTAAATGATGCATATTGTTTGGGGTTAATAATCCAAGTAATTTCCAAAAAATAGAGAAATTACCTATATTTTTAGGATTTCGGTGTATCTTCTCTATTATTAGATGCTTTCTCTTCTGTTTTTGTTCCTGCATTTTTTTTGAATTATGATTTTATCCAATTTCAGTTTGTCTGATCCAATTAGTCAACTGTTATCATTATTCCAATTCCAGTTTTCATATAAGTATCAATATTCATTGGATTTGATTTCTAATTATATTCCTTATGGTACAGAAGAATGCTAAACCTTTATTATCCTCACGTAATTGCTAATGTAGATATTGTATGAATAATAATTGGAAACTTTTTAATAAGTATGTAAGATTCATAAATAACTCATAAGCTTCCAGAAAAAACTGCTTCAATTGATGCCATGCAATTTTTTAAAAAAGGTTTTATATTTTATTTAGATAAGCCTATGAATATGTAACCTTTTTGTATGCCAAACATCTAAAACAAAAGTAGCCCGGTGCATGAATCTCTCGCTAATGCGGGGTCCTGGGAAATGGTCGAGCCATATTGAGTTTATTGTATGTAATCTTATCTTGCATTACAAGAGGTTGTTTCCGTGACTCGAATCCACGGCAGCAACTTTACCATTGTGTCAAGGCTATATGCCAAACATCTGATTCTAACTATTTGTTTAGTGAAACATTATCCATAATGTTGCATGGTTACTATTTGAAAGTTCCTGCAACCTGAATTAGTCTTTGATATATGATTTACCATTTGCATCTTAGAAGGTTGGTGTATAGGAGGCTTGCCTTGGTTGTTAATGCAGATGCATTGCATTTTCTAGGCAACATTGTTGACATGGGGTGGTTCAATAATAGGTTCATATGCTAGGATGATACTGCATTTATTTCTTTTGTCATATAGCTTAATTGAAGAACTGGTAGGTTCAATAATTGAGTCATATGCTAGCAAATACAATATTCATTGCCCTTGCGCACAACTTTGATGGGTCTAACAGCTGATCCTTAGTAATTTTAAAATACATTAGATGATGTCATGAAAGATGGGATGATTTTGGGAATTGAAAAATATTGAAATAAAATATGTGATGTTCTTAAATATGGTAATTTAATTGCCAATTTGAGCCAGACGTAAAATTCTCAGGTTAAGATTCACTTGCTTGTTCTGCAATTTCATATTATTGTCAGTATATGAACATAATGTGCCATGAGTCTTTTTATGGACGTTCCTATTGGAGATCATTGATGAGACATGTAGGTCCCAGCTGGATTTCAGACTGTGGATCCAGTGACTGAGAATTCTGATACTTGGATTTCTTTGTAGGACTGTAAATATGAAGTGTGTTACTGAAAGTAGTCTCCTTGAACCTGCTTGCTTTTCTGATAGCATCACCTTTAAAAATGACATTAACAGAAGAATCTCAATTTGGATGGAAATGAGGCAATATGATCAATAATGCTTGAGTCTGATTTGATTAGGACAGTCTCTAGCAGCCAGTAAGAGAGGTAATGGAAGAGTTGAATTGAGGAATGTGTAAGGTGTTTATGGGATAGAGCAAGACGATTAAATAATCTCCTTTTTTTTTATGATGGGCATGGTCCGTTGCCTACTGTGATTCAGGCTGCAAAATCCTTATCCATGCTTGACAAAAGTCAACTGCAGCTGAAGGAAATAGGTTGAGATAGGTTTATCCGTCCATAATTGCACATACAACATTCCACTTTGGTAAGCTTTAAATCTCGCATTAGTAATCTGCAATAGGATGGCCTATTCTTAATCTGTGAACTGCTAATTGCTAAAGGCCTTAACAAATCCACAATCTTTTTGTATCACTATTCGTGTACTTTATATCGAGCAAGTAAACATTTCATTTGTATTAGTTGTTGTCGTTGATGGATGTGTAGCTCTCATTTAGACGTGCTTAATTACATGCCCAACTTTTTTTTGTTGCAGATTTTATCATTGGTTCTAGCGGCAACTCCTTTTCCATTTAGCATTAGATTGGCTGCTGTTGCTTCGAGGAAAGATCACATTAATCTTGAGAATTGGTTGAATGAATATTTGACTGCATATAAAGATGCTTTCTTTGAGGTAATGTTATGATAATATAAATATACTTTGAATAATTAGTTCCATTGGTTTTCTTGTTTCAAGAAGTTCTATGACCCCAGGATTGTCTGAGGTTTCTAAAAGAAGCACTCGGTGATGCAACAGCTGATATCCCAGATGTCTCTCTTCCACAGTCTCAATCAACTATTTTGAATGAGTATCGTGAAACATGTTCAATATTCTTCAAGGTCATTTCATAGTTCCTGTTTCTATTACTGTTGATGCATATAATACATTTCATGACATTGCATAACAACATCACAAATATAAAATTCAAATGTTCAGGTTCTCCAGGCACATTCGGGACAGTTTATTTCTAACCAGCATTTTGAGGAAATAAAGAAACTGCATATATCATCTAATCCAAGGATTCCAACTGTTGAACCATTGGTTCCAACAGTTTCAGAGGGTGTTTCAGATGATATAGATGCAGAGGTGAATACCTATTTCCATCAGATGTTCTCTGGACAGTTGACCATTGATGCTATGATTCAGATGCTTGCACATTTCAAAGAATCTTCTGATCCAAGGTCTGTTAAGTTAGTGATTCTTAGTTGAATTTCCATGTAATTCAGGAGCATTCCTTTTCCATTCTACTTCTCTGCATTGTCAAACTGAGCGATTGTTTAAATTTTGAGTATTGGTCAAATATCATGATTTATTATGGTTACGTTTCTGTTCTATAGTCAGAACTTTGAATATGGACTTTATGGGTAACATCTCATGACCTGGTTCATCTAGCAGTTGGACTCAATATGTATCTTTGTGCTTCTAGTTTGCCTATTTGCCATCAATTGCAGGTGACTACTTAGACGTGGACTCTTTCAACAAGATGATACCATTTGAACAAACTCCACTCTCTGACATCTTGCTTGTGATGATACACTCTCTCTTGACATTCCTGCTTATTGGCATGTTATGCTTTGTTGTTCAAGGGGGTAGGTTGCAAATTTGAACTTAAAACCATGTTGAAATTGCAGGGTATGAAAAAGGGTAATACAGTAAGCAAAAACATTTAATTAGAGGATAGCTAATTAGGTAAGCAAGATATGATAAAATAGCTCTGCCATCTTATCTATTTTTGAATAACTCATTATGCATAGGTTTGCTCTAATACTACCTACCGCAACTTGAGATGAGGAAACCAACAAATTTGTTAGAACCAGCCACTAGGTTATAATGCTGGTACTACCTACCACAACTTGAGACATGGAAATTAACCCATTTAATTTGTTACAACCAGCAACTAAGTTAAAATGCTTAAACCTTAGTTAGCAATGTTAGAACCAACCAGGGATTAAAATTTCGAGCCATATCGCGCGATACAGACGAAATTTTTTGTTCCGTCGCGGTACCAGCACCGGCACCGCGGTTCCGGCCGAGAAACGCTGCCGGAGACGTCGCCCGGGCGCGGCGACGCCACCGGAGGCGTCACCGGGGCCCGGCGACGCCACCGGTGGTGGCGTGCGGGCCGCGCGCGACGTGTGATTTTTAGGTTTTTTTTTAATTTTTTAACTTAGGGTTTAATTAAGTTTTAATAATCAACTTCTAGCTATAGTTCGGGATAATTTAAATAGACTTTAATAAAATTCACAAAATTAACTTATTATTTTTAAAAAATATTTTATTTTTTATTTTTAAATATTTAGATTAAATTTTTTATTTTAGTTAATATATTTTATATTTTAAAAATACCGACACTGTACCGGCATGGTACGATACGGTACCGAAACTGTATCGTTCCGGTCCGGGACCAAAACCTCGGCACGGCTCGATATTATAAACCTTGGAACCAACTACTAAGTTAGAATGCTTAAACTGAAGTAAGATGGCTCATCTAATTTATAAACGTTTTTTACCCATTATTCCTGATGTGAGACTTGGATGTTGGCAGTGGAACATATCATATGCTTATACAATGAATCTGTGTAAAAAATTTCCATGAACATGCCCATTAATATCGTTCATGTGTTGCTAGTTTTATGTGTATTTAGCAATGTTTGTTTTCAATTTGGAAATGATAAATTCAAATTTTAGTTAAGAAGTTCAGCAATTGTTTTTGAGGAGTTGAAACATGCTCAAAGTACTATATGCCTATGATTAGTGATTTTAACACACTTGTGTTATCTTGTCTACATGAACTAATGCTTTTCAAGAAAGAAATGCTTATGTTGATGCCAAATCAAAAGGATGTAGCTAGAGGTGTCGATACACCTTGGCTGTGCCTAGGCCTGTTTCAACCCTTTTTTTTGTGTCAAGCTATGTGCAGCTTGTCCACTAATGGTGTAGTTATGGCTAAGACGATGACCCTGTGTGGATTAGTTAGGACTATATATAGTAAATAATAATAAAACAATAATAATAATAATAATAATAATAATAATAATAATAATAATAATAATAATAATAATAATAATAATGATAATAATAATAAATTAGAGAGGTTAGTAGAGAAATTAACGACATTAAGAGAATGAGGATTGGGAATGGGAATTTTGAGATTAAGAGAATGATAGTTTGGTGAAATATTTGGATGAGGGGCGGGGTCAGTGGCATTTATAAGAAAATTCTAGAATTATTTTGTAATTATATGCTTATTGGACCAAAATACCCTTAAACTAATTCTTTTTTGAATGCTGGGTGTGTTTTGGTGAAACTACCCATTCAAAGGGCGTTCAACCATTAAAATAGGCAGGTCAGGCACATTGGGATGAGCCTGGCATGTGGACTTTGCTAAGTTCAACATTATTTGGCCCAGTCACGTGCTATGCCGGTGGTCCAGACAGGTGTCGTGCTCAGCACAAGCCCACAAGCCGAGAAACTCTGCCCCAGTCTGGCTCATGGGGAAAGTCAGGCCCAGTCTGGCATGGCCCAACTCTCACAGTCTGGCCCATGTAATGCCTCTAGATGTGTCATTGTTTATGAAGTCACTGTGCTTCACATTTTCCATTTTATCAGTAGTGAGGAGTTGAAATATGCTCGAAGGATTATGCTAAAAAGTAGTTATTCTAATACATTTGGGTACTCAATTTTTTCAAGAAAGAAATGCTTACTTTTGATGTCCAACCAAAAGGTTGCAACACCGTTTATCTATTTACTGTGCTTCACATTTTTCATTTTAAGTAGTAGTGATTATTTTGGCTTGTCCATATTATTTCTTTTCTGTGTCTGAACCTCCATCTTGAGCAATTGTTCTGAGAGCTTCTGGTATGTCCTAGGATATACAAAAATATAATACTTGGAAACTCGACTATTGCTTGTCATTTATCTACATTTTTAATATATATATGGGAAGTTGATCATGCTACATCCATTCCTTGAAAATTCAAATCCTTCTATTGTATTGATTCCTTTTGCCACAATTCACAAAAAAACTCATAGAAGTTCCAAGTAGTTCCTTGTTTTATATTTTTGCTAATAGTTACACTATTGAGGAAGCTATGCCTTTTGCTTCTCTTTTATTTGTTAATTGTAGAGTTTTTTTGTTCAATTAATTTCAGGGAGCAGAAGATCTTCGAGTGTATCATTCATAATCTATTTGAAGAGTACAAGTTCTTCCCCAAGTATCCCGAGAGGCAACTAAAGATAGTTGCAGTGCTCTTTGGTGAGAGTCTTAATTTGATGCTAGTTATTTATCAATCTGTTAAATGTCCTTTTCTTTTTGTGTTTTTGTTTGTTCTTCTTACCTTGTCTACATTTTCTTTCCTTTTAGGTTGTGTTTCTCAAAAGAAGCTGAGTCATTATTTATCTATATTATGCCCTTTTCCTTTTAATATCTTTTGTTTTTCTGCTGTTTATCTGCTCTACCTTTTATTTCCTTTTAGATGTACGCTCAAATTAGAAATTGTTTTTGTTAAATTTTGCTTTCTTAGTTTTGTTTTTTCTCATGAATTTCCTTTTGAAGGAATACCATAAAAACATATTTTGTATTTCTGTTCATAGTGCTTTATTTTTGTACGTTATTTTTCCTTCTTGTGTTGATTGAATATTGTTGTCTATAAAGGGTATTTGACACACATCTCTCTTCACGTGTGCTCTCTTTAGTTAGAATCTTTTTGTATTTACTAGAGTTGTTTCTGATGTAACTTATTGTGCTAATTTAACTTTTTTGATGAAAATGCAAAATTAAACCTTGCAATGTTTTGACAAACATATTAGTTGGTATTTCAACATACATGAAGTGAGAAAGGTCGGGCTATGATGAAGACACTATTTGAAATTGAAACTGATCCTGGGCTTCATTGCAAATCATGTAACCATTATTTTAGTAAATTATTCAGGTTAGTCTCTTTAGTAGATTTTACGGGTAGAATCTTATCTCGTCTAGTCCCTATGTAAGGTCATGTTACATAATTATGCCCATAAAGTTTAAAAGTTACCATTTCCCTTGGAGATTGCATTCTTGTTGTTTTGATGCAAAACTCAAGACCTATCACAACTCAATTTGGGTATTTCTCCACCAAAACCGGCTGCAGCTTATGCTAAAAATTTTGTGGCCTAATACAAATCCAGCTTGACACTTCAACAACCAACATGTTGTCAAAACTAACTTCGATGTGTTCTCCAATAATCGTTGCCTTAAAATTTTGCAGTAAGATTTTGTATCTGGTTGTCATTTTCATCCTAATTTTAATTGTCAAATATTTTTTTTATTTTATTTTTCTCTTAAAACATTTTTTTGATTATTCCTGTTTGCATAGGTTCTCTAATAAAGCACGAATTGGTGACACATCTTGCGCTTGGTAGTGCTTTACGTGGGGTTATCCATGCATTGCGTAAATCTGTTGATTCTAAAGTTTGTATATATCTTCTTCCTCCTTTATATTTTCTAAGTCTAGATGATAACTATAGTTCTGTTTGATCCAGATGTTTATGTTTGGTTCCAATGCAATAGAGCAGTTTACAGATCGTCTAGTTGAGTGGCCGTCCTATTGCAATCA
Organism: Curcuma longa; assembly: GCF_044706935.1. Taxonomy (NCBI): domain Eukaryota; kingdom Viridiplantae; phylum Streptophyta; class Magnoliopsida; order Zingiberales; family Zingiberaceae; genus Curcuma; species Curcuma longa. The sequence continues at coordinate 10,977,717 of NC_133869.1, read as the reverse complement.
CATATTACAGATATCTCATTTGCGTGGTACACATGCTGAATTGGTTTCATTCATTGAACGAGCACTCACGAAAATTTCCTCTAGCCAGTCAGAGTCAAATAGTGGTAACCCAATTAGCATTGATCTGCAAAGCTCCGGAGCACCTTCTACTGAAACCATGGAGGTATGTATTGGTAAAGTCCGTTATATAAATTGTGTGCCTATCAATTCTTTCACATCTTCATAAAAGCTTAGATTGGATTTTTATATAATTTTCTGCTGATTTAGTTCTTAGAACTCTAGATAGATTTTGGATGCTTTTGAGAATTCCCGATTTTGAATTTTGAGTATTTGTTACTCGCTTTGGTTTTGTACACCACCATCTCATTCTTACATTCACTTTCAGATGGGATAATATTAGACCTCCATTTACTTGAGTAAAATGGCTTTCAATTGTTGTTTTTTAACACAGGCATCTGAGTCATCATGGCAAATGATGGGTTCAGCTTCTACCCACCTAGGCCAACAGTTTTCCTCTTTGCAGTTGCAGCAGAGGCATCAGGGTTTTCTTGGTGAAAGGAGCAAAGTTTCTGCCATGTATGCCACCCATACAAAGCCTCCTTTATCACATGCTGGGCAATCTTCATTTCTTTCTGGATCTGCAGAATCATTTGCTAACCAGAAGGTGTTTGTTTAATTTATGTGATAATGATATTGAAGTTAAAACTTTCTTTACTAAATTCATTGAAACATTAGTGAAAGCTCATGGCTGACTTCTGTTATCATTAATGTTGATTTTTTGCTTTCATGAATGTTCTCTAGTACTTATCAATCCGGTGACAAATATTTTACGTCATTTGCAGATCACATCTCATCATTCTGTTGCCACAGCAGCTTTGGCGACATCATCCCCAAATTTCCTTCGTTCTCGGGGTGCTACAGCTTCTGGTAAGATAAAAAAAAGTAGATTTAAAATTACTTTTTTTAGTTCCTTTGTTACCATGTGGAATATGCACTGCAAGCTTGAGGTGCTTTATGTCTATTTCTAATTTTTATTTTCTAATACTTTTTGGTATATCGTTGTGGAGCATGATTGATATTATTTTTATAGGCATGCTTAGGCAACCTTCTTACAACACAGGTTTTGGGGCTGCATTAAATATTGAAACACTTGTTGCCGCAGCTGAGAGGAGAGACACACCAATCGAGGTTACTCTCATATCCTTGGATGTTTGATTCCATTAATTTTGAACTGTGTTGTCCTCAATGTGGAGAATCCTGTACTCCAGCTTATGATCATTGGGGCTTTGCTATTTCTTGGTTTGTGATCTTGAATCTCAATGGCCATTTATAATTACTGGGTAAATGCCTTTGGTTTAGATTCCTCCATCAGAAATCCAAGACAAGATATTGTTCATGATCAACAACATTTCAACTTCAAACATGGAAGCAAAAGCTAAAGAGTTCAGTGAGGTTCTCAATGAGCAATATTATCCTTGGTTTGCACAGTATATGGTGATGAAAAGGTTGATATCGATGTTCTCTGATGTGGTCTTCATATCTATTCCATTACTTTGATTTTGATATGAAGTTTACCTGTATTCCCATTAATGGTCTCTCTTGTAGGGCAAGCATTGAACCAAATTTTCACGACTTGTACCTAAAATTCCTGGACAAAGTTAACTCAAAAGCCTTAAATAAGGAGATAGTGAAAGCTACCTATGAGAACTGCAAGGTTGGCCTTATTGCTCATCTCAAATTGTTTTACTAATGCTAATTTATCTTCCTTTTTCTGACCTCTTCTTTGTTTAGGTGTTGCTAAGATCTGATCTTATTAAATCCAGTTCTGAAGAACGATCACTTCTTAAAAATCTTGGTAGTTGGCTTGGGAAATTTACCATTGGTAGGAATCAAGCATTGCGTGCAAAAGAAATTGATCCCAAAGCTTTGATTATAGAGGTATTCCCATTTACAGTTTTAAGTTTGCTATACTATTGGTAATATTAATTTAACTAAATCCATCTTTGGTGGATTTTTGATATTACAAGAGAGATTAAGATTCTCTTTACTGTGGAAAGAATCTCCTTCCAGATTCCACAGAAAGGCATAGCACCCGTGATGGGATTGACCTTCACCTTCATTTTCCTGGGCAGAAACTGAAAGGGGTTCAAAACCCCTTCTGCAAATTCTTGTTTGGCTCCAAACGCTCCACCCAAAATTGGGTAAAAATGCACAAAAATGCATCACTATCCTTCTTCCTTACTTTCACACCTTCGATTACCTTGCGGGTGGAGGGCAAGTGAGTGATGGTGCTGGCATTGGGTGATTGAGTGGGCGAGTGGTGGTGCAGACCATGAGCAATTGGCTGGTGAGTGATTGAATGAGTGATGGTGCAGGCAGTGAGCGATCACATGGAGCAATTGGGTGGCAGTGACCTGTGATGGTGCTGGCATTGGGTGATTGAGTGGGCGAGTGGTGGTGCATACCATGAGCAATTGGCTGGTGAGTGATTGAATGAGTGATGGTGCAGGCAGTGAGCGATCACATGGAGCAATTGGGTGGCAGTGACCTGTGAATGACAATCCAGGCCATGGTCCAAGTCAACTTATCTACATGGTCTCTCTCACGGAATTAGTATTGCTGCCACTCTGGAGCAAACTGGACATGATAAATCAGTTAAGATAAAACTATGTTAATTGCTAAATTAATGTAATAAATATCAAATACTTAGTATGGTTTGGGATAAATGCAAGAAACATAGCAATTATTTCTGTACTACTTTTAATAAAGCTGAGTAGTGCAATTGTCTAAGCTAGCAAGGCTACTACCTCTAACTTTATTATTCTAATTTTAAATTGCCAAGCGAACACTGGACAAAGTTATTTTTCATATTTTAGTGATCATTGTTGTTGCCTTATTCCACTGCTAGTGGTAATAAAAGGCAAGTTTATGATGTTCCATGTAAATTAATGGTCATTGCAAATATACTATTAGCAGTTTACTCATGATGGCTGTTGATTCTGTTTTGATCAGTCTAGTTTTTGTTATTATACCACCTGCTTGAAGCCATCTTGCCAAGCTACCCTAAAGTGGCCTTAGCTGGGAGTTTCATTTTATTTTATTTTACTTTGTTGATAGTGAAGTGAATACTGGTCCGAGTGATGGGGGAAGTGTATCATAAGACATAATATTGGTCTAGTAGTGGATTTTTCTAGGTCGCATAATCTTCTTATTGAAGTGGATTCACCTAGGCTACATTTAAGTTAGTTTTCTCTCTTCACACTTGTTTTGGCTTTCTTCTTGTTTGGAGAATTTTTACTAGTTAATGTTTTATTTTATTTTATTGTTTTTGTACTAGTGTATATGTGACAGGTAAATCGAGAGATTAATCTAATTTTTAGCTTGTTGTCTCTTGGTATGTTGGGCAAAATTTAATAAACAAATTAACATTTGATGTCAAGCTAAATTTTTTGTTTATATTCCTTGAAGTTGTTTGATAGCTCAATAGCAATGTATTAAAGAGTTAATTCACACTGGGGATTTGTTGTATTCACTGGGACTTGTCATCTAAAGTTGTTAGAGAGTGTAGGCCTGTTATACAATGACCATCACTGAAATCATTATCCATTATGTATTATTTTCATCATTTCTTGAAAAAAATTACCAATTGTCTTGTTATTATTTTACTTTAGCAGGCAGCACTTTTTTTGCTTTTTATAAAACTGAGGTTTTTTTTTAATTTTATTTTTCCTTGGTTATCTTAAATTCCTCACTGAAAATAAATTGATTCTTTTGCTAGGCTTATGAGAAAGGTCTGATGATTGCTGTAATCCCATTTACCTCAAAGGTAGTTTCCTTTTAGGTTTTAGTTGCTTAGCAAATTGTTCTCTCTCTCTCTCTCTCTATTATTTGGGGCATGTAATATATTTGTAATCTATTTTAGATTTTGGAGCCATGCCATTCCAGTTTAGCTTATCAACCTCCCAACCCTTGGACTATGGGGATTCTAAGTTTGCTTAGTGAGATCTATAATCTTCCAAACCTCAAAATGAACCTGAAATTTGATATAGAGGTAATAACCACTTTTGTTTTTGCTGTCTAGCTTTACTTTAGGAGCTATGTAAGAGATTTTTAGGCTTATGGAGCTATTCTCAACCTTGTTCTTGTGTTGCAGGTTTTGTTTAAGAATCTTAGTGTAGATATGAAAGAAGTTAAACCAACAACTCTTTTGATAGACAAGATTCGTGAAGTAGAGGGTAATCCAGATTTTTCGAATAAGGACATAACTGCAGCTCATCCACCACTTGTCGAAATTAATTCAGGATTATTGCCTCCATCAAGTCATGTAGAATTGCAAACTGAAGTCAAAAGTTCGTCTGATCCTGGAAGCCATCCAAATGCAATGGCTCAAGTAATTAGTCATTTTTCCCTTTCCTCATTGATGATTTTTCTATATTTTTCTCCTAACCTTTTTTTACTTTTGTGCTGTTATTATGGTGCAGTATACTTCTGCACCGCATATCACTTCAGGTTCCATTTTGGAAGAAGACAAAATTGGAATTGTAAACGGACCCGAACTAGTTTCATCCGTTCAGGGATTGACTCAAGTTACACCATCCCCATCACCTTCTCCTTCACCTTTTTCTCTTAATGAGGTTATTATTTTCATCCATTTTCGGCTTAAAACAAAAATTTGAGACACCGATTATTGTAACTGTTAGAAATGTGGTTCAGAAATGTTCTTATGTCAAACTGTAACACTTGTTCTTACTTGATGGTCTAATGTAATATATTCAGGACTTGATAGGGTTCTCCATCTAGTATGTTTCATACAAAAGTGAATATTCATTTTTGAAGTGGGAACATTAATACTTAATTAGCAAACCATGTTACTTGTATAATTATTTGAGATTGCATGGATAATTAACCTTTTTATTTACATAAAATTTTGTTCATAGTTGATTCTGAAAACAACTGTTTAAGTTGATTTAGAAATTTAAGTCATGAGTCAGTTCTTGTATTAATCAATTACTTGTGACATATTGTTATATTACAATTTATGCATCATATGCTTATATGTAATTGATTTGTCTTTGCAGCTTTTGACAATAATTCCAAATTCTGAGTCATATATTAATATTAATCCAAAGCTTAGTTCTATGGGGTCAAACATGCAGTTCCACAGGTATTTGCTTCTATTTGTTTAATTATCATTTTAATAATCCATTCACATTTATGATATTACGCCTTGTAATAATTTTTTGTTATATCAGAATAATTCAACTGGCAATGGATAGGGCCATACGAGAAATTGTATCTCCTGTTATTCAACGAAGTGTTACAATTGCTAGTAGGACAACGAAGGAACTTGTTTTGAAGGTTACTGTTTTTCTTCAGTAAATTTAATGCTCTAAGCATTTTTCTCTCACACTTTTGCAATTCCATGTTCTTGTTCTTCTAGGATTATTCCATGGAAACTGATGATGGTGTCATATCTCGTTCTGCCCATCTAATGGTTGGAACTCTAGCTGGAAGCTTGGCTCATGTGACATGCAAGGTTCCTATTTTTTTATTGTTAGGTTTATGAATCTTACATCTCCAGAGCATGTTTTCTACCTAGCTTTCTTTTCTTGATTGCATTTGTATATTGTCTTGGAGGATTGATTTGATTTGTAGGATACACTGATAGATTTGTAGTGTTGCTCAGGGTTGTCTATATGTCTGGTTTCTAGAATTTGATATTATGTGTGCCTAATTTTTGCATAAATATTAATTGGGTTTTATAATTGTTGGATCACCAGGAACCTCTTCGTGTAGCCCTTTCAAGCAATTTAAGAGGTCTTCTTCAAGTTTTGAATGTGGCAAATGATCATGTTGAGCAAATAGTTCAGATCCTCACAACTGATCATCTTGATCTTGGTTGCGCTGTAATTGAGAATGTAGCATCAGAGAAGGTACACAATTGCTCTTCTTCCTTTTTATATAGATATTATGTCATTTTTTAGATGTGCAGTGCACCTGTTTTTTCTGCACATCTTCATTTCTGTATTCATCCTAGTTATTATATCCCAGTAATGTACGGAAATGTTTATCACCTGTGATACTGTAATTCCCTTTAGTTTGACTAAATGCATTTCTGTTAAGTAATAGCCGAAAACAAAATTTGGGCCTAAACATATTTTGACTTTATTAGTATAATCTCTCAAAACTAAATGAAGGTGGATGAACTGCAGTGGAGCTTTCAGTCATTTGATAATTTTCTGTAATTAATCTTGGCTGAAAATTGACTAGAGCTCAATACCTGCCATCCTAGGCTAATTTTACATGATTATTTAGGTTAAACAAACTCTGGTTTTCAGAATAGATTTTGTGATTGAAGTATTGGATATAGGCACAATTTTATGTCTGAATAAATTAGTAGAATACTGAATCTGTTGAGTTAGACTTGTAGTTTTTCATCAACTAAACTCTTTGTTTCTGCAAATTTCTATTGGTTCTCTTATCAGGCGGAACACCATTTCTTAATATGGTCTTTTCACTTGATATAAATTATGAATGGTGGGATATTGGCATCTTAATCTGCAAATGGATCTTTATATTGCCAGATTTAAGATGTTAAAATATATTAATTGTATCTTTGTTGTAGAAGCATGACTACTAAGGTGAATATTAACCATACTTATTTGACCTAAATATTTATGAGATGCGTAAAGGTTTTTTAGCTATGATTTTGCTGTTGTTTCCTAATAATCACCGTGTTATTATGTCTTCTTACAAGCTACATCTATTAGAACATCTTTTTGCTATGGAATTGTCTTTTGTTAGGCTGTTGAATTGATTGATGGAGAGATGGCCCCTGCATTTGCTGCCATGAGGAAACAGAGGGAAGCATCTGGATCTGCATATTTTGATACTGTTTCTTATGCACAAGGGCCACTTTCACGAATCCCAGAGGCACTTCGTCCAAAACCTGGCCGCCTTTCCATTGCACAACAGCGAGTCTATGATGTAAAAAAACAAAACCCCTAATGTTTGCGTGGTTAATAGTTTTTTTCTCGGCTTCTAAATTTTCCCCCCATTTCCTTGTAGGATTTTATCAAGAATATTTGGCAAAATCAATCTGGTCAGAATTCAACTGCTTCGTCTCTTGGCCTTTCTGGTGTAGGCAGTTCTGTGGGTAATTCTTCTCTGTCACGTGTGTATGGTGCAAGTTCTGGTAGCATTAGTCCCAATGTCTATGTCACTTCACAAGTAGCTCCTGTCAGCATGACACAACCCTTGGACCTTACCTTGGAAGAGTCAGATCGTGGTTTGGCACAACTTCCTAGGTATATTAAATAGTGTTTTATTTTACAGTTAGTAAGCCGACCGTCAAATTGTTGTGATAACTCTTTAATTTTCTTGTAGTGTCTCCCTAACTTATGGTGCTGATGATAATCTCACGCAACATGGGGGTGAAGTTAGTTCTATGGTAGCTTCTGTTACTTCTGCTGATCTACACATGGTTGATCCAGCAGTGGCAACCAAAGTCGGTGTTCAAACCTATTTTAGTATTTCTCTGAATTTAAATACACTCATTGTATGTTCTTTTCTTTTTGTATCAGGATTCAACAAATGTCTCAGCACCATCTCCTTCACCTGGTATGGACCATCTAGGAGCTGTTTTACCTGAATCATTGCTGAGCACTGGGGAGGCTTTGGAGAAATACCTGCAAGTTGCTCAAAAGGTTCATTTGATTTTACCCATGGTCATATACTAATGCAGTATGTCTATTGAAAATGATTCTCTCAAAATGTTCGTTAATTACGTACAGGTTGAGTGATCTACTAGATTCCATTTAATATTTGATGTAGTACAGCAAATGAACAAGAAAACAAACCTAACAAAGGCAAACTTTGGGATAAATAAAGACGTTGAAAGTTGTTATTAGTTCCTAGATTAAAATTATACAACTTTGGACGACATCCTTTACAGATTCAATTCCCAGTAGACATGAAAACAAATATTTTAACAACAATAACGACCAAGCCTTTATCCCACTAAGTGGGATTGGCTAGAAATAAATATTTTAAATAGAGAAAATATGGTAGACTTTGATTGGGATTATAATTGTTTCCTAATTATTAACAAAAGAGACAATAAAAATTGACTCTAAATTTTCAAATGATTTGTTCTGGAACTCAACTAAAATCTTCCTGACCAGAGGGAAGGTCCTTTTCAAATGACTCCTACAATTTGAGACTAAATGACTCCTACATGGATTCCCAAAGCTTTGCTGTGTACTACCTGACATTTTCACCACTGTGCTTAAAAGAGTACTTTTCTTGTCAGTAGTAGTAGTGACAGAGAGATCGTAAAGTTATGGTCAACTAAGAATGTCATGTGCGACTAATGGGAAAATCTTCTTGTCCTTTTATGAACCCATCCCTATAAGAGCTGAATAACTTTAGGTAACTGGAAGAAAATTTTGATTTACCTAGATTACTGTGTAGGGGCTTGAATTCAGGCTACGATTTTGGCTTGAATAATAAAAAGGGATTGTGTGGAAACTACGTTCATGTAGCTCTACTTGTTGATCACTATTTTACATGACTTGCTTCCACATTTTGCATGTGTAGAAGAAGCTAGTGTGTTTTCACATATCACGTGGTGTCCTTAGTCTTGTGGTGCTTGTCAAAAAGACTTAATTTCTTCGTTACTACTCAAAGCCCAAAAGTTTGGTACTTCATCCTTATGATTAGGGTCTTGTCCAAAACAAACATGGATATAAATTTTCTGAATAGAAAAAAGAGTAAACTCTAATTGGGATTATAATTATTTTCTGTTTATTACCAAAAATGAAACACCATTTGACTCAAAATTTTCAAACAATAAAATCATATTTGAAATTTGTTGCACACTGCCAATCTCAAGTTTTTCTTTAATTTTATTCCTATCTGCTTTAATGTTTCATTGGAAATTTTTCTACAGTGTGGAACTATGTTTTCCAAGTGATTATAGTGAATGTCACAGTTCACACTTTTAGGATAACCTCTAATAAGATTTCGAATCATGTTTTTTTAATGAAATCAATCATTTAGCACAAATGTTTTTTTTCATATTTAAATGGAAATGGACAATTGGAAATTTCAATTTTCCAATATAAAACCTTTCTTGTATGCTTGTTTTTTTCATATTTAAATGGAAAGGCAAACTTTGTTATGTTACTGGTGTGAAGACTGATACTTAGGGTTTGTTGATTGGCCATTAACCTGTATTAATGTAAGATGCTAAATAGATAATTACTTTGCAATTTTATATCTATCTTAATTTTCCTTTTCTTTTGGTAAATGATTGAAAAAGATTTCCTAAACAAATGCCGGCTTAGTTTCTCTTTAACCTTGGCTTCAGATTTGCTTTTTACCCTTGAACTTGCTCTAGAATTTTAGCATTGTCAACTTTTTTATTGTCATCATCATGTTTGAGTTAGAGCTTATTCAAGACTTTTCCAAAGCTTCAATTAATAATTTTTTTCCATTATGATTTATTTTACTCACACATCCTTTCAGTTGGAAGCGATGATTGCTGCAGATGCTGGAGACACGGAAATTCAAGTTAGTTTTGGCTCTATTCTTTGTCATCTCCACATGTTAATTCTTTTTTTTTTCCCTTCCTACATAATTTTTCACTATATGCAACAATTTATTTCATGATTGTATATAGGGAGTGGTTGCTGAAGTGCCAGAAATCATCTTGAAATGTGAAATTAGAGATGAAGCCTCATTAGCTATAGCCCAAAAGGTTCATTTATTGCACGCAAGTAGTTTGCAAGAATTTATAGTATAGTAACATTTCATATCATGATAATTCAGGTTTTCAAGAGCTTGTATGAAAATGCATCAAACACTCTCCATATTGCTTCCCATCTAGCAATTCTAGCAGCCATACGAGATGTTTGCAAACTTGTTGTCAAAGAATTGACAAGCTGGGTACGTGGCTACTGTTCTCTCTGTTGGAGGATTTAATCATTTCTAATTTCAAGATCAATTTGATTCTTAATTAGCCTTATCTTATTTGATATTGGGTTTTGAACATAGTATTATTATGATATTTCATCTACCATTTACTGTTACATGCATTGCTTTTTATGCATAATCAATGGCACTTTTTTTTTTTGGTAAGCTAGAAGGACCTTTTATGCAAAACTTTAATTTCCAAGTTTTCTTAATTGCTATGGTGCTGTTTGTGTTGTCATGGATCTTGGGATCTAACAGTGTGATTCATATGATTTGATACAATAACAGTATCTTTAAAGATTGTTCTGGTATCTAGTTTCTTTCATTGAAATATTGTATTAATACTGCTGCCAATTTGACAATATAGTTAATTATTTACTAAGGCGGCTGCCATATTCTCTTTTATTTTCTCATTTATATTCGATTGGAATCGAATAATTTAAAATTTGGAGTACTATTGCACTTAGCTTTCATCACTATAAATTTTTTTTTCCAGGTAATTTACTCTGATGAGGAACGGAAATTCAACAAAGAGATAACTGTGGGACTTATTCGTTCTGAGTTGCTCAACCTTGCTGAGTACGATGTACATTTGGCTAAACTTATAGGCGGGGGAAAGAATAGTATGTCAAATAAAAAACTAGTATTTCATTTTGATGTTGGATAACTTCTTTGCTACTGGTGATGCCTATGACTGAGCACTGAATTTTGTTGTGATATGTTCATAATGGACGAGTTTGTTTTATGGTACTCCAAGGAGATTTTTGTTGTCTCATGAATTGGGGTCATAAATTGAATCATGCTTCTTGAGTCTAATTAAAAGAAACAAAATTTTTAAGTACCTTCTCAAGCTCTTGGTGCTGCCAATTCTATTACTGCATATATATATATATATATATTGTTATTGCTTTGATCTCTCTCTCTCTCTCTCTCTCTGTTTCCCTAAATTTTTTTGCATAAAGTCTTGTCATCATCTCCCCTTATCCCACCTTTTTATTTACTCACTGACTTTTTTGAACAGCTGACTCTGATTTTTTTTTCTCATTTCTGTAATTCTTTTTTATTCCTTTGTGTCCATCAGGAAAGCTTATTACATGCTATTATAGCCGATGCATAATTTTTTGTCTTTCTTTTTTCATTCTCATCCATTTATTTTAAGTGATGTGCTGGATTCCTAATTGTTTTTTGAACATATTCATACAATACGTTTGAATTTGAGTGAAACTAAGAAAGTAAGTTTCATAATCTTTCTGATTTATATATTTTTTCTCTCAACTTTATAGTTTTTATAGGAATTCAAATGCAACTTGTTGTCACTTCTTACAGTTTTAGCACAGAGGATAATGCATATCTTTTGAATCTTTCAACTTAAAGGACCCATTTAAAAAGTTATTTCTTTTTAATTTTGCATTTAGTTATCTGGGTATTTATCAGCTTACTCATTATTCGGAATGAAACACAAACTTGGTGGATTGGAAAATTTGTCTTCCTTTCTCAGTCAAGTGCCTAGTTAGTGCCTTTGGCAATTTGATACTGGCTTCTCAAAGCCTCTTATTACTTTGAATGCTGGGGACTAAAGCATTTTGTTCATTCACAGAGCCTGCAACTGAGTTTGCCATATCCCTTGTGCAAACTTTGGCTTTTCAGGAATCTGGTGTGAGCATGTCAGAGCTATATAGTCTCATTGAAGCTTTGTCAAAGGTTTTATTTTTCTTCTGACCATTTTCCCCAACAATTATTTAGGAACTTCTCATTATATTATTTACGCATTTGCAGTTGGCTATGAAGCCTGGGTCACTAGAATCATTGCAACAATTAGTTGAGATTGCTAAGAGTAATGTTATTTCTCCTTCTTTATCTTTGAACAAAGAAGAGAAGATCAGGCAATTCAAGGATAAGAAGGTATTTCTCCATGAATTAAGACATCAAGTGTGGTTCTGATGCTCTCATTTTGAGCAGTGTATTAATTTGCATCATATGCAGCATTCAACATCCTGAGCGTTTGTTTTAGCAGGGTCTTTCTGGAGTTTCCTTGACAAACAGGGAGGAGCTTGATTCTAATGACCCATCACCTGCTGATCCTGCTGGTTTCTATGAGCAGGTATTCAATCATATTCTTGTTTCATTTTTATGCTTACAGTATTGTGTTTTTGTTAGATTGAATCTTTCTGGTTAGCTAGTGAAGATTAAAGTTAAATGCCCTCCAGAGGGTGCTTCTTATGTTCATAGACCTTGGCCGTTTACCGGTTGACTTGCATGATCACAATAATTACATATGCATCTATCAGTTTCCTTTTTCCTCTGTCCCATCTATGTCGATTGCCCTTTTCTTGCTTCTTCTTTGACCCTGTGTATACTTGATCTCTTATTCTCTCTCAGATTTCTCTTACAGTAAAGCGACATGATATGTTTGGCAGCATTTGCAATGATTTTGTCTCTTTCACCTTGCTTCTTTATCTATTCCATCTCTCTTTGGCAGCATCCTTGCTTCTTTCATTGCCCAGCTTATCCACTGAGTTTAGTTAAAATTGTTTCAGTTGATGCACCTTATAATTTTTGGATCTGGCAGCACTGTTTTCATTATCTTGCCAGTTAATTTCTAAATATGCTCCTATTTAATTTTTGACTCATTGTTTATTGTCTTGATGCTTACATGTTTTCTTTAGTCAGGGACACACTAATTAGATATTTAAATCTCTAGCCGTATCAGGTTTTATACATTGAGATCATTCTTACAAATAAATCTTGGTGGTGATACCTAGAATTTTTTTCTTCTTCTGCTGCAATACACCGACATTTGAGTGATTGGAGGCTTGATTATTGGAGGCACAAAGTTCAATAGGCAAACTGGTTTGATGCTGGTGATGTAAAGTTCAATATGATGAGACAGAGATAAAACAAGATTAACATTTTGGAAAGAGATTGATGGATTATTATCCTAAGCACTTATAACTTGCATGCTATTTTAGTTATAGAAATTATGACAAGAACATAATCTCATGGTTTGAATTTCATTTTGTTTGAAGCTATTTCATGATGAGAAAATTCTCAGTAAAATTGAATACGAAACATTGTTAAGTCAAAGACTAAGTAAATATAAGTTTGTTGGCATCAATTACAAACTCAGTTAAGCTAGTATTACCTTTGTTTTGTAATCTCTATACAAGCTTCAACAACAAATTTAACAGCAATTGACAATAATATTTACTGAATATTTATCAAAAGATTGTAGCAATTTGGTAGGATTGACAATAACATGAAACCATGAAAGTTCAAAATTATAACCTTATTGAAACAAATTATAGGGAGATATATATATTTTTTAAGAGAGTTCTGGGTGTGGGTGATTAATGAGCAAAAGATTGTGCCTAGAAGAAAATATAAACTAATTATTCCTCAAACCTAAGCCATTATGATCAGATTAGAGCTGATCCATTTTGTGTTTTAATATCAGTCAGCATTGCAGTATAGTTCTGTCACGGGAACAAAATCTGCACCCGAACAGACATTTAAAGTTTTTATATTAATTCTTTAAGAATTCATATGGATACTTTGGTCCAAACTGTACTAATTTTTTATATTATCAATTCTAGGTACTACTTGTTAGATTTATCATTTTTGTCTCTGGATGCTTCCGTTATAGTATCTTGTTGTTTCTGAAATTCTTTTGAATACATTGCAGATTGCTACCTACTTTGCTGATTGGTGCCGGATTTGTGAACTACCCACAACAAATGAATCAACCTACAGTCATTATGTTTCCCAGCTGCAACAGAATGGTTTGCTAAAGGGTGATGATATCACAGACCGTTTTTTCCTTGTGTTCACGGTAGTACAAGTATTTCCATCAGTTGTCTTCTAGCATATGTTGTTTTCCTTGCTAATTGCCACAACATATTTCAGGAATTAGCTGTCACTTATTGTAAAGTTGTGCATGAACAAACACAGCTGCTATCTTTTTTCTCAATTGATTCATATGCAAAGTTTGTGGTTCTTGTGTTAAAGGTATGTTCACTTGCTGGTAAATTGTTGTCTCATTTGCTTCTGCTTCAGCATGTTTAATCATGCAATTGCTTTTCTTATACTAGTATTGTATGGAAAATGATGATTTTTTTTTTTTTCAAAATTTAGTACTGTTCTATGGATCCGGGATCAACTAAATCTCTTCTGCTTCCAAAGGTTAATTTCAACACTTCAGTTTATCTTGCTCTTTGTTCCACGTTTAACAAGGTGTTTATGTTAACTAGTTTGTCAAAACTTATTTTGTGGACAGATTTTATCTGTTACTGTAAGAACCATCCAAAAGGATGCAGAAGAGAAAAAAATTTCCTTCAACCCAAGACCATATTTCAGATTGTTTATCAGTTGGCTTTTGGATCTAATTACCCCCGACACAGTTGATAGTGTTAACTTTCAGGTTCATGCTTTTATGTTAATGTACTTTCAACTTTTTATTTTGAGTTTGTCGCCCTACATCTTGGTTTATCTCATATAGAGGTATAACTGCAGGTGTTGACATCTTTTGCAAATGCTTTCCATGCATTGCAGCCCTTAAAAGTTCCTGGTTGGAGGTGTGTTACTTATTATTTCTTATCATTAATCAAATATTTGGAAATGTAATTCTCTAGCCCTTGATAGTTCAACATCACCAAACATTTGGATGCAAGAATCAATGTGTTATCACCTCAGCTTCATGCTCAATCTAATGGCAATTGCTAGGGAATCTAGACACCCTTGATCTGGTCTGATATTAAGCTAGAGATACTTCTCTTACTAGATTGGTGGTAGAGCATGCATATAGATGCAAATGCAAGATTTTGGTGGTGGCTTATATTGCATATTGTTGAATGAAAAATACCAAAAGAAATCTTATTCCTCTCAATACACCACCCTTTACATAAGAGGTCTATTTATATACAAACTAGGAATTTTTATAAGGAAAGTTAAGGAAACTATAATTAAACTAATTAGCAACTACCTAATTAAGAATATATATTAACTAATATAATCAAATAATATATTAACTAATATGACCAGATAATACTCTCCCTCAAGTTCGAGCATAAATATTAATCAAGCCCATCTTGTTACAAAGATAATCAACTCGAACCCCATTTAATGCTTTTGTAAAGATGCCCCTAAGTTACTCTCTAGTTTTTATGTATCTTGTAGTGATCAAGCCTTGTTGAATTTTTTCACGAACAAAATGACAATCAATTTCAATGTGCTTAATTTGCTTATGAAACACAGGATTTGATGCAATGTAAATAGCGGCTTGATTATCACATCATAGTTTTGCTGGTACTGAAATTTTAAGTCCTGCTTCAGTTAATAGCTAATATATCCACATTATCTCACATACAGACTGTGTCATATCCCTATATTTTGATTCTGCACTGGATCGTGATACAACATTTTACTTTTTACTTTTCCATGAAATTAAATTTTCTCCAACAAAAATACAATAACTTGAAGTTGATCTTCTATCCATTTTAGAACCTACCCAATCTGCATCTGAAAAACCTTCAATATGAGTGTACCTATGATTTTTATATACGATACTCCGTCCGGGTGCTCCCTTCAAATAACATAAAATCTGCTCTAACGTTGTCCAATGATTAACTGTTGGAGATGCCATAAACTGTCTAACAACACTAACCGAATATGCAATATCTGGACGAGTCACAGTAAGATAAACTTCCCAACCAACCTTCGATATCTCTTAGGATTTTCAAATAGTTCTCCATCTTCTGTAAGGTGCATGTTTTGAGTTATTGGAGTACTACAAGGCTTTGTCTCTAATTTGCCCGTCTCGTCGAGAATATATTTTTTTTGAGATAGAAATATACCTTTCTTGCTTCTTATAACTTCAATGCCTAAGAAATACTTTAGCACCCGTAAGTCTTTTATATGAAACTGAGTAAGAATGAAAGACTTTCCCTTAGTATCACTTCCAGTGATAACAATATCATCCATATACACAACCAACAGAATGACACCAACTTTTGACCGCATGTAGAATACATAATGATCAGACGTGCATTTCACCATACCAAATTTTTCAATAACTTGACTAAACTTCCAAACCAAGGATGAGGGCTCTGTTTCAAACCATACAAAGATTTTCTAAGGCAACACACTCGCCCTATCTCCTCCTGAGCAATAAAACCAGGAGGTTGCTTCATATACATCTCCTCCTGAAGATCACCATAAAGAAAAATATTTTTGATATCAAGTTGATGTAAAGGCCAATGATGAGTAGCAGCCAGTGAAATAAATAATCGAACCAATGTCAATTTTGTAACAGGAGAAAAAGTATTAGAATAATTCATACCATATATCTGAGCATAGCCCTTAGCAACAAGACGGGCTTTTAGTCTAGCAACTGATCCATCCGGATTGACTTTAACTGTGAATATCCATTTGCATTCAATAGCCTGTTTGCTTAAAGGTAGATCAAACAAGTCCCAAATGTCATTATCATCCAAAGCTTTCATTTCCTCTATCATTGTCTCTTTCCAACCAGGATGAGATATGACCTCATGGACAGTTTTAGGAATAGAAATAGAATCAAGTGAAGCAATAAAAGAGCAAGAAGAAAACGTCAAGCCGTTATAGGAAACAAAAGAAGAAATAGGATAAGTGCACAGACGTTTACCTTTACGTAACGCAATAAGAAGATCATCACTCGGAGGTGGATCTGATGACGAAGTAGTAGATGTAGGACATAATCAAGAGGTTGACGCCTGGAGTATACTTGAATAATAGGAGGTTTGTCAGGAGCCGATTCTGAAATATGTGCGGATGGTGTGATAGAATTTACCAATAAATCATCTTCCTTTTGAGAAGTCGGGCTAAGTGAGGATGAGAAATAAGGTTTGTCTTCCATGAATGTGACATCAATCGAGACAAGATATTTATTAATACTGGGACAATAACACTTATAACCTTTTTTAAGACGAGAATAACTAAGAAAGATACACTTCAAAGATTTGGGATCTAATTTAGTGACATGTGGACAAACACCCCGAACAAAACAAGTGCTACCAAATATCCTAGGATTAACAGGAAACGACTTTTTTGGAAACAGAACTTTGTAAGAGATCTCACCATGAAGAACAGATGATGACATACAGTTAATAAGAAAACATGTTGTAGAAACTACATTTGTCCAAAAAGATTTGGGAACATTCATTTGAAATAAAAGGGCCCTTGCAGTCTCAAGAAGATATCTGTTCTGACGCTCAGCCACAACATTTTGGGATGGAGTATCAACACATGAGGGATGGATTAACAGGAAATGACTTATTTGGAAATAGAACTTTGTAAGGGATCTCACCATGAAGAACAGATGATGACATGCGGTTAATAAGAAAACATGTTGTAGAAACTATATTTGCCCAAAAAGATTTGAGAATATTCATTTGAAATAAAAGGGCCTTTGCAGTCTCAAGAAGATGTCTGTTCTTACGCTCAGCTATAATATTTTGGGATGGAGTATCAACACATGAGGTTTCATGAAGCATACCATTCTGAGTCATGTAAGAGTGAAATAGACTAGACGTATATTCTCTAGCATTATCACTTCGTAAAGTACGGATGAACATATTGAATTGAGTTTTAATCTCGGCACAAAATGCACAAAATAGAGAAAATAATTCAGAATGATTTTTTATTAAATATAACCAGGTTACACGAGAATAATCATTCACAAAAGTGACAAAATACCTAAAATCAGATTTAGACAAAATAAGACAAGGATCCTAAATATCAGAGTGAACTAACTCAAAAGGACTAAAAGTGCGTTTTTTTATTCTTGGACTCGAACTAAGACGGTGATGCTTTGCAAACTGACATAACTCACAATTTAAAGAAGACACCCTACTATATTATGGACAAAGCTGCTTAAGCAAAGGAAGAGATGGATGACCTAATCTACAATGAGCCTCGAAAGGAGAAGTTACACTCGAGCAAGCAAGGGATCTTGGGACAAATGGATCAAGAATGTAGAGACCTCCAAACTCATGTCCTTTACTAATAATCTTCTTCGTCAAAAGATCCCGAAATAAACAATGATTGGGAAAAAATGAGAGGTAACAGTTAAGATTACGAGTTAATTGACTAACATAGAGTAAATTAAAAGATAAATTAGGTAAATGTAAGACAGAGGATAAAGAAAGCAAAGGAGTAGGATTGATAGTGTCAGACCGACAACACAAGTAGACCCATTAGCTAAAGTAACAATCATAGTGTTAGATTGGAGTGAAAAAGTAGAAAAAGACTAGAATTACCTGCCATATGATCCGTGACCCTAGAGTCAATGACCCATTTAGAGGATGAGGAAGCAAGGCATGTGCTGTGGTTACTTGAATCAACAATGCAGTGACAGAGGAAGATGCAGATTTGAGTGATTCCTGATATTGAGAGAACTTGACAAATTCATCTGCAGAGATAAGAATTGATTTCTCAGGGATATCATTAGTGGATGCAATATGAGCCAAGTGTTTTTGCTGATTTTTATATTGAAGCTTTCTGCACTCGAATTTTATATGGCCCGGCTTACGACAATAGTTGCATATAGTACCATTAGAATTTGACATTCGAGTTTCAATGTCTTGTGAGCCTTCTCTTTTGTTTCCATTGTAAATAGTTGATTTTTTAGGCACATAATTAATATTGCGACTCACCAAAGCACTACTAAGTGGAATAGGAGTAGTATTTTCTGTACAGAGAATGCCACTGAATATATCTTGTAAGGAGACTTCAGAACCAAAGAGAATTTGTGATTTGGCAGATTCAAAGTCAAGAGATAAGCCAGCAAGGAAGCTCATGATCACCATCTGCTCTCTTTGGCGTTGTTGAACCTTCACATCAGGGCTAAAGGGCAGCAACATATTAAGTTCCTCATATGTCTTCTTGAATGTCATAAAATAATTAGCCAGTGGTTGATCTTGCTTTTCTACACGGTAAAAAGCTTTACAAACCTCATACATACAGGAGATATTCCCTTTTCCAGAATACAAAAATTTTAGATAATTCATCAATTCTTTAACAAATTCACAGTGATTAATTAAACTAATTACCTCACTATCAATATAATTTTGCATTTGAAGAAATAAGCGAGCATCCTCTCTCAGCCATGTTTGCCTCGAATCATCTTGAGGAGGGTCATCAGTAAAATGTCCATCTTTGTCAATACTTCATAGGTAAAGGCGAACAGTTTTACTCCAATCCAAATAGTTTAAACTATTTAACTTATAATCTATGATTTTAGACATCACAGGCACAACTTCCGTCATATAGAAGGTTTATTTTCAATTATATTTTTATCCTAAAGAAAATCAAATAAAAGAAGAATCTGAAGTGCAGACAAATCCACGTGCGAAAGAAATACCAAACTAATATAGCGCCGAGATTAATACCAGATTCATCAAAGATTGGGAGGTTAGACAGCAGACCTGACCGATTCTCCACCGAACACCACTGTCGACTCCATCGATTGGGAGGTTGCACGTCATTCCTGTGCCAAGAGGACACAATGCGGCCAAGGAAAGAATAGGAGTCGCAGAGGGAGCGAGACGGGAGGTCACCAGGCCACCAGAGAGGAGCTCGTGCTAGGGTTCGGCGACGTCTGTACTCGCGTTTCTGATCCGCATTCGCGTCATTTCATCGATACAGGAAATGAGAGGGAAAGCGGAAGGAAAAGAAGAATCCATAGCTAGTGCGGCGCCCGTATGGCAATGGCAGTCGCGCAGACGGAATGGACGACGGCGACGGTGAACTGTGCTGATAACATCGGTGAACGATCTCTGGCCTCCCAAATCGCGCGCGTCGTTCGTCGGAGGAGAGGGTAAATCCTAAGTCGAGTGCCCCCCCTTTTTCTTTCCATGTGAAGCTGTCGGATTTCTTTTGGTCTGTTGTCGGTCGCCGGAAGGGATAAATGCAACCTCCAACTCTAGCAGAGCCTCGATCCGATCCCGAATCACGTCAAAGCCAACGGACGTGATTCATTCACACGAACGAAGCGTCGGAAGGAGAGGAAGGGAAAAAAATGGGGAGAGGAAAACCTAACGCTCTGATACCATGTTGAATGAAAAATACCAAAAGAAATCTTATTCCTCTCAATACACCACCCTTTACATAAGAGGTCTATTTATATACAAACTAGGAATCTTTCTAAGGAAATAATCCAACTAAGGAAATTATAATTAGACTACTTGACAACTATTAACTAATATAACCAGATAATATATTAACTAATATAATCAGATAATACGTATATAATATTAAATTTGATACCCATACTCCATTGAATTGCTTTTGGAAATAATGTTGATGCAACAAGTTGCAAAAGACAGATATACATCAATTTAGACTTATGCATAGTATTTTTTTCTGAAATATTCTTATTTTGTTACTTTTGAATCCATTTTATCTTATTAGTAAATGGAAATGTTTGAAAGTCTCTTTTTTTTCATCCACGTATGCAATTCCCATCCTTTACATAAATTGAGCTGGTCAAATTAATAATTCAATTATTTAATCATTATATTCCTCCTCTGATGCATGCACTTTTAGCTTTGCATGGCTTGAGTTGGTGAGTCACAGAAGCTTCATGCCAAAATTGCTCACGTGCAATGGTCCCAAGGGCTGGCCATTCTTCCAGCGCTTGCTTGTTGATCTCCTCAAGTTCATGGAGCCATATTTAAGAAACGTTGAACTTTCAGAACCGGTTTGTTTGTTTGTTTTCTTTATTTATGTTTGAAAGCAACAACATAACTCATATCATTGTGTTGGTATTATTGCAGGTGCAACTTTTATATAAAGGGACTCTTAGAGTGCTTCTTGTTCTGCTCCATGATTTTCCTGACTTTCTCTGTGATTATCACTTTAGTTTCTGTGATGTGATTCCTTCAAGTTGCATCCAAATGCGAAATGTCATTCTAAGCGCTTTCCCACGAAATATGCGGCTTCCTGATCCATCAACTCCCAACTTAAAGGTGGTTGTTATATGAAATGTTGCCATCATTTTTGCAAATACCTTGGTCCACAGCGGGAGAGAATAAAGAAATTGCATAACCTGCATGCCTTTTGTTTTGTTTCTGCAGATCGATCTGCTTCCAGAAATTAGCCAACCCCCTCGTATTCTCTCTGATGTAGATAGTATTTTAAAAGCAAAACAAATCAAAGCTGATATTGATGAGCACCTTAAGGTAGTGGGTTAAACTGGTTTATTCTTATGCTAATTACTAAATTATGATCTATGTTCTTCATAACGTCATTATAGTTGTTCCTTTTTTAACATACTAGTTTGTGACATTGATAAGTTGGTGTGTTAGTAGAGAGTATGATTGGTCTTCCCTCCTATTCATGTAATGCTGCAGACATCTGAAGTATCCTCGTTCATAAGCCAACTGATTCCGAAATTGCTTCTTTCTCAAAGTGAAGCAAACCTGGCTGGGACTCGTTATGATGTACCTTTGATCAACTCACTTGTTCTTTACATAGGGATGCAGGTAACTGTTTCTTTGCATACTTGTAGTTCAAGTAATACTTGACGCCTAGGGTATTTGTGCCATTATTTAATTCTTGAAAATATATCATAAATTATCTTCTCCCCTGCAAATCTGTCTCTTCCATTGGTTGGATTTGCTTTCAATGGTTTCCAAGTATGTATCCATGTGTGATAAAGTTGGAGATAATATTAGTTTAAATAAAACATTATAGTTTAAACAACATGTACTCTAGTTAACTATCTTATCCGAGCCATTTCTGTTATTGATAAAATCAGGGAGTATTAATAAATTTAAGGACTTATGTGTAAACTACATATATGCAAGTAGTAAAAAACACTTTATCTTGGTTCTTTCTGTCTAATCTTGCTAAAAATTCTTTTTTTAAAAATATGGATCCTATAAATTACTTTAGCTGTCTTTTCAACATGTGTTAATAATGTATATTAGGAGAATATACATGGTTAAATTACCTCGTTTTATGAAGGCTTTTGTACTTGGATCTTAATAAGCTGAATCGGGTGTCTAATAATTTTTATTGACAACATCTAAATTGCAATCCTCTACGCAGTATATCAATCTACTAAATGATCCTTCGCCTTCTCATTTTATTGATGTATTATATTTGCTTAAACTGAACACACTATGTTAGGCATCTTCATCTGTAGTTTATTCCTATAAGTTAATTACTCATCCCATGTGATTCTTATCAAAATTTGGTGTGCAGAAGAAGGATCAGTTTGTAAAGAAAACTCTTGGTCACGAGTTATTTTGTGTGTTTAATTTGTACTTGTGCTCCTTTTAAATTTCGATGGGTCGGACTGTGTGTGCATGTTTTGCTTTATCTTTATGAATATCTTTTTTTTTTTAATTTGTGGTGCAGGCTACACAATTACTGCAGAACAAGTCTACTGCATCCGTCCAACAAGTGAATCACAATGGTCCATTGGATCTTTACCTAGTTAACACGCCTAGGGAAATCTTTCAGAGTTTAGTAAATAACCTGGACTCAGAAGGACGTTACCTCTTACTAAATGCAATCGCTAATCAACTGCGATACCCTAACAACCACACACATTACTTTTCTTTTGTCCTGCTGTACTTATTCGCGGAGTCTAAACAGGTTAGGCTTTTGCTATTTTATTTTCTTTTCTTCTTAATAGTTTAATGGACTTCTATTACTCTTATTGTTTCATATGTTTACTTGATAAACCATTTCTTTGTTTCTTGTTAACTTCTGATGAAATTAGCATTTCAAATAGGACTACCAGTAAAGATTAAGGGATTTGATTACTTCATTAAGAGAAAAGGAAGGAAGGAATTGTTCCTTTTGCATCCTAAGTAGTGACTGATTGAAATCTGGCACCATTTTCTTACTTCCTTTCCATCAAGCAAAAAAAGAGAGCTGCATTACCTTTTTATTATTTTCCCTCCTTTCCTCTTACCCCTCTCACCTCTTATTCTTCCCTCGGTGTAAGCGACCTCTAATATTGTAAAGCAGATTAAGCATTCTCAAGGTGTACAGAATATGAGCACTAGAAAAAGCCATATAGTGACTTCCAAATAACACTTTAAAATTTCATGTTTATTGATACCTCGGAAAAGTTCAATACACAACATTTCATGCAAAATTTAGCCAATGATAGCCTTTCTAACACTTCTACCAGTAAAAGCCTAAGTAGTAGGCAGATAGCAAAATTTTGAGGCGAACAGAGGATAAGAGAATGTCGAAACTACAAAAGCATTAACACCACTAGGGACAGTTCAAACACTTCAATGCGACTTGAAAAAGAAAATTGTGTTGCTATTGTGATAACACAAACATGTGGGAAGGGGGATTTTAAATTTCTCTATTTTGTCAGAGATCCATTGTACCTAAGTCGAGTAGTAACAATGTTTTTTAAAGCATTATAATCATCATCATCAACAACCCGTGATGTTTCACGTACCAAAACAAGAAAGTACTAGCTATGATAAATCTTAAATGTTAGTAATTACTTGAAAAAATGTTTTAGTTAGATTCCACTATCTTACAGCTTATTACCAATTCACCACTATCACACAAGATCAATCTACTTTTTATGAACCAGGTAGTACCTTAATATTCCTTATTGCTGTAATGCTTTTCGAAGCACTTTTTGATAGGCTTTACCTAGGTATGATAGCTCTTTCCCCATATAATTGCAGAACAGCAGCATACAGGAGCAGATAACTCAAGTGCTGTTGGAGCGAATGATTGTTAATCGTCCCCATCCCTGGGGCTTACTCATCACTTTCATCGAACTGATCAGGGTATTTATTATTTTTTTACAGTTCGATTCTGTTAGGTTACCCTCGTAGCAATCTCAGCACGTATATATATACTAATTCTTGCCTATATGCAATACATTCAGAACCAGCGCTATGACTTTTGGAATTGTTCATTCACAAGATGCACTCCAGAGATTGAAAAGTTGTTTGAATCCGTGTCAAGGACCTGTGTCGGCCCCAAAGCTATGAATGATTCAATGGTATCGGGTAGTATCTGAGATGGCGGTCATTGATCTACATTTAAAATTGTTCATATGAATTAGATAGCCATGGAGACTTGACGAAACATCCAAGAAATATCACCAACAATATGGGTTTCTGGTTCATTATGAGATTCATTTGTATAGCTTCTTGTACCCTCCTCCCCCTTCTATTACCTAATATTAGTACAAAATTTTCCAACATTTTGATATCAATTTTGACACAACGATAAAGTTGTATGATTTGGAGATCTCGGAAATGATCTCTGGCAATGAGCAGGATTGGATTGTGTATAAAAGATTTTTTTCTCGGGATTTTATATTGACAGATGTTGTGTATCCGATTTTTTTTATTTTGATATCCTTGTGTAGAATAATAAAATCAAAACTATTGTTTGAGGCCCATATAAATAATAATATTTATGGTCGAAATTTGAATTACTGATAATAAAATGTGGATCAAGTCCCTGGACTAGAGCACCATAATAAGCAAGCATACTGTGGCTAAGTACAAAACACGTACAAGCATTTGCCACTTATCGTATCGTTACTTCGAAGTCTCCATCGAGAAAAACTTTAGAAACTTTGATGAAATCTGGCTCGGCACACGAATCGGTCTATTACTTTTGTTGAGGCAAACAAGTAGTCGTAACTCCTTTCACTATCAGCTGAAAAATGATCGATCGATCAATCAAACACAAAAGAACTATCAAAAAACTAATGCAAATAGCTGCAAAAGCTTACAAAATTAAATTGGTTCATCGCGTACCTCAAGATCTGGCAATTTATAGATGGATTGCTCCGTCAGCATTCGTGTAGTCGATATCCCTGTGAGCTTCACTCTCACAACAAATTTATCATGGCTCTGATATCGCTCAGGGAAAAAAAATCTTTTATTAATCAATCTACATGTCAATTTATTTATTTATTTATTTATAATAATTTAGAATAGTCTTTCTCTTGTTTCGTTTATCTACTAAATTCATAGCATAATTTGTACGAAAATAGTTATGCACATACTCTTAATGGAGCGATGTACTTGAGGTTCATCTCAGTTATTGCGAAAGAATTCCCAGTTCGAGCTACTGCATCTGCATTGATTCCTAGGGATCCCAGCAACTCGTGTTGAGCTGCCCCAACACGAATCGATACATACGTACATACATATATACATACATATATATGTTATGATGAGCTTCGTTAAGTTAGGAAATTTACCGTGTTGGCAATAGTTGGCATACACCGTATTGTTAACGTATCCAAATTGATCGAGTTCGTAGTCTCTGACTTTGAGCTCGACCTCAAAATATTTGTCCGTGCTACGAACAAATAGATAAAGTTAAAGATGATGATGTTAAATTATGAACATATATACACATATCGATCAAACCTCAAGTCAGGGATGGAAGCGAATGCCTTGGTGCTCTTCCGAATGTTTCTCTTCGTCAAACAAGAAACCATCATAGAAGGCTTGTTTTTCGATATTAGACATTGTCCGTGCGAAGAAGTAGAAGCTCTCGGGGGGAGGCAGTTAATCGAGGATGAGGATGAATGCGGAAGGAAAGAGTTCTTGAGGCCGTGGAGTAGGAGGAAATGTGCCGCCATCGATGATCGATGTGCTACAAATTCTTAGTGGGTGCTACAATTATTTTGCTTTGCTTTAATTTGGATGGTTTGTTTTTTATATACAAGTTCTCGTATCGTGAATCATTACTTTGAATTACACGGCGGAGATCCCTAACAACTTACTAATTGTTTTTTTTTTTAATTTTTAATTTCTTCTAATTTTTGGAAAGAATGATTTGAGCCGAAGGCTATTAATTGTCGGGACAATTGGAGAGCTCTCGGACAGTGATTGAGATTATTTGTAAATATTCAAACTATATGACTTTAAATATATAGAAATTTTCTATAAAAAAACTCTAAAATATATATGTGTTTAAGCTATATATATATATATATATATATATATATATAGCCGGAGACCGGCCGGGGAAGGACCGCCGGCGCCGGGCGGTCCTTCCCCGGCCGGTCTCCGGCCGGAATTTGGCCGGATTCCGGCCGCGATTTGGCCGGAAACGGCGCCAGTCACTGTGGTCTCGGTTTCCGGCCAAATTCGCTGCCGTCCGGCCATCTCCGGCCGCCGGACCAGGCCCGATCGACACGCCGACGAGTGGCGCGTCGATCGGGCCTGGTCCGGCGGTCGGAGATGGCCGGACGGCGATGAAATCGCGGCGGCAGTGGGCGTGGGTAGGAGAAGGTGCGGACGGGATCGCGTAGGGACGGTGCGCGGCTGATCAATTTCGTATATATATATATATATAATTTCTATCCTGCGCTCCGCTTCATCCGCTCCTCGTCCGCTCCTACTGACGTGGATTCCTTTTCTCGCTTCGTCCGCTTCTCCTTCGCCACGCAGCAAAAAAAAAAAGCCCAAATATTTCTCCCGCCACTGACAAAACAGACGTAAAACCCTAACCCAAGCACCCGAACCTCTTCTTGCGATTCCGCTTCCCCCTCGCACTCTTCTTCCTCACTTCTCCCTCTGGTCTTCTCCCCTCTGCTTGCCACGCACTCTTCTCTCCGCCGCGCCCTCTGCTCGCCGCCAGTCACGCACTCTTCTCCCTTTGCTCGGCGCCGCGCCCTTTGCTCTAGAAGGTTTTCTCGCTCGGGTTAGTTCGCCTCGCCCTCTGTTCAATCTATTCCAAATTTTTGGTTAACTGCAGTATGCTGTATTCCCTTTGCTTCTTCTTTTTTTTTGAAAGTGATCCATTTTTGAATCGAAAGTGATCCCTTTGCCTCTGTTCAATCTATTCCAGAAGGTTTTTTTTTGCAGTATGCTGTGTTCAATCTATTAAAACTGAAAGTAATCCATTTTTGAATTAACCTGGTCAATTGTTCTTTACATGCAGTTCCTTAGCCATCCTGTAATTTCTGATCTTGTAACTGAGAAAGATCAAAAGGTATGATCTTTACACTCAGTGCTATTGGTCATGAACATATTTGAGCTCGGTATAACTTTCGTTTTGCTGGAAATAACCACACCATGTTCTTTTATTACCTGACATTCACTTTAGGTAAACATGGAAGATTGTGTTTTTTAATAACTTATTTTACTATCCTGAGCACCGCTTCTTGCGCACCCCTGAGCACCGGCTGACGTGGCTTTTCCACGTGGAAATTCCTTCGCCGCGTCGTCCGCACATGAGAAAAGCTCCTCCGCTGCGAAGCCTCGATCCGCACCCAAAACTCCCGCAGCTAGGGTTCTCTCCGCGCGCCTCTCCTCCGCCGCTGCTCGCCGAATCTCCCCTCTTCGATTCTCTCCGCGCGCCTCTCCTCCACCGTTGCTCCCGCCTCTCCTCCGCGCTGCTCGCCGAATCTGCTCCCCAAAACTCTCCTCTTCGCAGCGGCGCTAGGGTTTCTCTCCGCGCGCCTCTCCTCCGCCGCTGCTCGCCGAAGCTGCTCCCGCCTCTCCTCGCGCTGCTCGCCGAAGCTGCTCCCGACCCTCTTCTTCCTCGACAAAGCCGAAGCTTCCGGCCTCTTCTTCCTCGACGAAGCTCGCCGTCACTGTTCGAAGAGACCAACGCTGCTCGAGAAGCCCTCTTCTGCCGAAGCTCCCGACGAAGCTCACAGTGCATCCGGCCCTCTTCTGCCGAAGCTCCGACGAAGCTCACAGTGCGTTGGCTTTTCCACGTCAGTGACTTTAGCGAAGAAATTCCACATCCCGCGCGTGAGCGCCTGCCTCGCTTCCGATTCTTTTCTGCCGAAGATATTCCACATCCCTGTCAGTCGAAGCTTTTCTGTCGAAGGTCCAAGGCGAGATTAGGGTTTCCTCTGCCACTCCCCTGCTTCCGATCCTTTTCTGCCGAAGCTCCAACCTCGGCTAGGGTTTCCATTACACAAGTGAAGAGGCCAAGAGACTCTCTCCCAAGAAGAAGCTGCCAGTGATGCAGCCATCAAGCTTGGCTCGAAGAAATCCTGATACGATGCTGTTGCTGGTACAGATGCCAATTAGAACAAGCATGAAGACGACGACACTGCCGGTGTTGCTTAGAATTGCTGACTTGTGCTCACTTAGAGGAAAACCTACCAGTTTTTGTTAGATAGCTTGGTCACTAGTTTTCTCTCTGCTATTGATGTAGAGGTGAAATGGATTAAATCAATCACCACTTTCTTTGTTCTTGAACCTAAATGAATGGAATGGATTGGAATGCTCATCTTTTTTCCAGCTTGCTGATTTGTTTGATATGTTACGACCATGCAATCTTCAGTCAACTTCATGAGGTAGAGTTGAATCTTTGTAATAAGAGGTAATGCAAAAATGTTTGGAGATTTTGTAAATTTCATAACTGAAAAGAAATCAAGAAATTGAGGTTTGAGAAGAAGATGCATATCAAATTCAAGCAGCTGCTTCTGATTGAACGATATCTACAAAGAAAAAAGAGGCGTTTTGGGGAGGAGCATATCCAAAAAAGAGGTGTTTGTTTGCACAATATTAGCAGTGATGATATTTTCTGCTTGTAAGAATTCTCAATGAAGTCTAACTAATTCATAGCTTATTTTTTTTGAGTCTCTAGTTTTTCTTGCAATTCTCATGAATCTATGAATGTTGAATTTACAAAAAGAATTGATCAACATTTGACGATACTGATTCACCTCAGGTGATCCACATCAATATTAGCCAATTTTGCCAACAATGAGTATGCATAAAGGCATGGCAATTGACCAATCTTGCTGAAAATTTTAAACATAATTTAGATGGCACAGTTAAGATATCGACTAGTGCTAACACCCCTAATGACAAAACAATTCTTGTTAATATGAAAACCTTAAATAAAGTTTGTACGCCACATCCACAGAAATTACAAGAAACATTTATACAGTGCACACCGCAAGAAATGCAGCTCTAGTTCTTAACAGCAAATTGTGAAGAGTTGTTGTTACAGAGGATTGTTACAAGGGATTTACAAGTCAATTGATTCACTGAGTCTCGTGCATATTGACCTTCCTCCTACCCATCAACCCGAAAGAAATGCAGCAGCTTTAGAACTTAACCAAATGAAGTCCAGTGGAGCATTTTTGAAGGTCTTCTGTTCTTCTTCTTCTTTGGATTAGCCAACATCTCTACCTCGTATAGAAGGATCCAGTGTTGAAGTCCAGTGGATGAAACGCCTGCAGTACAAAGGATGTCATTTAACAAAACCCAGATTCGAAGAACAACTGGGAAAAGAAAGATCAAATGTTGACGATAAATTACTCACTCCATTAGTGTTCCTACTGCTACAAGTTAAATTACCATCAAAATAGTGACGTTAACTTCTTTGGGAAATGCACAGGATTAAAAAACTGTCAGTGAATCAATTGTGAGAAGAGGAAAATTTAAGGTTAGTTCGATTGATATGCACTCAATTATTTTGTACCACAGAATAAGGTTAAACTATTTGTTTTCAGGCAATTTCCGGAAACTGAAAACTTGTTGCTTCAGAAGTTTCATTCAGGTAAGTGCTGTGGAACCTTCCTATCATAGTCAAAGTTAGGTAGAAACTTCTAGTAATAAACCTGAACAAGTATCACTAATTTCTGCAAGCTTTTTCTAATTACCATTACCTGGAAAACCCCTTCTAGTCATTCCTGAATCAAGAGCACAGCAATCTTATATATACTTGATCCCAGAAATGCCCATCTGTTTTAATTTCAACCATAGAGGCAAAACGAAAAAAAAAATACAAAAGCAATATAATTTCTAACCCATGCTAATAACTTGATGCATGAAGTTTGTCTCTTTACCCAAAGTATTGCTTTATTTATTATGGTTGAACTTCAACTGAGTCGATTATGTTAGTGAACTTCAACTGAGTTGATTATGTTATCAAAAAATCGGTTGAACCTATTAATTGCACATGAATATCTAGTATGTTATTTTATTAGTTTTCTCATTGAATTGCTTGCAGAATTCTGTAAAAGAATTATTTGCTGAGTTAGGCTAGTCGGTAGATTATAGGAAGCTGATACAGAAGATTGAATTCAAGTGTATCTGTTGTTCAATTATTTGCTGAGCATAAACAAGCAAAATAAGCTGTAATACCTTAGCAAGCTGCAAGAGGGAGAAAATAAGCTTCGGCGAGCAGCGCGAGGAGAGGCGGGAGCAGCTTCGGCGAGCAGCGGCGGAGGAGAGGTGCGCGGAGAGAAACAGCGCCGCTGCGAAGAGGAGAGTTTTGGGGAGCAGATTCGGCGAGTAGCGCGGAGGAGAGGCGGGAGCAACGGTGGAGGAGAGGCGCGCGGAGAGAATCGAAGAGGGGAGATTCGGCGAGCAGCGGCGGAGGAGAGGCGCGCGGAGAGAACCCTAGCTGCGGGAGTTTTGGGTGCGGATCGAGGCTTCGCAGCGGAGGAGCTTTTCTCATGTGCGGACGACGCGGCGAAGGAATTTCCACGTGGAAAAGCCACGTCAGCCGGTGCTCAGGGGTGCGCAAGAAGCGGTGCTCAGGATAGACTCTCTGTATATATATATATATATATATAGGGAATTGATATCCCGCGCGACGCTTCTGCGCGACTCATCCGCGATTCTGAGCTGGCATCGCGCGGTTCCTGCCGACGTGGCTGGCAGCGTGGCGAAGCGAAAATCGGAACGAAATTTATTCGCGCCTAAAGAGCGACGCGGGAAACCCTAAAGAGCGTGGCAGAAAACCCTAAAAGAAAACCTCTCGACCGCCTTTGCGTCGCTCCTCTCGCCGCTCTGCTCGCTCTGCCCGCCGGACGCGTCCGGCGACTCGCCGCGTCTTTCTCACCGTCGCGTGGCAAGCGAATCGCGCTGTCAAAAAACTCGCCGAGGTTAGGTTTTCCGCCTCCATCGTTGCCTCCATGCCCGTCCCTGTCCCTCACCGATCCCACGCTCGCCTCTCTGCCCGTCGCCCCACGCTCGCCTCTCTGCTCGTCGCCCGTTGTCCGTCGCCGCTGGCTAACCCTAAAACCCCTTGCTCGCCTCTCTGCTGTGTCGCCGTCGCCGAGGTTAGGCTTTCCGCCTCCGCCGTCGCCTCTCTGCGGCTTTGCTCTCGCAGTCGTCGGTCTCGTCCAACTCCGAGGGGATGCTCTGTTCGCGCTGCGGGAGAGTCTTTCGTCCTGACAACGTGCTTCAGAGTTGGGATCCGATTGTGAATCCCTGCACTTGGTTCCATATCACTTGCAACCAGGACAATCGCTTCTTAGCTTTTGATTTGTCTTAATTTTTGAAGGAATGTCTTTGGATTTGATTAGTCAATCTCAGTGTTATTCTTTCATTTATTTTTGAAGGATATAACTGGTTGTTTGTGGTATAAAATTGGAGACTGAAAAGCTTTTGAATAGGGAATTATAATCTCTAGGTATGCTAATTGTATGGAATATTTGTTTTCTTTATCATCATTCATTCCCATTTCATTTACCAATATTAGTTTATGCCATTTTAGAATTGTCTATTGACACTACCCATTATTTTTTAATTTATTAGATTAAATGAAGCAGTTATGCATTTTGGAGAAAGCATCAAAGAGATCATTAATGAAGAATTTGGTGATGGCATGTAAGTGAATCTGAAGCCTATCTTGTGTTATATTGTTGATACTGTTTCCTTTGTGACTTGAATGACCTTGAATGGCCTTATGTAGATTGTGTACAATTAACGCATTCCTACTTGAGGGACTACTGACCTTGAATAAATCTCCTAATATTAAATCAGGCCCAAGGTTAACTATGTGGTTTGCATTGTCTGCCAAGTAATTGGGTTGAATTCAAAAAACTGGTTGTAAAGAAAACTTGTTATCAGGCTTGGTGAGAGGATCAATAATTGTGTACTACTGAGGTCTTGAGCCATTAATTAACTGGTATTATCATTTTCTATCGTTGGATGTATCTCATTACTCAGCAAACAAGTAAAACCAGCTGGCTACAAGTAGCCATATTGCTAAAAGTTTGAAATGCTTAAGCAAACTTATCCTGGAAGTCTATGCTTATAAAACCAACACAAATGACCTACCATATCTGTTATAGAAATAATTATCAACTGCAAATGCTGAGGAAGATTCACAGTCAATCCTAGGATTCTAGCAGATTTGTGTACACTAATTTGCCTATTGCATGCCAGCTTTGAGGCAAGTTATTGCCTCTTCACACCTACTGAGACTTGTGAAATCTTACTATAATATAAAATTACATATGACTTCTTGCATTGGCTTCATGATGGTTCACCTCTCTTCTGATTCTTTTCCTTCAAGCTATTTTCTCCTCTTTCTTCCTCTCTCCTAGGGAACTGATATTTTAATGGCTGGTTTTACATTTCAGTATGTCGGCTATAGATTTCTACTGTTTGGTTAACAAAGTAAAGGGCGTTGACGGAAAAGATTGAGTGGTTGTTACTTTTGATGGCAAGTATCTGCCTTATTCTGAGCAGGTTAGTTGCTTACTTTGTTTTCAAAGCTTGCATTTGCATTTTTTTATGCTACTGTGCCTGTGAAGTGCAGACGAATATAATCCTCTCGTTTTGAGGAAGCATAGCTGGTTACATCTTTTTTCTGTGTGTTCTAATATACCAGGAATGCTATCGTCTCTAACTGGTTATCTAACTTCTAAGAACCACACAAATTTCAAAGTTAATGTCCTTAAATCTAGTCGTAGTTTATATAGATGCATTCATCACAAGCTCACTGGAAAAAAATTAATTTGTGGAGAATAACTTTATTTCAATGTTTGCTATTCATCTATTTATTCTAGCTGATGTTTGCCTCTTTCATTGTAACAGAAGTCTGAGCATATGGTTTCCAAATTGAAACAGTGATGGGGTTTGTTGGGTTCTTCGTCAAGCTGATTTTTATTCCGATCAACAACATCATCGTTGGTTCTGGTTAGGTAATTAATTGGACCGGTTC
Organism: Curcuma longa; assembly: GCF_044706935.1. Classification (NCBI taxonomy): domain Eukaryota; kingdom Viridiplantae; phylum Streptophyta; class Magnoliopsida; order Zingiberales; family Zingiberaceae; genus Curcuma; species Curcuma longa. The sequence continues at coordinate 10,944,819 of NC_133869.1, read as the reverse complement.
TCACTTATTTGAATTCAAAAATGTTGATTTTTGAAGCAGTTTATTAGAATCGATGATGTTCAAATATTTCTTCAGAATCAATGCTTGATTATTCTGGTTCTTTTGTTTGTCTCGTTACTATGGATCCAACACTTGCTTCGTTAATTTGATCCAAAAGCGTTTCTTTTCTTTTCTGTTTGAAACATATTGCTTTTACCAAATCTGATGAGGATGCTTGCCGGTTGATGAAACAATTTATGGAAGTTGAGATAACAATGTGGCCAGTGGTGTAAGGCAAAAGAAAAGTTTCCTACGAGGAAGTTGAGATAACAATTTATGGAAGTTAATTTCCATGTTTCCTACAAGGAAGAAGACAATGAAATAAGATGTTGGAAAGATTTCCCATTATGGACAGAGTTCAGAATTCTTTGCTCGTGTTTAGAATTTTCCTTGCTTTTTTTTAAAAAAGTTTTTCCCATTGTCCTGTAAGTTCACACACACACACACAAAAATTTAAAGTTGGTAGAAAATGAATAAATTTGTTTTTTAAGTGATCTAATTGCCTCTTTGTTCTCTGTTACATAATCAACTTCCTGCTTTTGGTTACTTGCTGCACTATCCTGCTCTGCAATTCAGTTTTTCATAGTTTCTCTTGTTTTCCCAAGTTGTAAGTTGCAGTTTGCATGGACATTTGTACTTGCAGGGGTTTCAACGGTTGAAGAAGCTCTGCCCAACAGCAAGACAACTCCCTGCAGTACCATCAGGATCTAATCGATCTATAACAATAGATGTTTCTACATCAGCTGGTCATGTAACAAACACAAGCCCTCTTCAAGCCAGGCTTCTCGTGGATTGGTGCTATCAGAATCCTCCAAATTCATGAGTCTTTACTCATCACTTAACATCTCAAAATTGAAGCTGAAACTGAAACACAAGCCTTCTTCAAGCCAAGCACGATTGATTTTGATTATTCTCAACCACAAAATTGTATTCTGTGTTGGGTTGGGTCAAAAACTATCATCTGCTAATATTCCCATTTACTTTTATTCTTTTATGTGACTTAGCAGTCCCCATGACACATCTGTACCAGTGTAATTTTGTTAATAAAGTCGTTGAAGATTGTTGATAAATCAAGGATTTTGATAGCATGATTGATTTTCGTTTCCAAAAAGCTAATGAATGCATCAGCGTTTAAAGACTCCGATGGATACCCCAATAAAAATATTGTAGTGTATTGATATTGAAGTCCAAATTTAGCTGATGATCCGAAGAGCATGATCCATTTTGATACATATGCGTGTTGTGAATAATACGTGTAGAGAAAATCTGTAATGAATATGAGACACAGATATCTAGATAACCATCTAGATGAGTATGAATCAGACAAGAATAGTATGAAACAAGGAAATTGCATATATGTGCTGTTCATGGAGAACCATTAATGTATCTATGAAATAGAACCTAATACCTATCACTGCCCATCGGCTTGAGAAGTCCTATACCAGTGGCACCTGAAAGTATCCATTCCAATTTGGAATTATTGAACATGCTCATTGTAGCAAGAAAAAGTAGTGTCACTCTAATTAAGAAGAAAACACGCAGAGGTTGTCATTGTTCTTAGCAGACCACAACAACCATTCCAACTTGGAATTATTGAACATGCTCATTGTAGCAAGAAAAAGTAGTGTCACTCTAATTAAGAAGAAAACACGCGGAAGTTGCCATTGTTCTTAGCAGACCACAACATAAAATTCCATAATGTAACATGTTACAGTAATGATGCACGGCAACTACCAATACATGGTTCAAACAAGTGTTCGAGAGCTTGCGAAAAGAAAAGGCTGGCATTTTATCACATCATGATCCATCTTGAGACTGAGGTTGCAACTTACGCGACCAGGATCTGTCTTTAGCCATAGGTGGTAGCTGCAGATTAGACACAGAAAAGCAAGTTGAATTAGATCGAGTATTGTAAAATGGAAGTGGCAGTTTAGCTATTCTTTCATTAGTTATGATTTATAGTTTATAATAGAAGTACAAAATGATGATGTGTAAATTGTCTTTGTATAATTAAAATAAATTCTATTCGAAATTCCATAATAAGATAAAATCAAATAGACAACACAAATTCCCTTTGGAAATCCAAAATAATTAAGAAAAAATAAGAGTTTTGAGGGAAAAAAAGAGTATAAACTTTTCTTTGAAAGAAATAGATGCATGCCTCTATAACTCAACTCCTCCTTGATTAAAAAGGAAAATTATTAAATGCATGTAATGTGATAATAAATAACATACATCATTTTTACGATTTTTTAGTAATTGTACTCATAATTTTTATGCACTTTGGATTAACTTTTAAATATAATTTTGAAAAATTATAATTTGGTTGCATGTTATTATTAATTGCCTGATCATCTTCGTAAGGGAAATCTATTTTATGAAACTGAAATTTCTAAAGAAGTTAGAATAATAATAATACAGAATTGAAATATTTGAACGCAAGAAAAAAAACCAAGAATATTTAGAATCAAATGCACATGTCGAGAAGCTTTATCATGTATGGCAAACAAATCATGGCACAAAATCATAAGCTCAATAGAAATGATTCCTAAAATCCTCAAAGCAAGCAAAATGAACAGAGTAGCAAACACAAGAAGGCAATCCCATCATTGAACATCTTCTAGGTTCGATTAGGAAAATTGCCACTTATTTTGCCCACCGCATGAAACAGTATGTAACAACGTGGGCATCACAAAACTTGGGGAAACCAGAAACTCACACAGTAGCAGAGACAAGCAAGGGTTGATCTAGCATCACCTAGTAAGGCTCCACCGGCGCCCTAAACTTTAAACCGGCATAAATTGCTGCATCGCCAAGCTCCTCTTCGATCCTAAGAAGCTGCGGGCAGCAAGATCAGGAACGCGTCAAATTATTTCATGTCAGGTGCTATATCATGAGTAAATACTATTCGCGATTAGAAGATCTAAGATTTCTACTAACAATTGACATGCTGGATGTCTTTTGTTGAATGTGTAAACTGACACTGGATTAATTAGGGCAGGAAGAAAGATAACTGAAATTGGATGGGATATCGAAAATCACTTGCCTGGTTGTACTTGGCAAGGCGTTCTGATCGGCATGGAGCTCCTGTTTTGGGGCGGGAAGGCGATTTTGGGGATTTAGTGTTAGCAAACCCTAAAACCTAGATGAAGGCGACGGGACGTGGCGACGGCGGCGATCGGGATGGGGAGGCGACGCAGGCGACGAGCTCTCTCAGGACGAGAGGCGACGGCGTCGTCAGCCCTCTCGTAGAGCTGCGAGATCGGCGGCGATGGGGGGCGACCAGAGGAAGAGGCGAGCAGAGGGCGCGACGGCGAGCAGAGGGAGAAGAGAGCAGAGCGCGGCGGCGATGGGGGGCGACGAGAGGGAGAGGCGAACAAAGGGTGCGACGGCGAGCAGAGGGAGAAGAGAGCAGAGCGCGGCGGCGGACAGTGGGAGAAGGGAGCACGGCGATTAGAGGAGAAGAGAGCAGCGACCGGCGCAGAGCAAAGTAGAGGGAGGAGGAGGAGGATCGCGATGGTTCTGGGGGAGGCGGCAACGAAAGGGGGAGGCGCGATTTTTGTATTTCGGCCAGCTTGCCACGGCGGACGCGATGACGCGGCGAGAAATTCCCAGCCACCTCAGCGTCGCGCAGGAGTCGCGCAGAGGGCGTCGCGCAGCACATCACTTCTGTATATATATATATATATATACAATAGTGCTATTATGGGCGCCTGGTTTGAGCGGCCTGTGCGCGCCCGCTGACGTGGACGCGACAGCTTGGCGAGTTGGGAGAGCGGGGCAACGAAGCCGCGGCGGGATTTTGGTTTCTCGAAATCCAAAACCAAAATACAGAACTCGAAATCGCGATCTAGGTTTTCCTCCTCCGAACCGAAGCTCCCGTCGCGTGCCGCTCCTCGACCCACTCTTCTTCCTCTCCTCTTCGCCTGCCCTAAACCCATCGCCGACCCTCTCTTCTTCCTCTCCTCTTCGCCTGCCCTACTCGCGAGCCGAAGGTCCTGACCGTCTCTGCTCCGTGAGCGCGGCGAAGGCCCCCTCCTCCTCCTCGAACGGCACCGACGGCGCAGCAGCTCCTGCCTCACCTTCCTAGAACGCTGTAAATATATACTTTTCCCTATGCATTACAAAGCACATTGGTTCTTGCTCGTGTATACTCCAAGCGAAAAATCTTTCACGCTGAAAAATTCTATTAGTAGCCCTATTTATAAAGGTGCAGCGAAGAAATTTGTAAGTTGGATAAAAAAAATAAGTTACTTTTATGTTTTAAAAATTTGTACACATCTTTTATGATTGATTTGATAAATATGTTTGTTTGAATTGGTTGTGCAGGTAAAATTTTTATCCAGATATCTTTGGAATGTGGAACAGTGTGATATTGGCATAGGTGAAGTAATTGCTGTAAAGAGTCGGCAACAAGGAAATGATTTGAATTGTGGTGTTTATGTTTGTCTATGGGGTGAATGTTTTGCCCGAGATAATCCAACATTTTGGAAACAAGAATGGGATACATCAATCGAAGGGTATAGAGCTCGGATTGCTTCGGCCATTTTGTCTGATAAACGAGGCTTGTTTAAAGGATTGAAATGATTTATCATACAAAATCAGTGTTTCGATGATTTGGTATAACAGTTGTTAAGTTTTGGTGATGATGGAGATATAATTATGTTTTAAATTGATATCATGATATTATGAATGTGTTCTTTGGTGGGATGATAATTTCATGTTTGATGTATGAATTGGCCTTTAAGTGTTAGATTTATGGTATTAGTCTTGCCCTTTTCTTCTTGTATTTTTGTAGTGATGGTATGTTACTCGTGCCTGAAGATCATTACGAAATTATAGCGTGTCTTAATCAATCAGACGATTGATTAAAGCTCCATATAATCGATCGGTTGATCGATTAAATGTCGTAGCATGTCTTAATCGATCAGTAATCGATCGTCCGATCGATTAAATGTCGCAACATGATTCCTCAGAAAGCTTGTAATCGATCAAGGGATCGATTAACGCTCAACTCAGAAAGCCATGTAATCGATCAAGTGATCGATTACACTTGTACATAATCGATCAAGCAATCGATTATGGTGGGTTAATCGATCCATCCACCGATTACATTGAAGTGATCCACCGATTACACTGAAGTGATTCGACTAAATACTAATAAGTACCAAAAAATGGTCGGTTAAGTACTGAAAATAGTCTCTTGTTTATGAAAATGGCTGGCCAAGTACCGAAAATGACTAGTCAAATACCGAAAATGGCTGGCCAAGTACCAAAAATGGTTGGCTAAGTACCAAAAATGATCGGTTAAGTACTAAAATGGCTAAGTACCAAAAATGGTCGGCTAAGTACAAAAAATAGCTGACTAAGTACCAAATATGATCGACTAAGTACCAAAAATGATCGACTAAGTACCAAAAATGATCGGCTAAGTATCAAAAATGGTCGGGTAAGTACCAAAAATGGTCGGCTAAGTACCGAAAATGGTCTCTTATTTATGAAATAGGTTGAGAATATAATTTTGGTCATAATTTGTCTACAAGGCTTTGTCCATAATTTGCCCGTCTCATTCAATAGGTCGAGAATATATTTTTTCTGAGATAGAAATATACTTTTCTTGCTTCTTATAATTTCAACGCCTAAAAAATACTTTAGCACCCCTAAGTCTTTTGTATGAAATTGAGTAAGAATGAAAGACTTTCCCATAGTATCACTTCCAGTGATAACAATATTATCTATATACACAACCAACAGAATGACACCAACTTTTGACCGCATGTAGAATACAGAATGATCAGACATGCTTTTCACCATGCTAAATTTTTCAATAACTTGACTAAACTTTCCAAACCAAGCACGAGGGCTCTGTTTCAAACCATACAAAGATTATCTAAGATGACACACTCGCCCTAGCTCCCCCTGAGCAATAAAACCAGGAGGTTGCTCCATATACACCTCCTCCTGAAGATCACCATAAAGAAAAACATTCTTGCTATCAAGTTGATGTAAAGGCCAATGATGAGTAGCAGCCAGTGAAATAAATAATCGAATTGATGTGAACTTTGCAACAGGAGAAAAAGTATCCGAATAATCCATACTATATATTTGAGCATAGCCCTTAGCAACAAGACTGACTTTTAGTCTAGCAACTGATCCATCCGGGTTGACTTTAATTGTGAATATCCATTTGCATTCAATAGCCTGTTTGCCAAAATGTAGATCAACCAAGTCCCAAGTGTCATTATCATCCAAAGCTTTCATTTCCTCTATCATTCTCTTTCCAATCAGGATGAGATATGGCCTCACGGGCAGTTTTAGGAATAGAAATAGAATCAAGTGAAGTAATAAAAGAGCAAGAAGAAGACGTCAAGCCGTTATAGGAAACAAAAGAAGAAATATGATAAGTGCACAGACGTTTACCTTTACGTAATGCAATAGGAAGATTATCACTCGGAGGTGGATCTGATGACGAAGTAGTAGGTGCAGGACATAATCAAGAGGTTGACGCCTGGAGTATACTTGAATAATAGGAGGCTTGTCAGCAGCCGATTCTAAAACATGTGCGGATGGTGTGATAGAATATACCAATAAATCATCTTCCTTTTGAGAAGTCGGGCTAAGTGAGGATGAGAAATAAGGTGTGTCTTCCATGAATGTGACATCAATCGAGACAAGATATTTATTAATACTGGGACAATAACACCTATAACTTTTTTGAAGACGAGAATAACTAAGAAAGATACACTTCAAAGACTTGAGATTTAATTTAGTAGCATGTGGATAAACATCCCGAACAAAACAAGTGCTACAAAATATCCTAGGATTAATAGAAAATGACTTATTTGAAAACAGAACTTTGTAAGAGATCTCACCATGAAGAACAGATGATGACATGCGGTTAATAAGAAAACATGTTGTAGAAACTACATTTGCCCAAAAAGATTTGGGAACATTCATTTGAAATAAAAGAGTCCTTGCAGTCTCAAGAAGATGTCTGTTCTTACGCTCAACCACAATATTTTGGGATGGAGTATCAACACATGAGGTTTCATGAAACATATCCTTCTGACTCATGTAAGAGTGAAATAGATTAGACATATATTCCCTAGTATTATCACTTCGTAAAGTACGGATGGACATATTGAATTGAGTTTTAATCTCGACACAAAATACACAATAGAGAAAATAATTTAGAATAATTTTTTATTAAATTTAACCAGGTTACACGAGAATAATCATTTACAAAAGTGACAAAATACCTAAAATCAGATTTAGACAAAATAATACAAGGATCTCAAATATCAGAGTAAACTAACTGAAAAGGACTAAAAGCGCGTTTATTTATTCTTAAACTCGAACTAAGACGGTGATGCTTTGCAAACTGACATGACTCACAATTTAAAGAAGACACCCTACTATATTATGGGCAAAGCTTCTTAAGCAAAGAAAGAGATGGATGACCTAATCTACAATGAGCCTCGAAAGGAGAAGTTACACTCGAGCAAGCAAGGGATCTTGGGACAGATGGGTCTGTAGGGTCTAAAGGATGATACTTTCCATCCTTTTAAACCCATGATCTTTCCCATGTGTTTTAGATGTGGGACTATGTTTGCACCTTTGCAACCCAACAATCCCCCCCTCAAACAAAGGACCACAGACCCCCTTTCAAACGGAAAGTCTCCGTTTGATGTCTGAATCTTCGACCCACCAGGACTTCCTGCCCCTCGGTCCACCCTGACCTACTAGGACTTCCTGCCCAGCCGCAACCAGGACTTCCTGCCCCTCGGTCCACCCGACCTACTAGGACTTCCTGCCCAGCCGCAACCAGGACTTCATGCCCCTCGGTCTACCCGACCTACTAGGACTTCCTGCCCGGTGTCTGGTCCTCTTGATTCAAACACGGGAGTCCCTACTTCCTTTGTTTTTAAGGTTCAACCCACATGGTTAGATCCGGATCATGGCTCATCCGGCGGTTAGTCCGGTGAAGAGCGGCCTGGCTCTGATACCAATTGTAGGGTCTAAAGGATGTTCGTATCTCCACAATGGCATGAAAGATTGTAGAGACCTCCCAACTCATGTCCTTTACCAATAATCTTCTTCGTCAAAAGATTCTGAAATAAATAATGATCGGAAAAAAATGAGATGTAACAGTTAAGATTACGAGTTAATTGACTAACAGAGAGCAAATTAAAAGATAAATTAGGTCAATGTAAGACAGAGGATAAAGAAAGTAAAGGAGTAGGATTGATAGTGCCAGACCCACGAACACAAGGAGACCCATTAGCTAAAGTAACAATCGTAGTGTTAGATTGGAGTGAAAAAGTAGAAAAAAGACTAGAATTACTTGTCATATGATCCGTGACCTCAAAATCAATGACCCATTTAGAGGATGAGAAAGCAAGACATGTGTTGTGGTTATCTGAATCAACAATGCAGTGATAGAGGAAGATGCAGATTTGAGTGATTCCTGATATTGAGAGTTCAGAGTAGTGATTGAGTTGTTCCAGGTTGTCTGCTGCGAAAGTCTGGATTGCCTTAGGACATACTTGGGAGACAAGAGTCGCAGAGCCTCAAAAGTGGACTCCAAAAATACACCTATACAATGTTCCCGGGCCCGCACTAGAGGGGACTACCAGAAGTGCAACAACTCGTGAAGTTCCGAAAGAAGAAGTCAGCATCCTGTGAAAATTCATTTGTAGAGATAAGAACTGATTTCTCAGGGATATCATTAGTCGATGCAATATGAGCCAAGTGTTTTTGCTGATTTTTATATTGAAGCTTTCTGCACTCGAATTTTGTATGGTCTGGCTTACGACAATAGTTGCATATAATATCATTAGAATTTGGCATTCGAGTTTCAATGTTTTGTGAGCCTCCTCTTTTGTTTCCATTGTAAATAGTTGATTTTTTAGACACATAATTAGTATTGCGACTCACCAAAGCACCACTAAGTAGACCCGACCACGGGCCGGGTCCAGCCCGGACCCGGACCGGGTCAACGGGCCGGTTGGCCCGTTGACCCGGTTAGTCGGGCCGAACCGGAACCGGCCCGGTAGGATGCCGGGCCAGTTACGGTTCAAGCCGTTTGGAACCGGCGGACCGCCGGTTAACCGGCGGTTCATTGGGTTTTTTTTTTATTTTATGATTTTTTTTCATTTATATATATTATCAATACATTTTTATATAAAATATATTTATTTTTATTTAATTAAATTATAATTTAACATGTCGTTGCTAAGGATCGAACCAAGACATCTCGGGACACAAGCGCATATACTCACCACTATTCTACAACACCTTTTGTTCATAAAATTAATATAATTTTATATATACTATATTTATATTTATTTAATTCAATTTTAATACGCTTCTCACCAGTCAAAGACGGGACGAATTGTATGTGCCAATGACTTTTATACATAATTTCAATACGATATTATATATAATATAGTTATATATTTATTTCAAATATATTATAATACGCGATTGGTGGAGATTGAACTGAGAGTTCCGCATGAGAAATGGATACAGAGACCACTATACTACAACATCTTTAGTAAACTTATTCAATAAATTTATTTATATATTTATTTCAAAATTATATTTACATGCCGTTAGTGAGGATCAAACCAGAGTCTCCCGCATGAGAGAAAGGAATACGCACCACTAAACTACATCGACTTTTCTCTCTTTTTTCAATATTTCTTTTATATATATTTTAAATTTTTAATATAATAATCTCGAACCGTCGTGAATCGTGAACCGTAACCGTCTTGGGCGGTTAAGGTTAAGGGTCGACCTGCCATGAACCGTCGAACCGGCGGTTCCGAACCGTCGAACCGGCGGTTCTGAACCGTGGTCGGGTCTACCACTAAGTGGAATAGGAGTATTATTTTCTGTATAGAGAATGCGACTAAATATATCTTGTAAGGAGACCTCAGAACCAGAGAGTATTTGTGATTTGGCAGATTCAAAGTCAGGAGATAAGCCAGCAAGAAAGCTCATGATCACCATCTGCTCTCTTTGGCGTTGCTGAATCTTCACATCAGGGCTAAAGGGTAGCAACATATTAAGCTCCTCATATGTCTTCTTGAATGTCATAAAATAATTAGCAAGTGGTTGATCTTGCTTTTCCACACGGTAAAAAGCTTTGCAAACCTTATACATACGGGAGATATTCCCTTTTCCAGAATACAAAAATTCTAGATAATCCATTGTTAAAACTATCTTAACCTCAAAGAAAACATGTACAAGGTTTATATAGCCAACATAACCCTAAAATCATAAGAAAAAAAAAAGACCTATCTACCCCTGCTTCTCACAACACTCCCCCTCAAGTTGAACATATATATCAAACATGTTCAACTTGCTAAGAACAAAATTAAACATAGCTTGGGGTAGAACCTTCGTAAACATATCAGCAAGTTGGTCCTCAGATTTGACATAAGGCAAACATAGCTCTCCGGAATCAAGTCTCTCCCGAATAAAGTGTTGATCAATCTCGATATGTTTAGTTCGGTCATGTTGTACTGGATTATTTGCAATATTGATTGCAGCCTTGTTGTCACAATAGAGCCTGAGGGGTAATTCTGCTTTTAATCCCATGTCTTCCAACAAAAAATACAACCACAACATTTCTGCAAGACCATGTGTCATGGCTCGATATTTTGTTTCAGTACTAGACCGTGCACAAATATTTTGTTTCTTTCTTCTCCAAGTTACTAGGTTTCCTCCCAAAAAAGTGCAATAGCCAGAAGTAGATCGTCTATCATCTCGAGAACCAGCTCAATCTGCATCAGAATAACATTCCATCTTCAGATTACCACCTCCTTTGAACAACAAGCTTTTTCTTGGACATGACTTCAAGTACCTTAAAATCCTGTCAACAGTTTTCATATGAACAGTTTTAGGAGCATGCATGTACTGGCTCATCACACTAACAACATAGGTAATGTCAGATCTAGTCATAGACAAATATAGTAATTTTTCAACCAACCTTTGATATGTTCTCTTTTCCAGACTTGTAAGATCTTCCCCATTAGAACTAGTAAGATCAAGATTTACTTATATAGGAGTAGATGCTGGTCGACAACTCAACTTCTCTATCTCTTTGAGTAAATCTAACACATACTTTCTCTGACATATATAAATTTCTTCTTGAGATCGAACAACTTCAATACTAAGGAAGTACCTCAATAGTCCAAGATCTTTAATTTCAAATTCTGATATTAACTTGGGCTTAAGAGTCTGGATTTCAGCTTCGTCATCACCTGTAACTATCATATCATCAACATAAACCAAGAGAATGGTAGTTCTGCCTTCTTTCCTTTTAACAAAAAGTGTATGATCAACATTTCCTTGTTTAAAGTCAAACAATATCATGACTTTGCAAAATCTATCAAACCATGCTCTAAGAGATTATTTAAGCTCATACAAAGCTTTTCTTTGCCTGCAAACTTTTTCTTTTGTTTCGATTCCAGGAGGTGGCAACATGTAGACTTCTTCATGAAGATCACCATTCAAAAAAGCATTTTTAACATCTAGCTGAAATAGAAGTCAATCATATTGAGCAGCAAGAGAAAGAATTACTCTGATCGAATTCAATTTTGCAACTAGAGCAAAAGTCTCCAAGTAATCCACCTCATATGTTTGAGTGAATCCCTTGACAACAAGTCTGGCTTTATATTTGACCACTTCACCCTCTGAATTATACTTGATAGCATAGACCCATTTAGAACCAACCAAGTTCTTTTTCTTTAGAGGATCAACTAATAGTTGTACAAAATTTTCCAACATTTGGATATCAATTTTGACACAATCTCCGGCAAAGCAGGATTGGATTGTGTATAAAAGATTTTTTTCTCGGGATTTTATATTGACAGATGTTGTGTATCCGACTTTTTTATTTTGATATCCTTGTGTATAATAATAAAATCAAAAATACTATTAAAGGCCCATGTAAATAATATTTATGGTCGAAATTTGAATTACTGATAATAAAATGTGGATGAAGATCAAACATTGAACCATCAGATGAAATGAAACTATTAAGTCCCTGGACTGGAGCACCATAATAAGCATACTGTGGCTAAGTACAAAACACGTACAAGCATTTGATGCTCATCGGTATCGCTACTTCGAAGGCTCCATCGAGAAAAACTTTAGCAACTTTGATGAAATCTGGTTCGGCACACGAATCGGTCTATTACTTTTGTTGAGGCAAACACTAGTCGTAACTCCTTTCACTATCAGCTGAAAAATGATCGATCGATCGATCAATCAAACACAAAAGAATTATAAAAAAAAAACCAATACTAATTGCTGCAAAAGCTTACAAAATTAAATTGGTTCATCGCGTACCTCAAGATCTGGCAATTTATAGATGGATTGCTCCGTCAGCATTCGTGTAGTCGATATCCCTGTGAGCTTCACTCTCACAACAAATTTATCATGGCTCTGATATCGCTCAGAAAAAAAAATCTTTTATTAATCAATCTCTTCTCTTGTTTCATTTATCTAATAAATTCATAGCATAATTTGTACGAAAATAGTTATGCACATACTCTTAATGGAGCGATGTACTTGAGGTTCATCTCAGTTATTGCGAAAGAATTCCCAGTTCGAGCTACTGCATCTGCATTGATTCCTAGGGATCCCAGCAACTCGTGTTGAGCTGCCCCAACACGAATCGATACATACGTACATACATATATGCATACATATATATGTTATGATGAGCTTCGTTAAGTTAGGAAATTTACCGTGTTGACAGTAGTCGGCATACACCGTATTGTTAACGTATCCAAATTGATCGAGTTCGTAGTCTCTGACTTTGAGCTCGACCTCAAAATATTTGTCCGTGCTACGAATAAATAGATAAAGTTAAAGATGATGATGTTAAATTATGAACATATATACACATATCGATCAAACCTCAAGGCAGGGATGGAAGCGAATGCCTTGGTGCTCTTCCAAACGTTTCTCTTCATCGAACAAGAAACCATCATAGAAGGCTTGTTTTTCGATATTAGACATTGTCTGTGCGAAGAAGTAGAAGCTCTCGGGGGGAGGCAGTTAATCGAAGATGAGGAGGAATGCAGAAGGAAAGAGTTCTTGAGGCCGTGGAGTAGGAGGAAATGTGCCGCCATCGATGATCGATGTGCTACAAATTCTTTGTTGGTGCTACAATTGTTTTGCTTTGCTTTAATTTGGATGGTTTGTTTTTTATATACAAGTTCTCGTATCGTGAATCATTAATTTGAATCACACGGCGGAGATCCCTAACAGCTTACTAATTGTTTTTTTTTTATTTTTAATTTCTTCTATTTTTTGGATTGAATGATTTGAGTCGAAGGCTATCAATTCTGGGGGACAATAATGGAGAGCTCTCGGACAGTGATTGAGATTATTTGTAAATATTCAAACTATATGTGCTTAAATATATAGAAATTTAAAAAAAAAACTCTAAAATATATGTGTTTAAGCTATATATATATATATATATATATATATATATATATATATATATATATATATATATATATATATATATATATATATTTTAAATATCTAAGGATTAAGTTCTAATTTCAGTGAATTAACGGGCCTAAGAATGTTAAACTTGATGTGCCATTTGCTACGAGTGTTTTTTGATTTACTCTAATGGTCGGTGAAAAATTTTCATAGAAATGAACCCATCATCTCCAAAATTAATCGATGTAAATTGAATATCTAATATCAATTTAAAAAACATAGACTTTGCACGTTATAATCGATTCCTTCATGAGTGAGTTGTATCGAGCACCCCTGTAAATTGGATTGGGTCTCAAACAAAACCTAATTTTACACTTTTAGGGTTGATGAGCACTTGTTTAGGTTGGATAGTAATTTATATGTGTGAAACCGTTCTAGAGGAGTCGTTAATGACGATTTTACCTTTTGCTATCAAAAATAACTTGTATGTAAAAAAGAGACCGAACACAAATATTAATTGGGTTAGACGGACTAAACATAGAATCAAAAGGATATACTTTATCATATTTTTCATTTTAAAAATATTCTTATTTTAACACTATTATAATAGTTAAAATCAAAACTCATACAATAATATTAAATTAATTTTGGTAAATTTAAATAATTTTAATTAAATTAATAAAATAGAGAGTAATTAGATAGTGTCGTAATTTGGATTTAAAAAAACTAAAATGATTTATTTTAATAAGTTAACATAAAAAATGAATTTATTTGGTGGCATAGTTTGTTTGGTTTTAAGCACGTCTTTCATTTTGTTCTTGATAATCTAAATATTAAATTCTTACAACTCAATTTTTTTGGAAGCGATCGATATGATCTAATATCATTAAATGAATTCTAATGGATGATCTAAATATCATAAAATTTTTAAATTCTTAAATATAATATATGAGATTTAAATACTCATTAATTGAAAAAGTCTATTTCATCTTTTATCATTGCACTGTAGCTGCAATGGCATGTGTCCTCCTTATTGTTAGAGGTCGATGACTTCGAAGGTTACCAAGTGCATTAATTAATTTCTAAATAAATGTACGATGTGTCTTGGAAGACGACATTGCATTTTCCATGATAAACCCACAAATATAAATTATTTTTCAAAGACTTTTCTAAAGCTTGGAGACAAGAAAAAGAAAGCTATTACTCATTGCGATTGCGAGTGGATTCCGATAATTTGGACTCGGAGTTAGACAGATCATGAGTGGTTCCTCACCGTGTCACAATTCACATGAAAGTGAGGGACTATAGATATGGATGACAATTTCCTCCAAATCCGATGAAAAATCTGATATCCGACTTGAATGACAGAGAATATGAAAGAATTTTTAAATCCAATTAAGTAATTGAATATAAAATTTTTTAAATTTGAGCAGGAAAGTGGATCTGATAAAATCCTATCATAACCAACCCAAATATCCAATTAAATTATTTATTTATATATCTATATATATAGGTCATTAATTAAAAAAATAAATTAATAAATTTGATCTTTTTCTTTTCAACTTCTCTTGCTTTTGTTGAATAATAATAATTAGATTGAATAAATAAAATTATTAATATAAAAGATATTAATTGTAAGGTGTAAAAGAAGCATATATATGTAGATAAATATCTGATCCTCTCATGGATTGTGTGTTAACTGTAAGATGTAAAAGGAGCTAAACAAATATGTGCTATTCTGAAATCTCTGTTATGTGATAAATTACTAACATATAGTTCGGTCTTCACAATGTAATGTGTTTCACGATGTTGTCGAAGTTCCAATGATAGTGAGGCAAGGCTTTGAACTCATAAAGGAGCTCGCTATAGATATCGAGTTATAGGTCGTAACAACCTAAGCGCAAATATAAGCCGTCAACAAACTCAATTTCAAATGTGTTATGAAGCTCCTCCATTAGCTTCAATGCTAGTTCAAGAGGCAAGGCTTCAAATTCATAAAGGAGCTCGCTATAGATATCGAGTTATAGGTCGTAACAACCTAAGCACAAATATAAGCCATCAACAAACTCAATTTCAAATGTGTTGTGGAGCTCCTCCGTCAGTTTCAGTGCTAGTTCAAGAGGCAAGGCTTCAAATTCACAAAGGAACTCGCTATAGATATCGAGTTATAGATCGTAACAACCTAAACACAAATATAAGCCATCAACAAACTCAATTTCAAATGTGTTGTGGAGCTCCTCCGTCAGTTTCAGTGCTAGTTCAAGAGGCAAGGCTTCAAATTCATAAAGGAGGTCGCTATAGATATTGAGTTATAGGTCGTAGCAACCTAAGCACAAATGTAAGCCATCAACAAACTCAATTTCAAATGTGTTGTGGAGCTCCTCCGTCGGTTTCAATGCTAGTTCAAGAGGCAAGGCTTCAAATTCATAAAGGAGCTCGCAATAGATATTGAGTTATAAGTCCTAACAACTTAAGTGCAAATATAAGCCGTCAACAAACTCAATTTCAAATGTATTGTGGAGCTCCTCTGTTGGTTTCAATGCTGGTCAAGAGGCAAGGCTTCGAACTCATAAAGGAGCTCGCTATAGATATCGAGTTATAGGTCGTAACAACCTAAGCGCAAATATAAGCCGTCAACAAACTCAATTTCAAATGTATTGTGGAGCTCCTCTGTTGGTTTCAATGCTAGGTCAAGAGGCAAGGCTTCAAATTCATATAGGAGCTCGCTATAGATGTCGAGTTATAGGTCGTAACAACCTAAGCACAAATATAAGCCATCAACAAACTCAATTTCAAATGTGTTGTGGAGCTCGTCCATCAGTTTCAGTGCTAGTTCGAGAGGCAAGGCATCAAATTCATAAAGGAGCTCGCTATAGATATCGAGTTATAGGTCGTAACAACCTAAGCACAAATATAAGCCATCAACAAACTCAATTTCAAATGTGTTGTGGAGCTCCTCTGTAGGTTGCAGTGCTAGTTCGAGAGGCAAGACATCAAATTCATAAACGAGCTCGCTATAGATATCGAGTTATAGGTTGTAACAACCTAAACACAAATATAAGCCGTCAACAAACTCAATTTCAAATGTGTTGTGGAGCTCCTCTGTCGGTTTCAGTGCTAGTTCGAGAGGCAAGGTATCAAATTCATAAAGGAGCTCGCTATAGATATCGAGTTATAGGTCGTAACAACCTAAACACAAATATAAGCCGTCAACAAACTCAATTTCAAATGTGTTATGAAGCTCCTCCATTAGTTTCAATGCTAGTTCAAGAGGCAAGACTTCAAATTCATAAAGGAGCTCGCTATAGATATCGAGTAATAGGTCGTAACAACCTAAACACAAATATAAGCCATCAACAAACTCAATTTCAAATGTGTTGTGGAGCTCCTCCATTAGTTTCAGTGCTAGTTCAAGAGGCAAGGCTTCAAATTCATAAAGGAGCTCGCTATAGATATTGAGTTATAGGTCGTAACAACCTAAGCACAAATGTAAGCCATCAACAAACTCAATTTCAAATGTGTTGTGGAGCTCCTCCATTAGTTTCAGTGCTAGTTCAAGAGGCAAGGCTTCAAATTCATAAAGGAGCTCGCTATAGATATCGAGTTATAGGTTGTAACAACCTAAGCACAAATATAAGCCATCAACAAACTCAATTTCAAATGTGTTGTGGAGCTCCTCTGTCGGTTTCAATGCTAGTTCGAGAGGCAAGGCATCAAATTCATAAAGTAGCTCACTATAGATATCGAGTTATAGGTCGTAGCAACCTAAACACAAATATAAGCCGTCAACAAACTCAATTTCAAATGTGTTGTGGAGCTCCTCTGTCGGTTTCAATGCTAGTTCAAGAGGCAAGGCTTCAAATTCATATAGGAGCTCGTTATAGATATCGAGTAATAGGTCGTAACAACCTAAACACAAATATAAGCCATCAACAAACTCAATTTCAAATGTGTTGTGGAGCTCCTCTGTCGGTTTCAATGCTAGTTCGATGCTGAATCACTTTGAAGAAAAACTGTAGTAGTTTCGAAGATAACTCGCTTGGCACGCGAGTAGGGCGATTCTTTTCATTGAGGCAAACAACAGTTGCAGAAGCTTCCAGAATAGGCTGAAAAGAAATCAATGTGGCGCCAAATAATTTGAATTTTTTGCATGGTGGTGAGACATAGAAACTTTGTATTTGTCACTTACCTCCATATCCGGAAGCTTATAGATGAAGTGTTCGATATAAATTCGAGCTGCTGAGATCCCGGCAAGTTTCACCCTCACGACAAATTTTTCTCGACTCTGTCAATACAAGAAATGATGTTTGATAGCGATAATGATGATCCAGTGTCAAAAGAATGAGTAAGAAAGACACTAGAGATATGAAAGTTCTTCAACTGATGCTTCTCATGGATAAGTTTCAGAAACACTTGATGAATAGTAGTTCGATGGAGTGAAAGGGAGAAACATACACGTAGTGGAGAAATGTACTTGAGATGCAGATCAGAAAGAGCAAATGAGTTTCCGGTGCGAGCAACTGCATCTGGACTAACTCCGATAGTCTCAAGTAATTCATGGCGCCCTGGTCATTCGAGAAACCAGAAACTTGTCAGACAAATGGAAGAACGACTTGTGAACAAGGAAATCTCTCAAAGTCTAACAATGCAGCGTGAGGTTGGAGCAAAGAAAAAAAAACTTATAGCATGTAGTTGTTATCTTTTAAAACATACGATTCACGTAAGGACATTGACATTTGTCAAGCATTTTCTAAGTTTTCAACCGCCACTGTTAGAAAGAAAGGGAGCCTTGACGCAACGGTAAAGTTGTCGCCATGTGACATGGGTTTGAGTCACAGAAATAGCTTCTTGCAATGTAGGATAAGGTTGTGTACCCGTATTGATGGGAACTTTATGCACCAGACTGTCCTTTACTGTCAGTAACTAAAAAAAATCACACTGGATAGCAAAATGGATTTACTGTAAAGAGGACAAGGATGATCATGTTCCTCATAGTCTTGGAAACATTTTTCAATAGAAATAAAGTGGTAGGTCACTACCTATACGATAACTCCTATCGGTGTCCAGCCGTTATTCCAAATTTACTCGATGGTATAAACCACAATAAAAGGAAACAAGGACTTCGTTTGAGTGTGATGAAATTAAACATCAAATATCAGTCATCAGTCTAGAAAAATGTCTTCCAAAACTGAAACTTTACTGCTCATTTCCATTCAAGCAATACATAGATAAGGTGCATAACAAATACGACTCGCAAAACAATTACTAAATGACCCATAACTAACTCAGCTACACCATAACTCCCAAAATCTGAATGACTTTAAGGGGGTTCATTTGTTTCACACAAAATAAAAAACATTTTCCAAATTTTCCAATGTTTGGTGAGGTGAAAAATACTGATCAATGGTAAAAAAATTTCTTGCTCAACAAAAATATGACAATCTTTGGTAGGTTGTCAGTTGATTGTTCTCTTCGAAGTTAATCCCACTTGGGCCATAGGGTAACAAACTACCGATAGATGCAATATGTTCTACAAAAATTTAAGAGAGAAAGCCTTACCATGCTGACAATATCTCGCATAGACGGCATTGTTGACTACCCCAAACTGATCCAGTTCATAATCTCTGACAGTGAGCTCAACTTCAAAAAATTTATCATGCCTGTATAGAAAGTGAGCAGGATGAGGATCAACTGAAAAAATTAGGAAATATTTATGCTATTGTAGACATGTTTCTCCAGCAAAATACAACTCAGTTATGATGAATCCATCTATATTTTGTAGAAATGCCCAACTATACGAATCCATCTATATTTTGTATGTCAGTGCTTAGAAAATGCATCCAATACTTTTCAGCAAAAGAATTATTATGATATGCTGCTACCAAAAGACTCTGTTTTAGCGAGTTTTATCGTGTCGAAATGCTTAATATAATTGATGTAAACCGAAAGCTTAATCACCCTGTTATGGACCAGCCCACCTCCTGAAAGATCATTGCGGGGAGGACTCGACCTCAGTGGAGGGGAATTGGCCTCTACAAGAGGATGCAGCAATCTGCACTTCCAAAGGGAAGAGATCCAATATCCACCGACAACCGTGATAAACATGGACCTTAGTTAGAATCTATCCTTTACAAATGGGCATCATGTGGCACAATGGGGATTAGCAGGAACAAAGTTTTGTCTGTTTTTTGGTCTCTAAATCCCTCTGATCTGCCACTCTTATCTCTTCTCCCCTTCTCCCATCCAGTGCCTACCTACCTCTCCCTTCATTGCCAGCCACGCATCCCTGTGCCACCGGAAGCCACGCCAACCTTAGAGAAGCATCAGAGAACTGCAGAACGAGGCTAAAGGTACACCTGCCACTTGCTCTCTACGATCACTCCACATCGTAATCTTCGTCGTCAGTACCATAGGACAGAAGAGCTGTTCCTCCGCTGATCAGACAGACGCACCCCCCAAATTTACCAATTTTCTTACTTAGGTTCCATCGATCCGCTGAAATCTCGTCAAAGATGCGGCATTTCCCTCAAATTCGAATTAGGGCGAGGAAGAAAAAAAAAAATCAAAGAACCTGATTTCACGGTCGACGCAAAGGGCCTTGGCGCTCCTCGCCGAGAAGTGGCGGATGCTCCGTCCCTCGCGGCGGACTAAGATAGTGCAACTCCCCTCACTGCCTCCGCGCGGCTCAAGAAAAGTAGGAATCGAGGATCTGGTTGCACGGAGGCTGGCGCCGGAGATCTTGCCGAGCTCGCCGCGGGAGGGGGAGAAGGCGAAGGGGACGCGGGCGATCGGTACGAGGAGGCCCTGCGCGTGGAGCAGCATCATCGTCCCCCTGGTTGGGCGTGGCCGCCAAGCGCATAGGTAATTTATTTCATGATCATTTTCCCATTGGCCCCCCGAATTTATCTTCATTTTCACTCACCCACTCAAAATTAAAGTAATTGCTTTCTCACGCAAAGTTTTCGACTCAGTATCAGTCCAACAAATCGTGGGCAAGTTATTAATATTTTATAATCAAGGATGAAAATATATTTTTTTTGTTTTAAAAACTCTCATGTTAATGGCGTCAATATAAAATAATATATAAAACGATAATATTTATTATATATTTAGAAAGTAATTTATATAATTTGTTTAAAAGTTGTGTAAATTAAAATTTTTAAAATTGAATAATAAAGTAAAAGAAATCTTAATAAACTTTGGAAAGTAAAGTGTTTTTTTTATTTATTACAAGTGACATTTGACTTAAAACCTACAAAAAAAAATTGTAAAGCATTTGTTTGGTGAAAATGAGAATTATTTTTTTAATTTTCTTTATTTTTTTATAAATAATTAAGATGTCTAAACATCATTCGATTACATTCACCTAGTAAATTTAAAATACAACTTATACAATTTTTTCATTCTTTTTGAAAACAATTTATAAAATCTAGCATAGAGTAACTAACTTTTACTACATAAATAATATGGTTGCTAGAACTATTTGTTAACCAATTTATTTAAAATATGTTAACTACTGACATAGCGGAAGACAAGTACTAATATCAAAAATAATTTTTTAAAATATATTAATTTTAAAAAATATCAAGAATTAAAAAAGTAAACACATCATTTCCAAAGAAAGAGATTCAATCAAAACAACTAAATAGATGTTTAAATAGATAAAAACCTTAATTTGCAAAAGATAGACATTTAAACCCTAACTCAAAATTTACTAAAATAATAAAAAAATATTTGAAACCTCCAAAAAAATCCTAAATGATATTTTTTGAGCTTTTCAGTTTCACCCAGTAATAAATATAGATATTTGAATAGAATTTGACATGTAGAATATCTCATTTTGATATCTGAATAAAAAATTATAACTTCTGAAAGCTTATTTTATTGTTTCCGCAACAGATACTAACATGACGCTAAAGAAGCAACATCAAACAAAAATGATAACCTATGATTGGGGCAAAAGATGAAATCACCTGACCACCACTTTAGAGCAGCTCCACACACTCTAAAAGAGAGTAAATCACGGAGGAAGAGCTATGCCCTAGTACAGTGGCCCTTTGCATGAGAATGATCAATATTTTCGCATCGATTGAGAATTGACCCCAAAATCTATTGGGAGTAACAATAGATTGATTGTAATGCCAACATTAGACGAGACAAAAGAAAGGGTAAACGAAAAAGGTCTCCTCTACTCTTGATTGATGAAGATAAATTTGCCCTCTTTTATCTTCCACTACTGTGCCTTCATCTTTCTCCTCCCCAACCTGTTATAGTAAACATAACCTAAGACTCTATTTACCTAGAAGGCATAAAAGGGTAGGGGGAGGGGAAAAAATAAGAGAGAAGAATGTTAATTTCTTATATTGATTTTCATCAATATAAAAGGAGAGAAGAATGCTAATCTAGTGGAGGTTGACTTTGATCAAGGCAACTTAAGTCAACTTGTATGAAGTTGAAAGAAAAGAAAACACTAATAAGCTTGAAAACTGGGATTAGGAATGGCCTTCACTTGATTAATCTAAAATATAAATTACATTGATCTCTTTTGCTCCCTCCTCTCTATGTATCCATAGTCGGAAGGGGTGGCATCGAAGACAATTTAGAAATGAATACCTTTGGCTAACTCTTCGCGTAAAACCGAAACCGAAGCAATTAACTTGATGATACACTGCAAAGGAAGAGAAACGAGTTAGGCTATGAAGGCTATTTTTAAACAGCCAAATAATGATTTCATTATCCTAATGCCTAATGCCTGAAGAAATGTAGCACTTTTTTCAGTTCAGACAAGTTTTTCCTTTGAACTACTACCGTTTGGTTTACATTTTTATGTTCCCTTTGAGAGAACCATCATCGAGAATGTCTCCTGTATGCAATTCATTTAATTTCTTTCGGCGATTTGGTTAGGTTTTCGATATGATCACTCAATTGCATTTCATGAAGTTAATAAGGCCTTAGTTTGGTTTGAACTCATTCTAAGAGGTCGACAATGTTGAGTGATAACTCTACAAAAACTAAAACTTTAGCCAAATATGAAGGAAATCACATCTAACAGAGAAGACAATAACAATGTCGAGCGGGTAAAGAGACATGTCAGTTACCTCAAGGATGGAACAGGATTATGCTGTGTTTTCCTCGGACTTAGCGTTATATACAACCCCTGCACATAAATAAAGGTTGCTCAGCATTTTTAAATTTAGCCTACTAACGAGAAACCAAATCGAAACTGAGACATAGCAACAAGTATGATCCAACATGATACAACTTATTGTCGAATGAACTTCTACTTGGATAGATCTCATTTCCTAATGTACATTGTTAACTCAATTCCTACTGGGCACATGAAATCATACGTACAACAAAGTTCTCATGATAAATTCATTCTAGTAACTCACATTAGTTGTATGAATGGTTGCTCCGGTTGTCATGCTTATCTTTTGATCAGCGACAAGTTCAAACTCCATGTGCTGCAGGAAGATAGCAAAAGCAACAATTGCTTCGAGCAAAGCAAATTGATCACCAATACACTTTCGAGGTCCTCCGCTAAAAGGAATGAATCTAGAAAACAAAAAACAGCATGATGCAAACATCAAATGCCTGAAAAGATTCTTTAAGCAAGAACCTGTTGAAGAGAATATAGCTCAGCGGGGCTATTTAGTAGGATTTGTGGATGACATAACATGTGCTATGAACTAATTGTAAACCTGAAATCTGTATTTGTCTCATTTGGAACAGGCCCTTCTAAGCTGAATCTTTCAGGAAAAAATTCTTCCGCTCTCTCCCAAACCTAACAGACAAATGCAGTTTAGAAAAGCTGGTAATTACTTTATACCAATTGATGTAAAGAGAAAAGACAGTTTTACTGAGACAACTAAACACACATAAATTATGATGATGATAAGTGGAAAGCAGCGCCAAATGAAGCAATTTCTCTAAAAGCTTCTGTTGTACTAAATCTCAAAGGATTCCCTGCCTTCAGAGAAAGATGCTAACCATTTACTAGAAAATTAAGTAAACCTAATAATTTGGGTGCTCTTAGCACCAAGGATGTCTTAGGGGTTGTTTCCATCTCTAAAGCTATCTCTACGCGTGTAGCCAGAAAGGAAGTGCAGATCTGACTAGAATCAGAACAAAATCCAAAAAGTTAAAATCACAATTCAGTTTTCTTTTTGTTGCAATTTAGGACCTAGCTTATACATCCCACTGTCAGCATAACACATGTAACAAGTATGTTAGGGCAGACAGTTTATGCTACTTTTGTCATAATCTTGTTTTCCTGTCATTTTTGCTAACATCAAATAAAGCAATACAATATTGGTTAAAAGAACCTAAAATATATTTTGCATGATGTATGATATTTTTCCTAAAAGGTAAATTTCTAACATAAGAATATTCAAAATTGATCTCTCTGATTAACATGTTGAATGTATCATCATCATACATGCATCGTAAGTGCCAATAGACTTTAGTTGTGATTTTATGTTTAGGGTTGTCATATTAATATATTATCATTGTGCTACGTATGATATTGTCACTTGTCAGTCCTAGCATTGCCATTAATAGCACAATGATGCCAGGTCAAGTGAGGAAGCCATCGTCAACAAAATTTTAAAATCACCTTATTGGTAGAATCAAAGATGAACAGGAATGGATGCAGAAGAACAAGGAAGCACAAGAGCTTGATGTTACTAAATATCTCAACTAGATAAAATATCAGAATATCATGCAAACCTTTGGTGACCGATGTATATTATACACAGATATCATTATATCTTGACCAGCATTAATCTTGTAATCCCCAGGAAGTACATCGTCAGATTGAGCACGCCTTATCAATACCTACATGAGTAATAATTTTGGCCAAGAGATGATAAAGGCAGAATATGGACCAAAAGCAGATATACATACTGGAGGATGGGGGTAAAGTCTCAAAGATTCATGTATGCATCTGGTCAAGTACTTCAACTCTTTGACATCTTCATATCTAGGAGGTCTTCCTTGTAAAACTTCATCAACTTCATGTCTTGCCCTCTTGAGAGACGATGGATCCTTCAATTATTCAAAGCTGAAGAGTCAACATATCTGGAAGAAAAATATAATCAACTTAATTGGACTAGTGGAAATACATAATCTAAACCAAAATAATATTGTTTTAAAAAAACTAAATTCATGAAGTCCAAGAGTAGTATCTGTGAACCTATCAAATTAGATCGTACTGATAAATGTTGCAAGAGAGCTACACAGGCCATTAGAATATAAGCTGCCCACAAAGAAATGTGTTGAGCAAATCTAAAGTTACAAATGCTTAAGCCAACATCCTCCTAATTTTATTTGAATGGGTTAGTTGTGTTGCCTAGCTTCCTCATGTTATTTAACTATCCCTTCAGGAACAAACAAGCATTTAACTGGAACAATAAACAACTAAAGCAGCGACATGATTCCAGTTCGGCTTGTAACAACAGAACAATTTGAGTTAGGGTTTATAGGACATAAGCCATATAGTATGATGTATCTCACTGAACTAAGGTCAGTATCTAAGCAGGGGTATCAAAAGTGCATATTTTTTTAATTAACCTTTTGGACATCAACAGATCCATAAGTCTGAATCACTTAGGTAATAATCTTCCTGATAGGCCTAATCGTTCTCAAAATTCTTCCACTTTTGTTTGAGAATATAATTTATTCAAGCAGTATGAAGATTGAAAAAGGAACATATTAGGCATGTAGTGTAAGCTATGTCAGGCATGAGCTATGCAAACTATGAATGGCATACCAATAATTTAGTTCTGTCAATATTAGACGTATATTAAACCACAATGGCCGGCTTTAGCAACTGATCACATGAAACTTCAGATGCACCATGCAGATACTAGTAGCACAGATATGTAAGGAACTTCAAATTTACCTTACTCAAAAGATAGATTGTCCATGTCAAAACTGAACCAGTTGTTTCATGACCAGCAACTAACATGGACAAAAGGTCATCACGAAGTTGTATGCTTGTAACCTGAAATTCAAGGAAATATAACAAGAACAAATGTGAGACTTTGGTTGTATATAACTAAATTAAGATGGTAAATTACAACATATAAAATAACATCTTAATAGTTGCAAAGCTAGAATCATAATTTAAGTTCATGAGCATCTCGATACAAGTTCAAGGGTTAAAATCACATGTTCAAAGCAAAGACCATTAATCACAATGGATGATTCTATTTAGTATCAGTAAACTGCACGGCAAAGCAGAAGATGATCAATTAATAAGGATTCAAGTCAAAACCTTGTCAAATTCATACTGGGTTTGACCTTTTTCCTCAGAGGTAGTAATCCTGAAATTAAAAAACTTGAAGTATATTTCATCTCTATTTTTGTATTCTTGAATCATTCTTATAAATTGTTCAAAAGATACAACAGTGGCAGGAGTAAGGTATTATTTTAAAATTTTCCTCTTTGATTCATTTAGTGAGAGAAAATTTTCAAATAAAAAGACTACAATACCATATGAAGCATCAAATTTCATAATAACAGAGAACAAAATCTGCATGAATTGAAAACCTCTTCGCGGCTGGCTAATAGAAAACGCAAGATGCTAGGATCGGTCTCATTGACATACTCTTCCCCTTCAACCTGTTCACATTCAGCTTCTACAATCTCTTTGCATTTGATAATAAGTTCTTCAACAGTGTTGCGTATTATAGAGACTGCTTTCTCTGCTTTTATCTGCCTGGGAATTATCTTGCAGAGAAAAGGGAACTGCAACATGAACCAGATGATAAATTTTGAAAATTATTAATATTCCTAATCAAAGAAGAAGATTTTCTACAGAAGTGGAGCATACAGGAGCATGAGAAAGTAACAATGAAAGTCTTGGATTTTCAAATAAGGTAAAAGTCGATCATAAAGGCCTCCTCATAAACCGACATAAGCACCAAATAGGACCTATGTCTCACAAACAAAAATAAGCTTCTATAAAAATTTAGAAAAAACTATAATAATCATGTGCAAATTTTTATGTAATTCTATGATACCTATTTCATAAACTACCAACCCTCTCATAACCACTACTAATTCCTCATAGCCATATCAATCCTCCTTACTCTTCATTTAAATCAAACTATAGTTTGTTGTTACTGAGATGCCATTGAATTTCAAGTTCCTTAGACAAGCAAGTGCATCAGCTCACAGATTTCTGTAGCTCAATCCCGTTCCTGTTTTAAATCCTCAATTTGCTCATTCAAGCTGAATATGCAGCATGGTTCCGCAAACATGGAAACCGCATAAGCGGCTGAGTTCATTAATGAGTCTAAATAGAATGACTAAGTCAAATCTAGTAATAAAAGATATTCATGAAAAACAACCTCCAACAATAAAATAAATATATAATCATAGAAGAGAGTCATCAGTATGAAGATGAGAATTTAATAATAAGAATAAATATTACATTTGTTGATTTAGGGATCAGTACCTGAAAATCATTTTGTGTAAATAGTAAAAAAATGTACATGTTAAACACTTGTAGCTGTAAGCATTAAACACTCTAGAATTGGATTATTATGTAAAATTTCTTTTACGAATATATCTTGCAACAATTCATTATGTTGTGTGGTAGCTGTTAAAGTTTCTTCTATATAGATGGCTTATCTTAATTTGTTTGGTATGTAATGTGATAAACGTACACTTAGATATCTAATATACATATTGTTACACAACATTATCACAGAGGTTTCAAATATTATCTATGATGAACTACAAACAAGCTTACATAATGCACATATGCTGTTGATGTCTTGGCAGCATGTTGTCAGCATGCAATAATGGTTACCCATGTGTTATGAGAATTATGTCACCAATTACATAATCTTACCTCATTATTAAACTCTCAAATTAAGTTATTGCAATCATTATGCTAAATACAGTCCTCTATACCATTTCTTGCACTTCCCACCTTGAACTCTACTTCAATTTGTCTAAACATGAATTTTATCCAGCATCTTAGAAAATATTCAAGTCATCTAATTACAAAGAACTTGAATAACTAGCCTTTTACAACGTGGTAGGATCAGCTTGGTTAATCTAGGGTATTTCAATTCCTACAAAGTGAACACGATAAATTACAATGTTCTATGTTCAGACAAGGCAATCTGGTTCTGGTTTCACAACTACATCATTCGCCATATAGTAGAAATATAAGAGAAAAACATGGAATCCCATCTTATGTAGGAAAGTGTAACTAATTTAAAACAACCATCAAAAGCAGTTAAGTTTTGCTTAACAATTAGAAAAATACTGCAAGAGAAAAGGATTTTGGTTGTCTTAAATTTACTGCTTCATATGGCAAAATAGGTTTGTATGGCCTACAAGAGGTTATGAAATAACTTGCCTTCCAATATGGCAAAATGTCAGTGGAACGAGCCTCAGCTTCTTTGAGTGCCGTATAAACTGCCTCAATAACCGGGCTATCAGATGCAAGTGAGTCAAAATTGTAGTTGAACAAAGACAAGCCTATAACATCCAAGGTTAATTGAGAAAACTTCTCTTCCATGTTCACTGCTGTACCATCCATGGCATGGATTTGAAGCTTCTCCACTAGTCTTTGGGCACACCTACAGAAAACTTTATCAACCATTACAGAGAGATACTTCTTGTGTAGAGATGGGGTGACTGCACGACGTCTTACCTGCAACATTATTTGGTAGATATAAAGAGTGTAAAAAAGAAAGTCATAACAACATGCAAGAAGCCTAAAGAAAAAACTAGTAAACAAATTGATATTGCCAATAGCGCTCATCAACAGACCAATTACAATCAGTTATGGGTTCAAATAGCAAAAAAGAAAATGTACTTGTTTCAAAGAAATTAAATTTACTAAAAAAACAGGTCCAAAGATTTGGGATTACCAATTCTCTTTGGTTTGAGTCGGGTTGAAAGCATGAACAATACCTAACGGAGGTTTTTCATCAATAGGATCGACTCTTAAAAGAATATATAATTTTAAAAAAAAAAAGCTAAGGTGTGACACTGCTCTATGGTGTAAGACTTCACTATGTTAACATAACGTCAACTATGAAAATACAAGTACAATCATCATAAAAGCGAGTAATAATAAAAGCAAATCAACATGGAACCAAACCGAAGAAGAAAGCCAACCGCAGCGGATAATATCTATGCTGAATGAAATTCAAATGCACCACCACCTTTTGCGATTCCATGGCCATCTTCATTTCCTATTTTTGGCCTTCCTCTTTTTTCCCTCAGTCTTAATTCATTCACAGGACAGTAATAATCTAAGGAAAGAGACGAGATTACCAACCGTCCAAAGGTCACCTTCGGCGATGGCAACCCCAGATCCAAAGAGGAATTCAGAAACCTCGGAGACGAGCCCCTTTGAGTACTTGCCGTAGTTGCGTAGAACGTGCTTGGCGATGGCAGGGTCGCTGACGACGACGAAGTTGCGAGGGCCAGCTGCGAGGCGATAGATGGGCCCGTACTCGAGCATCCACTTGAATAGGGGGAGGAAAAGGGCGCCTCCGAGGAGGTCGGACACGTCGTCCAGCTTGGCGTCGGCGAACGGGATCCGGGAGCCGCCACCGCTGCCGCCGCCGCCGTAAAGGGAGCGGGAGAGGGAGGTCAACCAGTCGGGGCTAACCCAAGACCCGTTGCTGCCTCCGGCACCGTTAGGGTTGTCCTGGGGAGAGCATGCGGAGACGAGAAGGGGCTTTCTTCTGACGGGGTGAAGCCGGAGGCGGTGGGGACGGAGCTGGCGGCGGGATCTGCAGAATGAGGGGGCTTGAGGAGGGAGGAGAGATGGAAGTCGAAGGGAAGAGGAGGCGGTGGAAGCCATGGAATGGAAGTCGCCTGTCGCCTTCTCAGAGAAGAGAGAAGGGAGGAGGAGTTGGGATTAGATGATGAGGCAACGATGGCCGATGGCTCGAGGGCTCGACGGGGACGGTAAAAGTTGGCCTCGTTGATTTTTAAAAATTTTATTTTTATATGAAAATTGTTTAAATTTATTTATAAAAATTTTTATCAGGTTCAATCTATATTTTTTATTTTAAATATAATTTAAATATATTTAATATTTTATTAAATCTGTTCTATTCAGTTGAAGTTTGCTTTTAGATCGTATATATAGACTTCTTAAGTCTATACATTTTATTCTCTTAACCTTTAATAATGTAATTTTCTGATTATATCATATAAAATTTTTTCGTTAAGTTTATCGTTAAAGGAAGTTATTTTTACGTTCATATGATATAATTCTAAATCAAAATTTAGTATTATAGTTAAAATAACATAAATTGACATAAAATTCACAATAAAAAAAATATCTATTCAAAACTAAATGGATCTTTGGATATGTATCTGACGGCTAATGACAAAAGAGAGATCTGATGATTACAACTCTTCAGATGTGATGGATAGGATTAAAAATCGATCTGAAGAGTTACAATCCTCCAGATTGAACGGCTTAGATCGATCCTATCCAAAAATTACAGTCGTTTATCAAAGAGTATTTTACCTCTCGGATATTGGAAAAATCATCGATCTATTCATCATCTCGGAATTGTTGCTATTCTGAGACCCACACACTCCAGATCCATATAAATAAGCCCATCATTTGAAGCCCCACACACTTATTTGTAAAATTTCATTACAAGCCCATCATTCACAGCCATTACCGACCGACACAATCTAGGCGGCGAAAGGGTCAATGTACATCCGGCACAACACAAGTGATAAGGCACGAGTGATATAAATAAAAGCATCCCAAGTTACTTAATTCCAATTAAGATATTTGTCCAACGTAATTAATTTTTAAATTTTTATGGAGTATTATTTTCAAAATTAATTAATTCGAATAGTTAGATATTTAAATTATTTTTTAAAAAAATATTCATTATAACAAGCAAGTAACTATGTTGCCCTGATGCAGTGGTTAAATATTTAAAAAATAATAATAAGAAGATGATAATTCAAATTCGAAATGAAACGAATATTTTAGAGATAAATTTCTAAATATATGTAAATCTGAACACTTCTTTTTATTGTTATCGTTGTTAGTTAGTTAAAAAGCTTAATATCATGAATTTATCTATTTATTTTTTAAAAAAATTATATATTATAAAAATTTTATTCATTCATATTATTTATTAATATTTCATAATCTTTGTCATGAATATTAAAGAACTAAGTATAAATATATTCTTCTGCAACTCTGAATATTCTTCTGAAAAGGTGGAATCCGTCATCTTAACGGTCCCACATAAGCTGTGAGGAAGTAAATCAGTCACGACGCAGGAGGGTATTACCTAGTTTCGTCATGATTCAAACTCTTGTCCTCTTCTACAACTCTATTGTATATCGTAACAAACTCAATTATGTCCCGATGGCTAACTCTGAATATTCAAACTTTGAATGAATGGTTCTCAAAAAGTCCCCACTTCGAAGATAATTATTGCACCGTAGGACAAAATTATTAGATTTGATGACAGAGTCAAAAATTATAATTTACCATAGGCGACAGTTGATCAGATGAAAAAAATTATAACCTAAATTATTAAAATTTTCTCTTTCTCTTGATCTTATCATCGAGTCCCGAGTTAAAGTTCAAGTAAGTTATGATGGAATAGAGTTGTAAAAGAGGGTAAGGGGTCGAATCCCGACGAAGCCGAGATAATACCCTTCTCCGTCGTGGTTAACTGTAACTTCTCGATTTACCTCCTTACAGATGATCGTGAAACCGATCGTATGGGACCACTGAGGTAACAGATTCCACCTTGTTACAGAAATGAGTTAACACGTGCAGGCCCGGCTTAATGCATAGGCCATTAAGGCCTATGCCTAGGCCCCAATTTTATTGGGCCCCATTATTATTTTTTTAAAAAAATATTTTAATGAAATTATTTTTATATCAATTGAACAACGCGTTCGTTTCATGAGACCGTGGTGCTTCGATTTTCGCAAGTCATGTCACACTTGTATGACTACATGAGAATTTGATATCGCTTTGTGCACTTGATGCACTACTCACGCCTGCATGCCTGCATGCATGAAAAGTTGCTGCATGCATGAGAATTGGTGCATGGCTAAATTAATGCATCATTCTAAAAATAACGATAAGACTAATTAATTTTATATTAATTATAATCATTATATTATTATAAAAATATAAAATTCTATTTATATGTCAATACAAGCAATTTCTTTTTCTTTCATCTCATTTTATATTTTCATTATCTAAAAAGTTAACAGATCAATACTGTGTACTCTGTAATTTTCTTTCTTCATTGGCGATTTTTTAAAAGGCATCTTTCTCCTTAAGGCTCAGTCATCCTTCACTCGGAAATATTTTTTTTTCACTCTTTTTTCTTCTAATCTTCTTCGAAATAGTTTTTTTATTCTGTATAAATTATAAATTATAGATACAATGAATAGAATTTTTTTCTCATTTTTTATGCAAGCAAATTATTACCATCACAAATCTTAAAATGTTTAATTTTATTTTTATTTTTTTATGAAGATAATTTTAATTTTTTATATGACGTAGAAAACTTAAAATTACTTATGATAATGTTTTTAAAATAAAATATTTAAATCTTAAAAAAATTTTAACATACAACATGTTATTTGATATTGATGATTTAGATTTATTTTTAGAATTAAAAGTTTTAAAAGAAATAATAAATCTAAAATTAAAAACTACAATTGAATTGTATTAAACCTTATAAAAAAACTAAATTCTTTTTATAATGTATGGATAGCTTATAGAATATTATTAACTATATTTGTTAATGTAGTTTCAACAGAAATTTTTTTTCAAAATTAAAATTAATAAAGTCTTATGTTCAACAATGTCTCAAAAAAAATTAAATAATCTAACAATTTTATCTATTGAAAAAAATTTATTAAAAAAACTTAAATATAAAAATTTTAATTAATAATTTTACATCTAAAAAATTAGAAAATTAAATTTTATATAAAAATTTTTTAATTAATAACTAGAAAATTAAATTTTATATAAAAATTTATTTTTAAATTAATATTTTATTTTAAATTTTTTTTTTTTTAAATTGTTGTTGTCAGTCTCAAATCTCAATGAACGAAGAAGGATGAAAGAAAATTTTATATTTAAAAAAATATATTAAATATTTTTAAAAAAATTTAACTTAGGGTCTCATGGAACATTGAAACGGCCCTGAACACGTGTCTCCGTCTTTGACGACACCGACAATATGAGATGTCGGTCAAAACCTACAATACCTTTGTGGCTACGTACCCAGTGGCTTATGGAAATAACCTACCTAACTAGTTTCCTCTCATGGACGTTGCATGGCTGCATGCCTTTGTGTCTGTGAGCAGGTACACCCTCTCTGCATTTACTTTCTTGGACGCTCAACAATTTCTCCACAAATTTATTACTTCTCAAAATTACATAATAATTATTACAAATATTATTATTATTATTACAAATAATGTACATAAAATATAAAATAAATCAAATATATAAATAAAAAGAAGGCATATTTTTATAGCACATAACGACAGTCTTTCACTAGAGTTTCATATACCAAACTATTTTTTATTTATTTATATTTTTAAATCAAAAAGTTAGTTTGATCTAGTGATTTAGAATTCATCAATCTATTATTTTAAGTAAACAATCTCTAATTCATCTCAAAAAATTAATTAATCGGTATTATTTTTGTAATGTAAATAGAGCGTTAGTTGGTTGAGTTTGGCGATGATGAAAACCTAGTAAACAAGGAAGGCTTGGTGACAACAAGTGTCGTCATGCTTAGAGACACATTTGTACTGCAATATGGTTTGACCAGGGGCGAGGTGATGGGTCCCATTGCGGTCCAGCTGAGCTAATTAATAACAACAACAATCACCACCAACTTTCGGTTAACATGTGCCATTATGACTAGCTCATCGGTCGCGCTCGATTGAATCTAGATCTAGCTAGACACGCCGGTCATTGTTAGGTAAATAATTAATTTGGCGGGCACGGTCTCATAATTAATTCGCTCTCATCCCCTCTTTCAATTTTTTAAGTACAAGAGATGAGATCTAGAGTATAGAAATGAGGAGCGGATGTGAGACAATTAATGATACGAACCATCATACACCTTTTGTCTCTCGATATAAAATTTCTGACTCCGTCCTTGATTGAAGTGCTCGCGGCTAATGGAACAATATCACTCTCATCTGCACGGGGATCGTGATTGATGCGCTCATTTAAGGAGGTTTGAACTTACTCCTTTAAAGTGCAAGAGGAAAGCGAAAGCTTGATTGAGTCCTAATCTTTTTGTGTTTGGGTTCCTAACTAATGTGAAAAAATAGAGTAAATTTTCAGATGTTATAATTTTTAACTCAGGTATCCGAATGAGATGCCATCTATGATAAATCAGATCTCTTTCAGATATCTATATTTATTATATAGTAGAAATTCATATTGATCAAATTTTAGTATATTTTTCGAAGACTCTAAATTATTATTATTATTATTATTATTATTAATTTTTTATTTTTAAAATTAAGGATAAAATATATTTAAATGTCTATTTAATTATTTTGAGATAATTTTAATTGATTAATAGTATTTCTACTATATTTTTTTAGAAATGATGAATTTGCTTTCTCTAATTAATCTCTGATATTTTTCGATAGAATTAATAGATTTTAAAATATTATTTTCGATATTGATGTATGAATCAATAGATTCAATTATAGTTTCTGCTACGTCACCAATTTACCAAAACTTATGGATCGATGTTATAACCACTCATGGTGTCTTAATTAAACAAAGAAGCTACATAATCGATCTTATCAAGTCATTCAACATAAGTTATAAGACGGTTCCGATCATTGTTGAAGCAAAAAAATTGTTTCACGAAGAATTCTTTTTCACATTACCATTTTGAACACTAAACATCGATCATCATCAACATTCATTAGCATTAATCTTTATTGCATAAAAATAATACAGCTTGCATAAAAATAATACAGAATTAATGATGGTTGACCATCACTTGCATGAGTACTTCATGACGCCAGGGACATGAATGGCGTAGAAATAGAACTCCCAGTCAACGTGCTTAGGGTCAAAGTCAAACATGTTGACCTCGCCGCCGTCATCTCCCGATGCCATGCTCCTCCTCAGCTCTTCTAAGTTCTTGTCGTCGAACCTTCAAAACCAAAAGCATCGAATAGGTTAATCGATTGATTGCCTTTTTTTTTATATCGATATATTTTATCGGTTCGATTTGTATCGCCTTACCGGCCTTTGAAGAAGACATATG
Organism: Curcuma longa; assembly: GCF_044706935.1. NCBI lineage: Eukaryota > Viridiplantae > Streptophyta > Magnoliopsida > Zingiberales > Zingiberaceae > Curcuma > Curcuma longa. The sequence goes on along the minus strand of NC_133869.1, from coordinate 10,910,008 downwards.
GTTCATAGAGGTCGACTAGATGCATCCCGAATGTATAGATCCGGTTGAGTTTCTTGTATTCACTTGCAAAGATTGATCCACCGGAGAGGAGACTCACAAGGTGCATCAACTAAGTAAATAAATATAAAAAAGACTTAAATTAGCTTCTAATAAATAATTTCTGAAAAAATATTATATTTATTTATTTATTTTTGTCAATTTAACATTAGTCAAAAACTACTATAACCTAATTAAAATTATTTTAATATTAATTAAAACCACTTTAATATTTGTCAAACCTACTAAAATAATTTTAATATTTATCAATTAAAATTAAAATCTAAAAAATATTTTTACTATATATAGATATATATATATATATATATATATATTAAAGTGACCTCGAGAGGGAGCTTGTATCTGAGAGCCATGAAGGTACGGAACAAGAACATGTTCCTGAACACCAGCATCCTCGTCGTCTTCTTCGTCTTGCCGCTCTTCGTCACGCGAGGGTTCTCCCGGAAGTAGCGGTACCCGCACTGCTCTATCATCGAGAACGCCACCGGGTTCCTCACCGACGACCCGACGTGGTAGATGAACTCGCCCCCCTCCGTCGCGTGAGCCGCCATCGCCGCCGCCATCGCGTTCACCACCATGTCTCCGGGTATCTGCACATCCGCACTCAACCTGTTCGACGATATGCCAATACCAAAAAACACAGACAAAGCTGAAGGACTACTGACCACGTCGCTGATTAGGTCCAGGTCTCCGAACAGGCACGGGAGCTTCCCCTTGGCGTACCCAATGATCAGGCTGTCCACGCTCCTGCTCCGTGTCAGAAACAAAAAGCTTGAGGCGGAAGGAATTAATGGCAGCTGGTTAGTTTTTGGTTACTGTGGCTTGATTTTACCTTGTTCCCTCGATCCAGCCAGGCAGGGGCTCTCTGAGAGTGCTCAGTATGATGGTCGGGCGCAGGATGACCAGAGGCAGCTCGGCCGGCCGCAGATGCCCGAGGACCATCTCGCCCATGGCCTTGGTGAAGACATAGGTGTTTGGCCACCCAAACAGCTTGGCTCTTCATTCATTCAATTGGTTCATCATCAACAACAACAACAATCAAATCTTAATCTGGCAGAAGTGATACATTACCTTTTCAAGCCTAATTCCTTCATTGCTAGCTTTTGAGCTGCTTCAGTGACATTGGGATCAGCTTGCAGCTCCATCTTCCTCCTCTCCGCCAACTCGATTTCTGCTTCAATGTCGAGATAATGAGAGCTGCCTCCTCTGAGAGTCTCCCCCATGCCGAATCTCTTCTCCAGTATGAGCCCACTTTGCTCTCCCACTACATAAGCTGGCTCGATCGATCGATCGGAAAATCAGTTAGACACCATTAAGAATTCAGTTCGATCGATCGGTCGAGTCGACAACGTAACGTACCGGTGGAAACATGAAGAAGCATTTCCAGTCTCCTGCACCGTTTTGCGAATTCCAGCACATGCTTAGCTCCGAGCACGTTTATCCTCAAAGAGACATCGTATCTGTTCGATAAGACAAGATTATTGTTCATTGATCAAGCTTGTGATCGTGGTGATCACGTACCTACCTGTCGTAAAAGTTTGTGGTCGCGGCAACGTTGACGACGATCTGGACTTCGTTGCACAGTTTCTCTTGGAGATCAGGGTCTTGAATCCCCAAGTTTTCATGGGTGATATCGCCGGCGACAGCGCACAGCTTGCTCGCCGCGAACGCCTGGAACCCTTCGCCGTGCTTCTCCTTCAAGATCCTGAACAAATCCTTGTCGAGTATCTGGAACAAAACAAAGACAAAGAAAGTCTCCTCCTCCGATCGTCGGCGGTGCTTAACAATTCGATAAATCCTACCTCATTCTGCAAGCGCTGCCCGGCGGTCGACATCGCATCGGCCGCTCGGATGAGCAGGAAGAGCCTCTTCACCTCCGGCTGGACCCTCAGCAGCTTCTCCACGAAGACTGCATGCATCATCAGCAAGAAACAATCAGCTACCACATCGAATGAGCATGCATGAGATCGAAGCTAATGATTACGTACTCTTCGCCAAAAAGCCGGTGGATCCAGTGATGAGGATGCTCTTGCCCTTCAGGAACTCCAGAATTCTAGTGCTGTCCATCACCATCATCATCGGTCGTCGTCGTCGATCTAGCTCACAGTTTCTTCGCTTCAGGAAGAGAATCACATACAGTGGCCTCTTCAGCTGGTTCATATATATATACACACAAGCCGAGCTCAAGAAGAACGAAAGGGAAAAAAATATTAATTTTCATTTTTAAAAATTATTAAAACAATACTTATTTATAATTTTCTTTACAAAACATGAGTCTCACTGTGGACTCATGCATGTACAATGATGAATTGTAAAGAAAGTGAGATATTTTTTATAATGATGAAAAAGAAATTAATCTTTTATATTTACTAATTGAGAAAGAAAAGAGTACAAGAAACAATAAGAGTAAATTAATCATGGATGGTGCTAGGTGATGCTAAGTTAAGACAAACTTTGGTTACTAAATTGCATTTACTCATCGTCGTCATCATCGTCATCTTAAACTTTCAACTTTCATGAGAGACAGGAGAAAATGATTTAGGTCATCCATCTGCAACTCACTTTCACCTAATTATATTAGTCTATGATCTTGCCTCGAATCGATGAAGAACACCTCGATTGCTTCTTAATTGATTCTCCCCATCAGACTTTTTTTATAAAAGAATCATTAATTGAGGTAGTGCACAAACACCATAGCCATTAATCTTCTTCTTTTTTTGTTTTTTTTGTTTTGTTTTTTGAATTGGTTGGGCAATACTATCTCAAATGATTTGAAAGGAAAATAAATCACGAGGAATTTCACCCTGAGCCAATAGTTCATTATAGAGGGGGTGAGGCAATCAACGAAGTATTTCGTAATTATTTTTTTGAAATGGTGAATTATGAATTTCAGTTGAAATAACATAACATGGGGGTTAGTTTACCTACTTTGGTTGGCAGATTCAATTGTATCTTATAGTGATAGGTTGCCATTGCTTTGACAAGGGGCATTTCATCTGATTTATCGAAGCCAATGTCGACCGACAGCTTTAGTTAGATATCGATCCAATTTTATCTGTATTATAAGAGATTATTTTTACCACTCAAATTCGTAATTTTCAAATTACACGGCAGATATTTGACTGTTATGTCAGCTCAATTTTTTTAATAAAATAAAAATTAAAAAGGTTAAAAGGATGATTTTTTTTTTACAAAAATAAAAATAAAATAATAGCCATTCCTACTAAAATAAATTGATTCAACTTTGAAAAAAAATAATCCCAGTTAGCCTCATTGACTATTTCTGGGGTGATCGAAGTCCCATTTCCCATCGACCACCAATAAATCGGGAAGCGCACACAGCGACCAATCCAGATGCCCAGTATCCTTTGATTACACTACCCATTTGGAGGAAAATTTCTACAAATATATTGTAACTAGGGATCAAACTGCGGGTAACGACCTGAATGTCTTACTGCTGCGACACCATTGCCCCCGGGACAATCCAACTTTGATAAAGATAAAATATTAGGTGCAAATTAAAAAGGACATCTCTTATTATTATTTTGCACTTTAAAGCATCTCAGCCTATTTTTGTTAGATTCTAAAAATACTTTTATTTATATCAATTATGTTGTTGGAATTAATAGTTGCTACAGCGTAAATAAATTGATTAGACTTAATAATAATTATTACACAGAGAATAACTTAGTCAAAGTATTTAAATTTATTAAAATTATTTTTAGCCCCATTGACTATCTTTGAGGGTGACCAATCCAGTCCCATGAAAATTTTTCACCGGCCACCAGGGTAAATTGAGAAGTGCACGCAGCGGCCAGTCCAGACGCCCAACATCCTTTAATTGCGTTCCTCATTTGGAGAAAAATTTCTGCAAATACGTCGTAACTGGGGATCGAATCGCAAGTGTCTGAATGACAACTTGAATATCCTACCGCGATACTATTGTCCCGGAGATAACTACTTTGAATTATAGTAGTTATGAACAATAATTATTACAATAATATTGACTCCATTTTTATTGGAATCCAAATGAATTTATCTAATTAAAATAATTCTTACTAAATTAATTTAAAAAACATTTTGATATAGCAGGGTAAAACTATGTGATAACTGCAATGATAACGTTGAAATAAAAGCATTTCCGAAATAGAAATAAAAAGGACTTCTTTTTAATAAAATAATAATAAAAAACACTCTTTTAAGTTTTATATAAAAATTTAGATAAAATATGCTAGAATAATAATACTTCTAAGATGAGAAATATATCGGAGGTGGCCTCGTAAAAATTTATTTATATACATTTAATACCTACATAATTAATTAAATAAATAAGTTTGGATAATTTATCAGGGGCGGCTCAAGCTCACAGAGGGCCCTAGGCGAATTTTTTTTTTTAAATGATTGTTATTATTTTAAAAAATTTTCTCTCATCCTTTTTTATTCGGACTTGAGACCGACAATGATGGGTTTAAAAATTTTTTAAAATAAATTAAAATTTTAATTTTAAAAATAAATTTTTTATATAAAATTAATTTTTCTTACTTTTTTAATGCAAAATTATTAATTAAATTTTCATATTCAAGTTTTATTATTAATAACAAATTTATCTTTTTTTCATACGTTTTGTATGTCCAGAATCATATTTTTTAGTAGACATATTTATATTTAAATAATAATAGAAATTGAAAGATAAATATTTATTCTAATAATGAACTATCTACTAACAATTAATAATAGAACAGAAATAAATATTTATTTACTCTAATAATGAACTATCTACTAACAATTAATAATAGAACAGAAATAAATATTTACTTTAATAATGAACTATCTACTAACAATTAAAAATAAACAGAAATAATTTACCTTGGTAGTCCGTCAAACGATCCACTGCCCTCGAACGATTCGTCAAAAGACTCGTAGAACAGCTGGATCAAACACAAAAAATTACTATCTAAAAGCTAAAATCTCAACAACAATAATATTGAAAAAAGTAAAAGAAACTACCGGATCGGCTTGATTGTTTGAGTAAATAGCAATCAGACGAACTGTAAACAGCAATCCGAAGAAGACGACCACAGACCACTCGACCAGAGGGGCGAGGCCCTCTCGATTTCGCCGACGAGGAAGACGGTCGAAGATTGAAGAAGAGGGCCACTGGCCAGAGGGCTGAAGGGCGAGCGACGGCCGGCGAGCCTCGCAGTTTCGCCGGCGAGGAAGACGGCCAGAGGGGCAAGCTTGAAGCCTCGCGGAGTCGCGGTTTCACCGGCGAGGAACGGAGGAAGACGGCCAGAGGGGCGAGGCGGCGAGCCTCGCGGTTTCGCCGGCGAGGAAGACGGCCAGAGGGGCGAGCGGCGAGCCTCGAGGTTTCGCCGGCGTCGGCGAGGAAAACCGTCGAAGAAGACTAGAAGAGGGCTCGTCGAACGGACCGGACGGAGGTGCTCCGTGCTGTCTTGCGCCTCAAGGGCCCTCGCGTCGAAGAAGAGGTTTCGCCGGCGTCGGCGAGGAAAACCCTCAGGGGAGATCGCGTCGGCAGACGACAGGAGATGAAGAGTCGAACGACTGTCGCGAGATCGGCGTTGAGAGAACGGGAGAACTCGTCGAACGAGGAGAAGGAGAACGCGTCGAATCGAGGAGAGGGGAGATAAAGGGGATATCGGTATCGGGACGCGGCAAAATTTGATCGGATTTTAACCATTTATTATTTATTATCCCTAAATAATTTAAATTTTTTTGGGCCCCTTTTAATCCTGGGCCTAGGCATAGGCCTTATCCGCCTATGCCTAAAGCCGGGCCTGTAATTTATTAAACTGAATGAATAAGAGCTTGTTAATGTTCATGAACAACAAAAATTATGACCTATTAATATTTACGAAATTATAATCATCAATAAAACTATTATCAACTAGAATAACCAATCAAACAAAATTAAATTGAGAAATCGATTAGACGATAACATTAACATTTAAATAACAATTTTAAATGATAAATTTATTTTAAACTTGATTTGACTCGATTACTTTATCAAACAAATTTTAACAACATAAAATTTAACTCAACTTAAGTACTCATTTACTGTTCTAATTTTTGTAATCTAGGAACTAATCCGACTTTATGAAAAATTTTATAGGCCATCAAAGTAAATCCAAAAAGTATAAATATCCAACATTATGAATAATTCGAGCACCACAATTGTACGAGATGTTTTATGCAACTGTATGAGATATTTTATATGACCCTCAGGCTATAATTGAGTTGATTACGACGGAACAGAGTTATTAAAGTGAACAAAGATCGAATCTCAACGAAACTCAAATAATACCCGGCTCTATCATGATTAATTATAATTTTTTGATTTATCTTATCATAGATACATATGATCGTAAATAAATTTTACTTTTACATACAAATCTATCTTATCGCTTATCATTACACCGTACCCTAGGCCCAATGTTATCATGCATGATTCAAGACAGACCTTTTTGACTTGCAACCTAGAGGACCGACCCTCCCTGGCTGTCTGTTTGGTCTGCTAGAGAAAGAAGAAAAGGAAAGGTTTAATTGCGAGAGACAAAAGGCCATACCGCTTTAATATCTTACATTCATAAGCAGTCCACAAGTTGTTGTGCAATAATTAAAAGCACAACGAGTATTATTCATCTTTCTTTAATCCTCTTAAATTTAAAATTAAAAGCACAACAAATTTGGTTAGTCCTTTCTTAGTTACCACGATCTAGGGCTTGAACCACGTGGTCGACACTTTGACATCGCCGTCGGCGTGGTGTCGTGTCGTCAAACCACGTTGGTCCTGGCAATTTGGGTATGTTGGTTGTGACCATTTCGACAATGATGTGAAACTAAAAGTATGGAAATATTTAATTCAAGATATGGGTAGTTGGTTCCTTTTATTATCATACCATTTAAATCGAAATCGAATAAATCTAAATACGGATAAACCTCCATCTCTATAAAAAAAAAATAAAATCTGTCACTCCAACAGTCCCACACTTCTGCAAAAGGTGGATCCGCCACCTTAGTGGCCCCACACGGTTGGTCCCACGACCATCTGTGAGGAGTTAAATCGAGAAAGTACAGTTGGTTACGACGCAGGAGGGTATTGCCTGGCTTCGCCAGGATTTGAACCCTTGCCCTCTTCTGCAAGTCTACTGCGTCGTAACCAACTCACCTATGCCCCGGGGGCTCCAACAGTCCCACACGATCGGCCACGAATACACCCCCATGAACTTTGACAATCTTGTTGATCTTTTCACCTACTCTAGCTCCCTCAAATAGTCCTATTTTTTCTCCACAACGATAAAGAGCTAAAAGATCCACTAATTCCTGTTTCAAAGATGAAGAATTTTGGATGCAGATCTATGAAGACAAGATGTTGTGCTAGTAAGAACGTTGAAAATTCATATTTTTTTTTATCTAATAGAACCGATCAAACTTTCTTATAAAAAATGAACAAACCAAACCGAATCGATAAAAGACCGATTAAATTGATCAAAAACTGAAATAACTAAATTTTTTATTAAATCTAAACTCTCAAAAGAGAGGAGAATCAAGAATTAGGAAATTACAAATTTTAAAATCTTAATTTCAATTCAAACATAACCGAATTAGATTTAATTAATTTAGCCAAATTTAAATTTTTAAAATCAAAATAGAACCAAACTTTTAACTTCAATGTTGTTTGATTAATTTAATTTAACTGAATTTTTATTGACTCCAACCTTTGATTTTGATGAAATATGGCCTAAGATGCATCGCTTAGACAACTTGGTTAAAGAGAGAGATTTATAGGACTCGCTAAAATTAATAAATAAAAAAAGAAGAAATGTATTTATAATATAATCCAACAGTATATTTCATGCACCAAGAAAACTCTTATAAAACATTTTTATAATAAGAAAATCTTGGAGAAATATTTAGAAAAATCCTATAAATATTTTTTAAAAAAATCCCAAATTCAATTTAAGAAATCATAAACTTTTTTTAAAAAATTTAAAATTTGACATTAACAGGGTATTTTTGAAAAATACTATTAAAATTAAAATATTTCCCCTAAAAACTAAATCATAAAATTTTGAGTTTATGGTGAGAAAAATCATTAATGTTTTTTTTATTAATTTTTAATAAACACATCCCCACAATTAATAGATCAAACAATTGCACACTGAAAAGAAGAAGATGAAGATGTTTGTCATTGCCATTGGAAGCAAATGATCTCAAAAATCTTCGAAAACTCGTTCTAAAGAACATAAAAGAAAAATAATAAGCGCGAAAGACTTCGAAGAATTACAAACGCAGCGAAATTTGAAGTTGCAATTGGTCTTTCGAGTGGCTTATTGGCATTCAAATAGACAAGGAAACATGATATACCTTTGGAGGTTCGTCTACTGTCCAGACTTCTCTTCCACCACCTGCACAAAAACAAGAAAAGAAAAATATTATTTCAGTATGAGATCGATTCGTCGTAAGCTTTACATCGGTGTGAAACTTCACGGATTGAGAGTTATAGCAAGTTAAATGTATCGCATTCGAGACTAATCTTCCCCCTTCCCTTCCTTCCATGGAAAACAAACCGCAGACAGGCAAGCTGCAAGGGTCCTAAGCAAGGAATTCTATGCACATAAGCAGCAGATGGTTGATAGAGGTGGAAGATGCCAGGGATGATAATAGATGTGGTGCTTATAGACTTTTGCAAGGAACAGTGGGATGATGCTCTGAAAGTGACAGAAGATGGATTGAAACTTCGCGGATTGAGAGTTATAGCAAGTTAAATGTATCGCATTTGACACTAATTTTCCCCCTTCCCTTCCTTCCATGGAAAACAAACCGCAGACCGGCAAGCTGCAAGGGTCCTAAGCAAGGGATTCTATGGACATAAGCAGCAGATGGTCAATAGAGGTGGAAGATGCCAGGGATGATAATAGATGTGGTGCTTATAGAATTTTGCAAGGAACAGTTGGATGATGTTCTGAAAGTGACAGAAGATGGATTGAAACTTCGCGGATTGAGAGTTATAGCAAGTTAAATGTATCGCATTCGACACTAATCTTCCCCCTTCCCTTCCTTCCATGGAAAACAAACCCCAGACCGGCAAGCTGCAAGGGTCCTAAGCAAGGGATTCTATGGACATAAGCAGCAGATGGTGGATAGAGGTGGAAGATGCCAGTGATGATAATAGATGTGGTGCTTATAGATTTTGCAAGGAACAGTTGGATGATGTTCTGAAAGTGACAGAAGATGGATCGATAACCGGGATAATTTGGTCCTAGCATTCCTACTGCTTCCTCTTGTGACCAAATAACTGATCTTATGACTTACTTTCCTCCCTCATCTCCTTTCATCTGAAATACTCACAGCCTTAAGCCTTACAGTTCCACATAACCGTGATCATACGAATGACATCTTCTTAAAGAAAATAACTGAATAAACCTTTGAAATCGAAGAACTTTTGATTTTTGTGGTAATTAGGGATATAAGAAGACTCGTATGTATGCGAAACTTATGTTAATACCTCTTGCTTGATTTCCTTCTTTCCACTAAAAGCCTTGTATCCACCATAGAAGAGCAAACCCCAACCAGACAGACAGATAATTACCATCTGCGATAAGATAAATTATGATGTTACTTCATAGCACGTATCAGGACAAACGAAAGTAAAATGCTTGGCCTACTTGAATTTGATGTCTAAAAACTAGATGTGCTAGGGAAACAAACTTAAATATTTTATTTCCCAAGACCAATCCATGTAATATGATCTTAAAGCATGGACAATCAAGTCGTCTCAAATACCATTTCATATTTCAGATGAAAGAGAAAGACAAGTGATTCTGTTCGAAGCATGCCTGTATTCCATATCACACAACAAAAAGTTGGGATTGAGGGATGATGCCAAATGAAGATAATCAAAAGAACAACTCAAACTCTAGCAAGATAGCTCCTGAATTAATATTACTGACTATTACGAGATACAATACTGAGAAGATTGAAGCATAAAACAAAATTTGAGATAGGGATATGAAGCCAAAACCCCAAGAATTTCCATTAAGGTAATCACTTTGCAAATCCACTTAAAATAGGTGAAAATAAAAACTTGATCACTAGCAAGATACACCTCCTGCATTTAACACTACCACCAGATATATGATAATCCAACTTATATACTCATTATGACGAAGCATTTTGTTTTCAAGCACAAATCTTAGTCTAAGATTATTATAAACACACATATATTCTGTTATCAAGCAAATTCAAGTGTAAACTGAAACTGGTAAGTCATAAAACAGAACATCTAAACTCAATTTCACATGATTCCAAGACTCTTTCCTTATCTAAAAAGTTGTCATAACCTAGAAAACGATCGATTTAAGCTAAAAAAAAAAGTTGAACTCATGGAAAAGAACAAATTTTTATTAAATTTTGTGTTCCAGATACATCAGATCTGGCTTTCCAAGTCACAATAAATAAATAACTAGTTTTATTAGTCTGATTCATCTAGAAGCCAGTGATAAAGTCTTTAAAATTTCTCTTTTCTTAAGATAAACAGATTTAACTATTTAGTTCGATTTGAGTTTTGAATAGTAGTAAAAGTAGTTGAAACTTACATGTTCTTCCTTCCACTTAGAAGGGCTGAGTGGATCTTCCCAAAAGTTAACCTTTGGAGGCCCATGATGATCTACAGAGATTGAGGTTGAATATTAAAGAAGTCTATACAGCTATATCTTAGAATGACTGTAGTTAAAAGTATGAAATAAAAATAATCACCTTCAAAACAAATTCAGAAAACAAAATTAAGAATAAAGTCAAAATCAAAACTCAGCATTAATTAAGAAAGCAGCAGGTTTGAATGCAAGTCCACCTTGAAACATGCCCATTACAAGTTGATTTATTAGTATTTATAAAAGAGTTAAGCCTTGTTTTTTGTTTGTCGTTTTGAGAAGAACAAAAGTAACTTTGATACTCAAGGCAGTAGGCAAATCAAGAATACTGAATACAGATTCTTGTAGCTAAGATCTTAAAAAAAATATATCTACCATAAAATTGAATTCACTGTATAATCTAATGATCTGTGGGCCTATTTTGAATCAGAAATTAGACTTAATTACCATGAACTCTATTGATCATCATCGCTATGTATTCTCTTTTGGACTGCCTTATATTAAAATTTCATTTTGCAGTTATCCAACTGTCTTCGAGTCATGATATAATCGTGTTCTTGCTTCCATTCTTCCCTCATGTTTCTTACTTCCATCAAAATCGAATTTTATTATCTAAGATAAGAAAGCAAACAACCAAATCAAACTCCAACTCGGAGGTCAAACCCTAACTTTGGTAACAGAGAACCATTGGCATTTGGCAATCATGCCAACCAGAGATAGTCAAAAGGTCTTTTCGAGAAACAACTTCCTAAAACAAAACTATTGATGGGAAATCAAAATATTGCGATCAAACCCTTTGAGTCACAGCCCAAGAGCAAATCGCACATTAAGGATCTGAATTTAGTACCTAGAGAATCCCATAAAAACCACAAATCGACGAACACGATAAAATTTTGTCTAAGAAATCGTGATGGAGAAGCTCGACAAAATATTTTCCAGTAACTGGCGCAGCAGGTAGTCGGCCAGTGACGAATCCAAAATGCCAGCGCACTAGAGAGGAACGAAGGGTATAGTAGACCAACCTCCGCCTCCGGCTAAGCCCCTGCGCGGAACGAGCCTCGCCGCCTGCGTGGCCGGCGACGAACGGGAGATGGAGAAAGCCGCTGCCTTGATCGCCGCCCGTGCCGCCATTAGTGCGTCGATCGGTGTCCCTTTCGTTCCCCGAGAGTTACCAAACAAAATCTAGGGTTACTGTCCTTCGCACCACATCAAATTATTATTATTGCTATTTCTTATACAAATTGTTTAACCGAAATAATATTTTTTAAAAAATAAATTTAAATTTTAAAAATTAATATATTAAACTTTAATATATATATACTTTAATAAAATCATCTAAACCCGGTTCAGGTTGATTTTTTTCCAGCTGGGCCGGTTCGGTCCGACCTAGATTTTGCTCCGAACCGACATCCGGTCCGATAAGAAGGGACCGGGTCCGCACCGTCTTGTTGTTCTCGATCCAACGGTGACGCTCAGTGCTTGAAATCCCTAGCTCGCGAAGGAAGCCTCCTGCTGCGAAGTCCGAAGTGGTGTTACCCATTTCACGCGTCTCGCTCCTCGCGTCGCCGACGATCGGGAAAGAGGCGCCGCCGTCCTGCCGACCGAGTCCCTGAACTTAGCTCGCCCCTGCTCTGACGGAGGTGATCAAGAGACGCCGGGAAGGTACGGAGGTGATCAGGTACTTGTAAACGTCGAGGTGTTTTTTTGTCCCCTTTTGCTGACTGCAAAGTTGATTTATGGAGGAAAGTTTAAATTTCTGACATAAAATTCACCTTGGATTCGTTTCTTCGGTTCCGATCGTGAATCGCCTATCGGACTGAGCGAATTATGAGCTCGGGGTTGACCTGAGCCAATCGGCGCACTTTCAGTTTGATGCCTGAAAGGGTCGTCTTCGCCTTCGAGTTGCTTGAATCATGGGGATAGTGCGCTTGTTCTGGTTTGCGAATGTTTGATGAGCGAAGAGCAGCAAATATGCGTGCTTATTTTCGCTTAGGTGATGGAATTAAGAAAAACTTCTGAGTAAATGTTGGACGATCATGGTTATCAAATTTCGCAATGCTTCTTGTAGTTTGAAACTTTGAATATCACTATGACTTCACTTTTCTGCTGCTGATGTCAAGTACAATTTTTTTTCTTTCATCCTGGATCTACATTTTTTTTTCTGTAATACAAGACACGCAGAATACAGAGAGGAATCCTAGTTGCCGACAGAAATATAAACATAGATGTTGACCATATGATTGCAAGTTTTTTTCCTTTGTTTTGAGAGTGCAACTTGTTTCTCATTTGAGATTTATGTTCATGTATTGAAGAAAATTGTTTAAAAATTTCACTAATATATAAATTTCTTCTTTCACTTTTTGCTCAGATTTGGCAATTCAAGGGAAGTGAAGGAGGATAAAATGGGTGGTAATAATAATGAAGTAGTTACGGAAGCAGCTCGCGATATGGAAAAGTTGGATATCGCTGATTATGAAGTCTCACAAGTTAGCCCTTCTGCAATTATATAACAAAGTGATCTTATGAAACACAACTTTGATGTTCTTTAATTGTTAGTTTGTGTGACTATTTTTAACTCTTCTCTTATGCATGAGTTATCAAACTTGGAACTGTGGAACTATTGTTTCTGAAAAGGCTATTGCACAATTTCTTTGAATATGTTGGATACTGGAAATTTTAACTATAGTTGTTGACAATTCAGGGTTTTGAACTGATGAGAAGGTGAAAAACATAAGCTGTAAAGCTTCTTGTTGCTCATCTACTTATCTTTTCCCCCCATTTATTTGGTAAGTTTTGCTCACTTAGCTACTTGAGGGACTTCGAGAGATTGCCTATTAGTAAAAGCCACCTGATCTCCCATTGTTGGGAGAGGATGATGTGCTAAGTTAAGCGATGCCAATATAATCTCTTCTTTTACATGGATATTGAGAAGGAAAGGTGCATAACACCAACACAACTTTACTATTTGAATGGGACAATTAGAAACCAACCACATCCCAATCTGGATACTGATGGGGTCTAATAAGACTGCTTTGACTCCGTGGTCTATTCCTCACAATGGATTATATCTTTTAAAATGATGTCTTTAAATTTCTTTGCTATGTGATTTTGATCAGAAATGTTGTGACATTGAAATACCAAAGCTTTCTATGTTTTAGTTACTTTTGATGTTTGTCTTTCTACCATTCTCTTACTTTGTAATTTGTATACATGGAAGTGATGTTAAAATCTGAAAGTTTGAATTACAGGTAAATGCAACTACAGAAAAACAAGATGCCAAGCTATTGGACAGCAACGGTAAAGTGATCATGTCTCAGACTACAGAAAATGATGACTCTGCAGGTATCATGCAATATTCTTGGGTTTGATCATGGTAGGTGTTGACTGTTGAGATGCCTGCTGTTGCTTTTCTTGGATTCGTGTGGCACCCTGTACTCTGTCTAGCATGAATTGTAATGCTATTGGCAATCAATCAATCATCTCTGCTGTTTATAGATGTCCCAACCCATTGGACCTGATGACACATATTTCCTTGAAACATAACTCACTCAGGATTAATTATCTTCTATACTAGTGTTCTCTTGGTAGGATTTATATGCCAAATTGAATAAGAGTAGCATTAGATAAATTTAACTTCAAGTTCTTCTACTAGCAGCCATTATGCAGCATGAGACTGGCTGTCTTGAAACATAGTGCTATTATCTTAACATTATATTAGAGTCTCCAGTTAATTCTGATTGTACCTGTACCTATGAGAACTGAGTATACAGAAATATTTGCCTCTTGTTTATAATGTCAGTGTTGTTTCTGAATTTATTAATCAAATATGGACTACTTGTATGCAAATATTTGGCTGTGGATTTCCTTAGTCTTTTCTGTTATGGTTGTTGCTGGTTAATCTTTATAGCTAAGCTGCTTTGACTTGATTCTCGGACATAGTTTCTAAATACGTATGTCAAGCTTTGCATTGTTTGAATATTTTCCTTTGGTTTAAATCCTCTCTGGTGTTTCTTGGAATCAGAATCTGCAAAGAAAAAGAAGAAGAAAAGCAAAGCAAAGTGAGTGCTGTCTAGCCACTGAAGTTTGCAATTATTTGTTTCATTTTGATTTTCCGAAATTGTTTTGTGCTTGTCAGGAAAAAGAAGGAACCACTTCAACAGACTAATCCACCTTCAATTCCTGTTGATGAACTTTTCCCTTCAGGGGAATTCCCTGAGGGTGAAATCCAACAATACAAGGACGAGTAAGTTTACTTTTCCAGCCTAGTTGCACATGGAGCAAAAGTGAATTTAATGAGCAGGCAAAATCTTCACATAGTTAACTATCCTGTTACGTTAGATTTGATGATTTCTTTGGTTAGATATATTTTCAAAATTAAGGATATCTTAAATTATTTTCTTATTAAGAAAAGATGTTAGCAAGAATCTGCATGAACTATGGCTTTCACCATACAAAATGTGAGGGATGGGCATTTAATCTCCTGATCATGATGCTTTTTATGACGTCTAAATCATGAGAGTTTGGATCAAGCAATTGGTTATTGTCAGCTGTTTCTGTAACAGAATTATCTTGAGTTGGTCTTGTTCCTGAACCATGGTTCCATTGCTGGACATTGTTTGATACATTTCCCCATATTTTATTTTACTTTCTGTGGATTTAATTTGAAGTTACACATAAAGTATGTTTCTTTTTTTATCTGATCATTACTCAGAAGTATTTATCTCTTTAGTCTTTTTTTTTCTTTTCAGTTTTCAAAGTTTTCTTTAGTTGTTAGTTTACCTGTATCAGTTGGAATACAGTTTGAATCAAGATTATGTCTTTCTTCTCCAAAAATAGATAAAGCAACTTGTAGGAACCAACTAGCTTTGTTGGTAAGGTCCTTGCAAGTTGTTGCCAAGGTTTTGCATCTGGACCCCACCTGCAGGGACTTCCCTTTTCATTAAAAGAAAAAGATTTTGCAAATTGTTTGTGCCAAGTGTAATTACACACATACACACACACACACACACACACACACACACACACACATATGAATTTACAAGTACAAATAATTGAAAAATGCATTAGAACATTATCATGCTGAGTGGACAGATGATTATCCTTCCAGTATGTATACTTCATTTATTCATATCATATTTCCTAAACTTTAATATTATGGAACTGTAACCAGTAATTGATTAATAAGCTTCCACAATGCATAAATAATCGAGTGAGTTGTTTTCTAGTAACCTCTGGAGGACAACATCTGAAGAGAAAAGAGAGCTCGAGCGCCTTGAGAAGCCAATGTATAATTCAGTTCGTCGAGCAGCAGAAGTTCATAGACAGGTAAAGTTTCAAGCATGCTTCTGGCATTAAGAAGATGCCAAGTGTAAATTATAATTGATCTTCTTAAATAGGAACCCAAATTAGATCTTGGTCTTTACCATATACATGATTTTGGTGTTCAGGTTCGGAAATACATGAGGAGTATTTTGAAGCCTGGCATGTTAATGACTGATCTATGTGAAACCTTAGAAAATATGGTTAGGAAATTAATCAAAGAAGATGGCCTCCAAGCAGGAATTGCCTTTCCAACAGGATGCTCCCTGAACTGGTAAGATTCTCATTCTCATTTGCCTTTGTTTTGTTGTTTTATCATCTAGCATATTGTCTTTTCTTTTTTCTAGGGTTGCAGCTCATTGGACCCCAAATTCTGGTGACAAAACTGTACTCCAGTACGATGATGTCATGAAATTAGATTTTGGAACACACATTGATGGTGATGCTAGTTGTTTTATTTATTTATTTTTCTTAATCCTGTTTGTCTACATCTTCACTACATATTCATTTCTGATATATAGATGTTTCTGAAGATCCTATCACTAACTACATTGATTTGGTGATATCTCAGGGCGCATAGTTGATTGTGCTTTTACAGTAGCATTTAATCCCATGTTTAATCCACTACTTGAAGCATCTAGAGAAGCTACAAATGCTGGAGTTAAGGTAACTCATAAAAGTTTCAGATGCCTGTTCCAATAAGATTTCAGTGTTCTACTGCTCAGGCACTAGTGTTTTGGGTTGAATCTTTCACTAAACTTACTTAAAATATTTACTCGATTATTTTTCAATAATCAAGTAAACTATTTCATGATAATTCGTTGTTTCTTCTTTTTATTAGATGATGGTATGCTTATTCTCACATATGTAGGAAGCTGGAATAGATGTGCGATTATGTGATGTTGGTGCTGCAATCCAAGAGGTCATGGAATCATATGAGGTTGAAATCAATGGCAAAGTGTTTCAAGGTATTCGATAATACTCTGATACGGAAGCCTTAGCGCTCTCAATCTGTACTTATTTTGGTTTTCTTTCCTGCAGTTAAAAGTGTTCGGAACTTGAATGGGCACAGCATTGGGCCATACCAAATTCATGCTGGAAAGTCTGTTCCAATTGTCAAGGGAGGAGAGCAAACAAAGATGGAGGAAGGTGAATTTTTTGCAATCGAAACTTTCGCTTCAACAGGTAAATCATCAAATCTGCAATCTTTTGACTCACTTGTTATAATATTATCTGTTCATCAAATTATTGTGGAGGAGAGGAAGTAGGTGAGAAATTAAATAGAGTGAAAAGAAATGAAATGGCATATATTATCGTAGTTCCATTTTATTTCTTCTTTATTACTTTTTGTATTTTTTTAGATGCTTAAACTTCATTTTCCTCCATTTCTGTAGGAAAAGGCTATGTCAGAGAGGATTTGGAGTGCAGCCATTACATGAAAAACTTTGATGTGGGACACATTCCGCTGAGGTTGCCTCGAGCAAAGCAGCTTCTCGTTACAATTAACAAAAACTTCTCAACACTGGCCTTCTGCCGGCGCTACTTGGACCGTCTCGGAGAAACCAAGTATCTTATGGCACTGAAGAATCTGTGCGATACCGGTATTGTGCAGGTACAAGTTCTATCAGCAGTTTTTCAAGAATTTGATTGTTATACTATTTTGTGCAAACACTCTTGTGCCAGAATCTACTACTTTGGTTGATTCTATTTATTTAGCTATTTTCCCGCGTTACCGAATACGATCTGCCCTTCGCCTCCTTTCACGAACTTCTTGATGCTATTGATCAATTTCTTTCTCCCTGAAAAATTTTCTGCAGCCATATCCTCCTCTTTGCGACACGAAGGGAAGCTATGTGTCACAGTTTGAGCACACAATCTTGCTTCGGCCGACATGTAAAGAAGTCATCTCGCGGGGCGACGACTACTGAGCAATCCTAGAATCCAGCTATTGCCATGCTCTTCTGAAATTTCTCGTTCTAAGAAGTCTAGTCTCAACTTTATATTCTATATCGTAACCAATACTTGTTTGTGGAGTGCCAACTCATGTCATATTAGTCGTTTAGCTTCGTTCGTACTGGATGGAACTGAGAAAGTGTTATACTTGTCTTGTGCTTCATACATCATCGATTCATACCGACCGACAGGTTTGTGCTTGTTTTGCACATTGAATCTCATTTCATGAACTGTCTGTGTGGATGACATGAACACCAAAATATACCGACAGGTTAAACAGAGAATTGAGGTTAATTATTTTATTTTATTTATTTTTGATAAATATAAAAGTTCAGTATTATTATTAAAAACTGAGTGCATTTTGTTTTGTTTTGTGTTTTTGTTATATTGATGAATAAAAAACGTAGCAAATAATCCCCCCAGACTCCCTTATCCAAGTGATAGAGCTTGCTCCAGTCCCATCTAATCATCAAGCTATCAACCTCAATGGCAATGATTTGTTCCCACTTTTCTTGCTCCTCAATTTCCTTTAATAACAATAATATCATTATCGTATAGCTTTTGTGAGTGATTGATTTGTTATATATTTGTCGGTAATAATTATAATGAATGGGAGCTGGAGATTATGGTGTGTTAATTAGATATTTATGTTTCCGGGATATAGTTGAGTTGATTATAATGAAATAGAATTGTTGAAGTGGGTAAGGGTTGAATCTCGACTAAGTTGAGATAATGTCCTCCTCCGTCGTGATCAATTGCAATTTTTCGATTTACCTCTTCATAGATGGTAGTGTGCCCAACCGTATAGGGTTATTAGGATGATGGATTAACCTTTTACTGAAGTTAATTAGATATTTATGGATCAATGTTTAATTATGACATGTTGTAGATATTTCTTTAGTGGGAAAAGAACATTGGAACGTTGATTGCAGAGTGATACGTCATTCACACTTTTTGATTTATGTTGATGATTGATAGAAAACTTATTTGAGGCTAGATTGATTATATTCAAGATTAGTCGATTTAAAGAATTAGATACTTTAATTATTAAAAAATTTAATAATGATGAAGGAGAGCTTTGTAATAATAAAATTATTATCATATGATTTAAGGGTCATGGATTGAAATCATGAAAATAATTTCTTACAATATAAGACAAAATTGTGTATAATTTAGAGCACCATGGATCAACCTCAATTAGGCACATGTGTGAGCACTTAATTTGGCGTCTTTGAGGGATCCACAATTTGAGGACTTGATTAGGAGCTGCATAATCCTATAGTGATGGATATGTGGAGATCGTCTATCCATATACTACCATAAAGCGCTTTCGATTTTTTTGATGAATGAACTAGGAGGGAAGGGTAGTCCACCTCCAGAATTAGTCAGGTTTGTAAGGATCTGGACATCTATATTACAAAAAAAATAATTTAATTATTTTTCAGGATCCCACTTTGATGGAAACTTTGTGCATCGTACTATTTAGAGGTGTAAATGAACCGAATTAAATTGAATAGTATGAACATATTAATATTTAAATTCAAACTTGAAAAATATATGTAATATTCAAATGGGAACTCGAAAATATATATGATTATGGTTCGAGCTGGATTCAAAATGAAATTCGAGTTTAAATTTGACTCGAGTTGTTTGAACCTTGATTCGAGTAGAATTGAATGATAACTCTTGAGCATATTTATATTAAAATTATGAAAAAATAAATAGAATTCGCTTCAAGTTCGGTTTAGAATGATTTATGAATAATCAGATAAAATATTATAAATTTAAATTTAATTAAAAAAATTATCCAACATATTTGATGATTGATATTTGAGTTTGAGTTTGATTTGAATTCTATAATTTAAAATACCAATTATATATATATATATATATATGAGTAATAATTAGAATGATTATTCAACTATTGAATATGTCGGTACCTTCCCACTCCCATGCTGACCATCAAATTCTTTTAAAAAACGTGCGCATTGCTTTAATTTTTTTATTCTTTTTATTTATAAAACATACTTAAATATAATTCTAAAATCTCAAAAATTATATTTTAAATGACATATAATTTTAGATAAAAATAAAAAAACCCTTAATTATTATTATCATCAAAAAATAACAACACTTTATCATAATTTTAATCTTAAAAATATTTTTATTTTAACTTTATTATAGCAATTATATAGCATAATTATTATAAAGTATTAAAATAAATTATTTTCTAATTTATTTTAATTTAAAATATTTTTTAAATATTAAATTATTATTTAAAATTAATGAAAATTATTTTAATATGATAAAAATCTACTCTGCAACCATGTTAATATTAATGTAGAGTGTTCTAATACCCAAATGATATTACAATTAATATGAATAAATATTATAATACTTGTACACATGCCAACATTTAATTCTTTGAACCTGTTAAATAATAATAATATGATTTATAAATAATAAATATTAATATTAAAATAAATATGAATATAGATTAATAAAACAATATAATATAATAAATATATGAGATATAGATCTTATATATATTTTAAAAGAAATAATGTATATTAACATTCAAATTAAACGGAACCCTTAACAACTCTATAACAATTATTTAAGTTTATGATGAGAAAACTTAACTAATTTTTTTACTATATTATAACAACGTTAAAATAAAAATATTAGTAAAATAAAAAAGCTATTTTAATTTTAATTTTAAAAACGTTTTTTTACAAAATTTATAATTAAAGCACTTTTAATTTGTCCTTAATAATTTTAATATTTATTGCGGGCATAACGGATTCTGAGCAGGGGCAATTTGGTAAATACAGAGTTATCTCTCTCTCTGTTCTCTCTGTTCTTGAGCTCTTCCCTTCCTTTCCTTTCCAGGCCACTCCATTCCCTTCTTCAACGTCTCCAACTCCATTATCGTCCAATCTACTCGAGTTCAACTCGAAATCCATCGATTCTGCTTCGAAAAAGCGTTTTTTGATCGGTTTTTCGTGTTTCATGGAGGGAGAAATGGAGGTGGCGGAGTTGCCGGCGGACTTCCGGTGCCCAATCTCGCTGGAGGTGATGACCGACCCGGTGATCCTCTCCTCCGGCCATACCTTCGACCGCTCCTCAATCCAGCGCTGGCTTGACTCCGGTAACCTCACCTGCCCAGTCACCAACCTCCCCCTCCCTCCCTCCCCGTCCCTCATCCCCAACCACGCTCTCCGCCGCCTCATCTCCTCCTTCCTCGCTCGCCGACCTCCTCCCTCCGCTGACGCCGACGCCGACGACGCCTTCGACGATTACCAGCACAACGAAAGTCGCCGCCTTTTTACCCGCCTCTCCTTCCCCTCCGACGCCGCCTCCCTATCCGGCGTCCTCCGCCTCGCCCAGCGAGGCGGCTCCGCCGCCCGAAGCCTCATCCTAGACTCCGGCGTCGTCGCCTGCGTCCTCCTCCCTCACGTCGCCGCGTCCGACCGCCCCGACCTCCAGGACCTCGCCCTCCGCGTGCTCCTCCACCTTTCCCTCGAAGGCGACGACGCTCGTCTAGGCCTCGTTGCCGAGGGCGCCATCGACCCAGTAGTCGCCGCCCTCGTCTCCTCCTCCTCCGCCTCCCTCGCCGCTACCCTCCTCACTAGCCTCGCCGTCGTCGAGGTCAACAAGGCCACCATCGGCGCCCACCCCCTCGCGATCCCCCGCCTCGCCGCGCTCCTCCGCGACGGAGGCGCGCGGGAGCGCCGCGAGTCCGCCACGGCCCTGTACGAGCTCTGCAAGTTCGCGGACAACCGGCGAAGGACCTCCATCGCCGGCACCGTGCCGCCGCTCCTGCTCCTCGCCAGAGAGGGCTCCGAGAGGGCGGTCCGCCTGCTGTCTCTCCTCTCCAGGTGCCGCGAAGGCAAGGACGAGATGATCAACACCGCCGGGTTCGCCGCCGCCATGACCGAGGCGATAAGAACGGGCACCGTGTTCACCATCGAGCACGCCCTGTCGGTGCTTAATTTGGTCTCCTCAGAGAGTAAAGCCGTCGCCCTGGAAGCCATTAAAGAAGGCATTTTGGACCTTTGCTCTGCTTTCTCCTGCGACCTCAACCAGAAGACGAGGAAGAACGCCAAGCAGCTGATCTTCACACTGCAAAATGCGCGGTTTCAAGGCTTCCCATGACTTCAATTCCTCATGCCTCATACAAGAAGCAAGCATAGGTTAGCAGAGCTCTCTCTTGTCGCTAGATTTCCTTCTTGCTAGAACACATTGGAGAAATCTTAGGAATAATTAGGCTGTTTATAGTGAAAATCTTGTAGTTTTCAGGAATCTTTTATGTTTCAATGAGATGATTTACTCTTAGCAACACAGTTCAGTGGTAGTGCCTGCATTACTGCCTTTCTTTGAGGTATATCTACTGTCAAAATGCTAAATTGTAGGATCTTACAATCTTACAATCCAGTTTAGCATCTATTTCAGTGATTCGATAGCTGCACGATTGATAGAGCAAGGTCGAGGAAGATTGTTATGTCAAAATATTAAGTTGTAGAAAACTGAATCTGAATTACATGCTCCTTTTGAGGTATCTCTACTGTCTAAATACGAAATTGTAGGATCTTATGATCTTTAATCTACGATCTTACGATCCAGTTTAGCATCTATTTGAGTGATTCGATGGATGCACGATTGATAGAGCAAGGCCGAGGAAGGTTGTTATGTCAAAATACTAAATTGTAGAAAATTGAACCTTAGTTACATGCTCCTTTTGAAAAATCTCTACTGTCTAAATACTAAATTGTAGGATCTTATTATCTTGCATTCTTACATAAAGCATCCATTTGAGTGATTTTATTTGAGTAAGATTTTTATAGATGCAAAGATATGAAAGTTATGTCAAAATACTAAGTTGTAGAAAACTAAACCTTAGTTACATGCTCCTTTTGAGGTATCTCTACTGTCAAAATACTAAATTGTAGGATCTTTTTATAATCTCGTTTAACATCTACAATAACTATACGATTGATAGAGCAAGGTCGAGGAAGGTTGTTATGTCAAAATACTAAGTTGTAGAAAACTGAACCTTAGTTACATGCTCCTTTTGAGGTATCTCTATTGTCAAAATACTAAATTGTAGGATCTTATTATGATCTCATTTAACATTTATGATAGCTACACGATTGATAGAGCAAGGCCGAGGAACGCTGTTATGTCAAAATACTAAGTTGTAGAAAACTGAACCTTAGTTACATGCTCCTTTTGAGGTATCTCTACTATCAAAATACTAAATTGTAGGATCTTATTATGATCTCGTTTAACATCTACGATAGCTACACGATTGATAGAGCAAGGTCGAGGAAGGTTGTTATGTCAAAATACTAAGTTGTAGAAAACTGAACCTTAGTTACATGCTCCTTTTGAGGTATCTCTACTGTCAAAATACTAAATTGTAGGATTTTATTACGATCTCGTTTAACATCTACGATAGCTACACGATTGATAGAGCAAGGCCGAGGAAGGTTGTTATGTCAAAATACTAAGTTGTAGAAAACTGAACCTTAGTTACATGTTCCTTTTGAGGTATCTCTATTATCAAAATACTAAATTATAGGATCTTATTATGATCTAGTTTAACATCTACCATAGCTACACGATTGATAGAGCAAGGCCGAGGAAGGTTGTTATGCCAAAATACTAAGTTGAAGAAAACTGAATCTTAGTTACATGCTCCTTTTGAGGTATCTCTACTATCAAAATACTAAATTGTAGGATCTTATTACGATCTCTTTTAACATCTACAATAGCTACATGATTGATAGAGCAAGGCCGAGGAAGGTTGTTATGTCAAAATACTAAGTTGTAAAAAATTGAACCTTAGTTACATGCTCCTTTTGAGGTATCTCTATTGTCAAAATACTAAATTGTAGGATTTTATTACGATCTCGTTTAACATCTACGATAGCTATATAATTGATAGAGCAAGGCCGAGGAAGGCTGTTATGTCAAAATACTACGTTGTAGAAAACTGAACCTTAGTTACATGCTCCTTTTGAGGTATCTCTACTATCAAAATACTAAATTGTAGGATCTTATTATGATCTCGTTTAACATCTACAATAGCTACACGATTGATCGAGCAAGTCCAAGGAAGGTTGTTAAGTGCAACTACGAAACTTAGCACAAACTTACCAGCTTACGCTCCAGTTTAACATCGTAGCGAGGATGATTCATTGGCACAAACTTAGCAACTACGAAACTGAACCTAAGATGCATGCTCCTGCTGAAGGATCTCTAAGTGGAGCAAGACCGAGGAAGCTTGTTATGTCGTTGATCAAACAGGGACACGAACTTGGTCACTAGAAAGCTGAATCTGAAACAAATAATTGAGCCATTTTGATATCATTGAAGGACTATTTCGAAGGCTGGACCGGAGATGGACCCGACTGGACCAGGATACTAGACAGAAATGAAGGTTGGACCACTTATCACTGTAGATCGAATCGTTCTGTTTTAATTGATGTTGGAATTGGATGGATCACAAAGTTGCAAATAGTTTTTCATCAGAAGTCTTCATTTCTGCAGACCGGTAACAATCGTATCAAAAATGAGCTGGTTCTTGCGAGTGAACTTGGGTTAACAATTATTTGATGCACCATTTCCGAACCATCCAGTTTTCTCGGAACACTTTGATACAACCATGAATGTGGTTTGAAGTTTTGTCGACTCACAAGCAGGTGGGAGGTTGTTGCTGTTGGATCCGTCACGAGTCTTGAACATGATCTAGGGCGGATTCGACTCGCATACTCCGGTTGGATCCAACCGAGACTCTGAGACTTTGGTTCGGAACAAAATTTTAAACTTGAGTTGAATTTAGATCATAATTTTGTCGATCATCCATAAAAATTTACATTTTGTATAGATTTTAAAATTTTTATTATTTGATCTTTAACTATATTATCATATTAGAAAAATTAACAATATGAATAACTAAACAGTAAAGTGATAAAAGTTTTAAAGTGATAAATGTTCTTAAACCATGAAAAAAAATATTTATTTTTGGCCATCACCTCAATTTTCTTATATTTTGTTATTGGTCCTCGCTTGATAGAAGCTTAGAAGTTTTCCTAGTACTTTTCTTCTATAAAAAGGTAGAATCCGTTATTCGAGTGGTTTTACACGGTATGCTCCACAACCATATGTGAGGAGGTAAATTGAAAAATTATAATTAATCAGGATGAAAAAAAAGTATTGTCTTAGTGAAGTTTCGCATACTATGCAACATCATGAATGTGTGCAACGATCAAATCATAAAAGTTGGATACTCAATAAAAAAAAAAAAGAACGCAACAAACGAAAAAGTGAAAGTGCATAAGTAAATGGTAAGGAGAATTTATGATTTAAATTTTGAACCTTTAATAAAGATTCCTATAGTTTTTAAAAAATAATATAGATATTTTTTGTTTATGGAATATCATTTTTAGTCATATTTAAATATGAGATCATTTTTGTAAATCAAGAAGTACATGTGAATTTTGACGGATGATTCAGTATCATAAGTTTTTCAAACCCTAAGTATGTGCTCAGGGTGAGATTTGAACCGTTGTTGTTTAGGGAGTCTATCCCACCTCTTATTATTGCACCATAGCCTCGAGGATAATATCATTTTTAGATAATTTTTTTTATTGTTAATCCAGGTATCTAATTTTTTGAATCAATTAATTTTAGAGATGACTGATCTAGTTGTTAGAACCCTAGTGGTTTGAACCACGATTATTTTGATGTGTTGTCAAACTAGGTTAAGTCAAATCTTGCTTGTGTCATTAAGTTGTGCGTCTAAGTGTGCAGGAACTTAGTAGAACATATAGATACCCGATAGCTCAATGGTAGAGTACGGTGAGGAACCAGAAATGATGAAGAGCATCGAAGATGGCGAATCTTGGTAGAAGATGTAGCAAACGAGAAGGATGACATTGAAAAAGAGCTGACAGGCTTGCTGCATCTGAGTGATGATGAGTTATGGAAGAGTACTCTGGCATATGAGACATGAAGCAGGGAGGAAGACTTTGTCCTAGTGGATCGGTCTACTAATGGCACATCAACGAGTGGATGACTTTGTTAATCTGCCATGTCAGCAAACAATTGTTACAACAGATAAAGGTTATTCGCCACATTAGCAAACGACTGTTATATCAAATCAGATTTAATCTACCATGTCATCCCGATTGGTAGATCGATCTGCTCAATCAATTTACTGAACGTGCCACATTGGCACTTTGAACAATGACTATAAAAGAGATGAGAAGTTCAGTTGGAAATGTAGCACACTCAATTTCATTATTTTTCAGTTCTGTTTACTTTCTCGTGCTTAATCGTTATAAGAGACTTCTCCATCTCTAGGTCATTTCCAATGAAGGAAAAGAGAGTGGAGATGAGGAAGCTACTTGGTAAGGAAAATGAAGAAACAAGTACAACGGATCACAACATAGCTCTACAAGCCAAGCAGGGTGAGTCAGATTTGGAATTATCGATGGATGGAGATGAGGAAGCTTACTTGGTAAGGAAAATGAAGAAATTTTAAAATCAAATAACTTTGACAGGAAACAAACCACGAAACTACTAAGAAGAAAGCAGAAAAGGAAAGTAAGATGTTTCAACTATAATGAGGAAGGTCGTATCAAAGAAAATTACCCCAAGTTAAAAAAAAGTTCAAAGAGAAGGCCAAAGACAAGGAACCTATAAAATTCAAGCACAAGAATTTAAAGGTAACTTGTGACGAATACTCAGAAGATTTAGGATCAAAACAAAGCGCGGGACTTGCATTCATGGTAATTCACGATGAAGAAGAGTTTGTCTCATCCGAAGAGAGCAATAGTACAGGGGAGCCTCAACCGATGAATCAGAAACGATAACTCAGGTACATAATTTGTCCTCTGATTAATTTTATAATGCAATTACAATGCTTTCTAGGTCATTGTGTAACTTAAGGAATAAATGCATGAAATTAAAACGAACTAATCTCAAGTTAGAAAATAAATTATCTAGTACATACCCCAAAAGAAGAATTTGAAAAATTAACAAATAAAAATTTAAGACTAAGAGGCCAACCAGATTCCTCAAAATCATTATTAGAAAATTTTTCTCTTGGTTCAAATAATTTGAACAAAAGAAAAAAAAATTGGAAGAGAAGACTTAAGATTTAGAGAATCAAAATATAATTATGAAAATTTTAAGAGCTCAATTAGAAAAGTATCAAAGTATTTAATTCGGTAAAAATATTTGATAAATCTAATAGGTATGAATTTATTTTGAATCTCTGAATATATATTAATCATTTAGAAAGATTTAAAAATAGTCAACTAAGAAAAAATAATTATTTTTTTAATATGGTTGACTCAATATGCATAAGTAAATATATTTTTTTAGTATATTATGTACAAATTTTTTATAAAAATAAGATATGTTTTCTATCATTATCTAAAATTTTAGATTTTTTAAACGTTTTAAAATTTTTTAATAATTATTCAAAGAAAATTATATTTAAAAAATTAATTAAAATAAAATTTTGATTAAAATATTATGCTCTATGTGTCTGTTAAAATTTAAATTTTTCTATGATTCGAGTAATTTTTACCAAATTTTTATAACTCATTTTTTTTGTTGTTATAAAAAAAAAAAATAGCGAAGAATGAAAAAGTAAGACTAGGATTAAATATTGAATATTGCAATTAGGGTTAAATATTGAATATTATAATTTCTTATTTCTTATTTTTTTATCCTACTAAACTTGTTTTCCTTAACTTTAAAGTAATCCCCTTTCTTTTATGGTGCGTTTGTTTTTATTTAATTAGTGTGTTTTGTTAAGTTGTTAGGGCATTCACTTTCATTTTTGTTATAACATCCTCCACCTCATTAAAATGTTCACTAAATATTCATTATAATAAGGGGTATTTCTATAATAATATTCCTTTTCACTCATATTCTTTTTAACATTAACATTCATTATTTATAAGTTCTACCATCCACTCAGTCATCTTAAAATTATATATATTAAATAAATATATTTTAAAAATATTATTATTACAAAATTTTAACTATTTTATTTAATTTTTAATTTTAAAATTTATATATTTTTCAATAAAAATTAAAACTAATCATTAATAGCCGTTAAAACTAACCGTTTAATAAATATAATTTTAAAAAATAAAAAAATATAAAAAAATTGCATGTGGAGTGGGACAACTTGGCTGTCCCACCCCACTACCACATGAACGCGTTCATGTGGAGGAGTGTTATAATACCCCTCCACATTAGTCATTAACACCCAGGGGTGTTATAACAATTCATTAACAGAGCATTGGAGATGTTCTTAGTAAAAGAAATAGATTGTTTTTTAATCGTTATTCATTCCTTTCCTCTAGCGATCTAAATCGCTTCCACCATACTAGTATCAATCCTACGATAATTTTTCATCCGCTATCAAGATAAATCTAAGATGCGAATGATACATCACTTCAAGACAACGATTTCAAAATTATTTTTCCACTAAAAAAATTAATTATGAAAATTGATGTTGATGGAGAAAATTAAATTCTAACAAAATTCCACAAAATGACCGAACCCGGTTTGGGCCGAGCCAGCCACGACTCGGCCGGGCCAAGTCACCCCGATATTTCGAATGATTTTATACGAGTATACGCGGTAGGGTTACCGCATACCGGTATCCAACTTCCGGGTTTTGTATATGAAGGTTATCAAGGCGGAGCAAGATAAATAAACGCATCGTAATGCTCTCGTCTTCTCCCCCTTCGCGAGGGAGCGTGTGCGACAAAGCGAGAGCGGCCGAGCCAACGTGGTAGAGGCGAAGTAGGGCGCCGGAAGCCACCGCAAGCGGAAGCTCCGGGGGAAGGGAGGGCGAGCACCCCGATTCGGCCTCACCTCCTCCTCAGATCCCCGGATCGACGACTCCGTCCTATCGATCTCCTGCCGGTGAGCTCCCTCGCGGTTCTTCTCCCCGGAAAACTTTCTTTCTTCTTGAATTGTAGGGTCTTGAGGCGCGGAATTTAGGTACGGGTTCCGGCCTGTTGGAATTCATGCATTGTTTTCGGTCTTGGCGCTCGATTAGTGCCTGACCTGATGTGGCTGAAAAGATTTGGTTTTTGTTCTGAGTTAGGGTTTCGATCTTGGAGCACGGGAGCAGACAGTGCTGAGTTGGAGATGAGCGTCGAGAGCCCCGGAGCAGTCCGAGGGTAGGGTTTTGGCTACGCGGGTCTGGCTCTGGACCCCCATCTAGGGTTCCGGGGGAGTTCCATGGGAGAGGGAGGAGTCGCGTGTGCACCCTCGCAGCGTATCATGGATCGCTTCCCGATTCCGGAGTCACTCTGTGGGGGCAAATACGTGCTTTCTTCGAATTCCTTTAGGGCGGAGAAGAGCTCGAGGAATGGCGAGAGGAAAGATGACGTCGAGAGGAAAAGTGAGTTTGGTGGTGAAAAAGAACTGAAGCTGGATAAGAAGGTGAAGAAGGTGGAGTTGGAGAAAGAAGAGCTTGTGCTGGAGAGGCATCGGAAAGGGGAGTTGGAGGAAGGGGAGTTCCTTAATGGAGAATTGGAAAAGGAGGAGCTCCGAAATGGCGAAGTGGAGAAGGGGGAGTTTGTTCCTAGGAAATCACGGAAAAGTGAAGTTGAGGTGGGAGAAAGACGAAAGAGAGATGAGGCAGCAAGAGAAGTTATTTCAGATCGACGGAGTAAAGCAGAGCTGGAAAGAGGGGAGTTTGTTCCGGATAAATGGAAGAGAACAGCAGAACTGGAGAAGACACAGACTCAGTCCAGCAGAGGAAGGAAGTTGGACAAGGACAAAAATGATGTACCAGAGAGATTGCGGAAGCATGCCCGGGATTTTTCCCCGGAGAACAGTCACTGGAGAAGTGATAGACACACAAGTGATGCTGACTCCAGGAAGCGATCATCATCCAGATGGGATGGCAGTGCCTCTGACAAGGATGCTAGGAAATCATCAGGCGAGGTTAAGCATGATAGGCACCATTCTAATTTGCCTGATCATTCAGGATCAAGGACTAGTCGGAAGTCTGAAGAAGTTAGCCGTTCTGCTAATTCTGAGAGATGCCATAGAACTGAATCCTCCTCTGCATTTAAGGTCTTATCTTCCAGCAAGTATTCATCTTCTAGATTCACAGATCCATCTTTTCCTTCTGGAGGTACCCATGATCGCCAATGCCCCAGTCCAGGCCATTCTGAGAAGTCACCAAAAGAGCGCAGCAGCCACTCTAATAGCAGGGACCTTAGTCCTCGACGCACCAACCGGTCCCCACATGAGAAGAGTCGCCACTTTGATCATAGGGATCGTACTCCAAGTCGTTCAAATAGATCTCCACGTCTACGAGTTCGTCACCAGGACCACAGAGACCGAACTCCAGTGCACTCAGCGCGGTCACCAAATCCACATGATACCCGGCATTCTGCAGATCACCGAGAATTAAGCAGGAAAAATAAAGTCAGTGAAAAGCATCAATCCAGCAGAAATGATGATAAAGTAGGAGGAAAGGATCATGGTGACAAAGATATTACTAATGGCAAGTCAAATAAGAGTCATGCAGAGAGAAGTAGTGTTGATAAACTCAGCAAGGAAAAGCTGTTACATAATTCAAATAGGCAGTCTAGTGAAATTCCACCTCTGCCGCCTCTGCCTCTGCCTCCTCCTCCTCCTCCTCCACCTGCTCTTCCTCCACCACCACCATCTGCACCAGGAGGTTTTGAAGATCCATCATCAATGGAAGAGGATATGGATATATCAGACACTCCACCACGTGACCCCATCTCATCTGATATTGACGCGTGGAAATGGTTTTATCTTGATCATTTTGGCACTGAACAAGGGCCCTCAAAATTGGTTGATCTCAAACAGCTAGTGGATGACGGAGTCCTCCTTTCTGATCATCTGATAAAACATGCTGACAGTGATAGATGGGTTACTGTTGAGAATGCAGTTTCCCCCTTGGCACCGTTGAACATTCCCTCCATTGTTTCTGATGTGGTAACCCAGATGGTAAATCCTCCAGAAGCCCCAGGGAATTTGTTAGTGGATGCTGCAGTTCTTTATCAGGAAACATCCAGTTCTATGCCTCTGCAACAGGAACTTCTTACAGATGAACCTTCAATTTTACCAGAATTTATCCAAGATTATCATATAGATGAGAGGGTGAAAATGTTGTTGGATGGATACAGTATTATAGATGGAAAGGAGCTTGAGATTATTGGAGGTAATTTTATTATTCTGTTTTTTATTTCATTTTCAAAACCTTTATTTATAAATGCGAGGTTAGGCCTGTCTTTGCAATGCCTATGCAGATTCTACTTATTTAAAACAAGAAAAATTTATAACAGATTCAAGCTGATCAAATATCTTTTTTTTATGAGTGGTGATAAAATACTATTTTATGTTAGAGGTTGATCCTAATTTTGTTTCTGTCTTGTGAAATTTCACAATCTTGCAGAAGCTCTGAATGCGTCATTTGAGCATGTGGACTGGGAGAACTGGGGTCAATCTGAAGGTATTATATATTCCTACGTTCACATCTATTATGACAAAATATAAACAATGAAGAACCACTCTTTCAATATGCTGTTGTTTGAACATGCAAGAATTGACTTGTGCTTCTCTAGTCATTTCCAATATAAGCTTGTGTCTGGTCATCTTCCCCTCCCTCTCTGGTTTTTAATTACATTACTGGGTACTAAAATCTTCAATCTGCTACTTCTTCCATGGTCCTTCAAAACAAATACTAAGTAGAATGACATGAATCTTTGTCATATACAAACAAGGAGAGCTGATGTTGGAAGATGGGAAAATGTTCTCTTATTTTGTTGAAGTTTTTTATTGTTAGCAGAATATATTGTACTTTACACTTTTGACTCTGAATTTCTTGGAAGACTAGTGACTTCCAAATTGCATTAAGTAGACTGTCTCTTCATGTTTGATTTATTCATTTAATTTTTTTTATTATCTATGCGTGGCTTGTAGGTTTCTCAAGATTCAAGGCTCAAACGCCATTCACATATCTAAGAAATGAAGTTGCTAGAGATCAAGAAAACTTCTCAATAGAAGCTACTGAAATCAGGCCAGTTTTTGCATCTTCAGAGATGGATCATTTTGTTCCTGGTGGTAGCCATAATGATTGGTTTGCTGGGAGGTGGTCTTGCAAAGGTGGTGACTGGAAGAGGAATGATGAGGTTAATCTTGAGAGATCTTACAGACGGAAACTTGTCATCAATGAAGGTTATCCTCTTTGTCAGATGCGAAAGTCTGGGATTGAGGATCCTCGTCGGCAAAGGAAGGAAGATCTTTATTATCCTTCCCGGAGTAAAAGGCTTGATCTGCCAATTTGGGGTTGTTCATCAGTAGATGATAATAGTGATAACAACAATGATCAAAGTAAAAATGCAGTTAGTAGCAGATCAGTCCAAACTAAACCTTTGCCTCCTAGGGGTACGAAGGGTATAATTCTTCCTGTCGTCCGGATAAATACTTGTGTTGTAAAGGATCATGTTTCTTCAGAACCTTCTGGAAAGGTTAAAAGCATTGAACTGCACCCTTCAAGATCATCACGATCACACTCTAGTAGCGAAAGGAATTCTCTTCGTGAAGGTTCCTCTCGGTCAAAGAAGTCGCATGAACATGACCTACAAATTCTGCAACGATGCCAGACCGTGCTCACTGTTCCCAAGGATCGGATTTGTACTGTCGATGATTTATCTATTGATGTGGGTGATTGGTTCTATCTAGATGGTGCGGGCTGTGAACATGGACCTTTCTCATATTTGGAATTGCAAGAGTTAGTTGGCAAAGGTACCATATTGGAGCATAGCAGTGTCTTTAGGAAGAATGACAATAGTTGGCTTCCAATTACTAAAAAACTTAAGTTTTCCGAAACTATAAATACTGAAGATGGGGCAGGCACATCCACTGAAAAAGGTTGTTCTACTCTTGATCAGTCATTGGTAAACAGTGCTAGTAGCGCTTCTCGTTCACTTCATAGCTCGCACCCTCAGTTTGTTGGGTTTACACGTGGTAAGCTGCATGAACTTGTCATGAGGTCATATAAGAACCGGGAGTTTGCTGCTGCTATCAATGAGGTTTTGGATCCATGGATAATTGCAAAGCAACCAAAGAAGGAAATGGATAAACATTTTCCATTTAACTCATCTATCACAAAAAGCTCTACTGTTTTAGCTCATGATTTGTCAAGGGATACTATCTGGAAATCAGGTTTGTTTCTCATTAATGCTTGGGATGGTATGCTCATCCTCTGTTCTCTATTCTGTACAATTCCCCATACATCTGAGCATGTATTGAATTCCCATTGGCTGTTAAGACATTAGGTACTTTATATGCATGCACACACTATCACCAATATACATGTGTTATAAATTGACCAATGATAAAAAGTTGAATACCATATTGATAGGATTGATCAGGAAATCAGTTGCTAAAATTAGTTGAAAATTTATAATCATAACGTGAATACAATAATATAGATTGGTAAGTAATCCAAACTTGCATAATATCATCCAATGCTTTATGATGACGAATAAATATTAGCCATAATTAAAGTTGGTGATAAAGCTATCTTTGATTCCATAATTTTTATATGTTTAATATTATATCGTATATCTTTTTGTTTAGCGCTAGGAATGAACATTCTAGTGATCTCAGCTCATAGAAGCACATAAAAACATTATCTTTTGAATTGCATTACTTTTTTTTAAACATATTTATTATTCGAATACTTATTCAGCAATTAGTACTATTAAATATATAATTTTAAAATTTTATAAATTTTCTTTGAGTATTTAAATTCTGGATATATGATATTTTGTAACATTTTCTTTATTATTTTAATAAACTGATTATTCAGAGAATTTATTATGTATAGAGACGTTATTTTTATTTTGTATTAACTAAAACCTAATAATCTGAGTAGTGAAAATATTTGTATTAGGTGTATTTGTTAAGTAATGTGGATTGTATATATTAAAATACTCTATAATCCCTTTTTCACTTACTCTTGCCTAGCTACTTCTAGTGTTTCGTGACAGCCAAAGCCAACATATACACTAAATACTATATACTACTTTACAATATTACCTGCTTGATGTTTTCTTCACCAGCTGTGTTTCTTCTCCGTTTCCCATCAACAAGGTAGGCTTCATAATGACTAATTCACTCTTCCTCTGTGACATTGTTGGTTGAGACTTCTCCACCTTCAATATATGAGGTTCCAATGTCGAAGCTCACCCTTGCTCCACAACAACATTGGCGGAGTTCTATTTGCTTTTGAATGCAAGTATACAAACTCCTGTAATATTCGACAAAGATTTGAATTTCCATTGGTCCAATCTAATGGCATAATGCAATCCATGTAGTAGCAAATTTTGCTTGATTCAAGAAACTTTCACAAGTTGGTCCAATTTCTTGTCAGTTCCATCTTATTCACATTGGCTAAGCCTCTGGCAGATTCAAGCATTTCTAACTGCCGAACCTTATGAAATACCACTGTTGCCGACTTCCTTGTACCATTTCTCCTTCCCTCATTTGGTTCTCAATACTTTCTATGAGTAAAGTCTAATTAATTAGTAGTTCATACCTTAATCCTAAAATTACAAAATACACTTGTTCGCCTCACCAATCAAGTGCTTGCACATTCCTTAGCTTTTTATCCTCGATCTTTGTTGGAGCTACACTGTTAAATTCTGCCACGCCTGCATTTAGCTCTATCAATTATCAATCTAAATGGCAAATTTTCGTCATTTCTGCAATTCGTGCATGCTCCCTTCAACTTTCTCAGAGTATCTGCTGTCACCAAGCCTTCAAAAAGAAAAATAACTAACAAAAAAAAACATCAACGACAAATTTTACATTCTTGTACTTCAAATAGAATCTGTTAAATATGAGGTACTTCTGGCCATTTCTAACTTTATTCTAGCATGCCTCAGAAACTTGTCTGATTCATTGGTAGATCTAGGAATACCTTGTGCAGATCCTGATTTGGACTAGTTCTTTCCGCAACTATGCTGTAAACATGGACTTGTAAAACACATGATGATCCACCTCTTAGTTGCATCGATTCTTTTATGGCTGTGCATTTTCTTTGTTTTTTATAAATTGGGTGGTCAATATTTTTGCTTTACAATGATTTGATGGGTGTGTTATTTCCATACGAGAGAACTAATCATGATTTACCTCATATGGTATACCCAGTGGTAGTTTACTCGTTCCTTCATATGGTACTGGTCTCTGGTTTTACTTGTTCCTGCATATAGTATTGATCTCTGGTTTTCCTTGTTCCTACATATGGTATCGGTCTCTGTTTTTATTGTTCCTTGAATAGAATCCAATGGCAGGATAAGATCCTTAGCTCCTGATTTTTTTTACTTATCCTATGCTCTTATGCAGAGGATGTATTGTATCGTGATGGAAAAAGAGCTCGATTGCTCATTGGAGATAGTGATGAGGACTCAGAAATGGGGGAGGCTGTAATTCCCAGTGAGAAACTTGACTGCTCTTTTGAGGAGTTATGTGGTGAACGTGTTGTCTTTGCGGATCTTGTTACTACTTCACAGGCAGAGAATGAAAACTGGGGCTTGTTGAATGGGCGCATTCTTGCTAGGATCTTTCACTTCCTAAAGAGTGATATGAAGTCTCTTGTCTACTCTGCTTCAACATGTAAACATTGGAATACATTGGTAAATATTTACAGAAATATTTGCAAACATGTTGACTTGTCCTCTGTTGGACCAAAGTGCACAGATGATATCTTCCACTTGCTTATGGTATGTTTACTTACAGTTTATTTAAACTAACCTGGTTTATGTAATTGGTAAATACTAATTTTAGATGGCCTCACAGGGTGGTTATGACAGGAAAAACCTTACGTCCATCAGCTTAATGGGCTGTGTCAATGTTACTGACAGTGCTGTTGAAGAGGTCCTCCAGTTGTTTCCACACATATCTTTTGTTGACATCAGTGGATGCTGTCAGTTTAAAGAACTAAAAATTAAGTATCCAAACATTATGTGGATAAGAACATCAGGTTCAGCTAAAAGTAAAAATCTTGAGGAATCTTACTCAAAAACAAGAAGCCTAAGGCAGATAACAGAAACTAATTACTCATTGTCAAGAAAGTACCAGTTGTTGGATGGTTATCTGGATGATTCTGATCTAGGAAATTTTGGCATTAGTGATTCTAATTCCTTCAACAGAAACAATATTTCAGGCCTTCAGTTCAAGCAAGGTTTTTTCAAGCGGCCCAAGTTACTTGATGCTAGAAGGTCTTCAGAACTTCTATCTAGGGATGCACAGATGAGACGCTGGTTGCATAGAAAATCTGAGAATAGCTATAAAAAGATAGAGGAATTTATTGCCAATAGTTTGAGGAGCATCATAAGAGGGAACAAGTCTGAAATCCTTATGCCCAAAGTATTTCCTAGATTCTTGCATTTTATTTTATTTTTCTTTCTTTTTGATACCTGCAATAAACATATTTTGCCTGGATATGGATTATGTTTCTGCAACATATTAGTGTTTGATTTCTGTTTCAGATTTCAAAAATTGAAGATAGGATGAGAAGTGGCTATTATGTTCGACATGGCTTGAGCTCTATCAAGGATGATATTAGTCGGATGTGCCGCGATGTGTTTAAGTAAGACAATAGAATTTTCTTTTCACCAGTTGTGAAGCATTAAATCTTTTTATGGCCTTCTTATTATGTCAATCTTGGTAGCTATAAATTAGCTGTTTCAGATTAAGTCTGCTTAGTTTATCCTATTACTTAAAAACATTGTGTATATAGAATTTTGTAGTCCCACAGTAGATTTTAACTGAATAATGAACATTTCCATAGATCAAATAGACGGAATGATGGAGACATGAAAAAGATTATCATTTCGTTCCTTCAATTGATAAAGAAGTTGGACAACCCAAGGTTGATCAGTGAAAGAGATGAGATGGGAAAGGCAAGCAAAGACAATTCTGATGCAGGAGCATATATAACTGAAAAATACAAAAAGAAACAAAGCAGAACTTTGGGTGAAAAGAAAGCCACAAATAAGAGTACATTTTATGGCGATGGAGGAACAGATAATAGATCTTCTGCATTTGACCGTGAAATTAAGAGGAGTCTCTCCAAACTAAAGCAGAGAACAATGGATTCTGAAAGTGAAACATCAGAAGAGCATGAAAATGATTTCTCTGATGAAGATGAAAGGGTTGAAGATGAAAGTACTGCTTCTGATACAGAAAGTGACATGGAAGTTCATTCAGGAAATTCAACATGGGAGTCAAGAGGAGATGAGTTCTGCAAATTGGAGTCCATTGAGTTAGTGGCAATAGATGACCGGGAATGGGGTGCTCGCATGACTAAAGCTGGTCTTGTTCCTCCTGTTACCAGAAAGTATGAGATCATTGACAAATATCTTCTTGTAGCAGATGAGGAGGAAGTACAAAGAAAAATGCAAGTTGCATTACCTGATGATTATTCTGAGAAACTATTAGCCCAAAAGAATGGTATTGAGGAGTCAGATATGCAAATTCCTGAGGTTAAGGAATATAAACCCAGGAAGTCTCTTGGAGTTGAAGTCATAGAGCAAGAAGTATATGGAATAGATCCTTATACACATAACCTCCTCTTGGATTCTATGCCAGATGAACCAGAATGGGTTCTTACAGATAGACATAAATTTATAGAAGAGGTCTGGTGAATGTATATGGTTTACATTTAAAGTCTTCTTTCCTTTATATTGTTGCTTTATTGAATTGTTAATGCCACGTGCACTTTCTGCCAGTCTCTTCTCCGGACATTAAATAAGCAAGTCAGACAATTCACCGGTGCTGGTAACACTCCAATGGTTTATCCTTTGCGACCTGTTTTAGAAGAAATGCAAATGAATGCAGAGGAAGGAGGTGATAGACGAACACTGAAAATGAGCCAGGCCATCCTAAAGGCTATAAGGAGCCGCCCTGATGATAATTATGTTGCTTATAGAAAGGTATTTCTTCCAAATCAGCTGCACGATACTAGGTGGGAATGTGTTCGATGTGGTTGCCATTTTTCTAATCTTGGCATTTTGATTTGTTCTATCAGGGCCTTGGGGTTGTCTGTAATAAGAAGGAAGGATTTGAGCAAGATGATTTTGTTGTTGAGTTCTTAGGAGAGGTACTACTTTTCTAATTTTCTTCTTTTACATAGTAGTATAATTTTGTAAGTTATATTATAAAATTAGTGTGGTGAATGTCTGTAGATCACTTTTAAGTGTTCACAATTATCCATATTCTGTATGAGAAAGGATCATGTAGCATGGTCATGATTATCTGGGTCACTTGGTTTAGTTTCACATGTTGTACACAAATGGTAAAAGACTTGGTATGTTTAAATAATTCAAATCTGTACTTGTCTTAAGATAATATAACAATGTTCTACATAAGGCAACTCTTTTATTTTGGTGACTACAAATAAACCTTCCTTTCACAATGCTATAGAGAAAATGATCGTGCAGAGAAATGAGAATTTTGGAACTAAATCATAGCAATAGGATATTGTAATACAATGTACCTTGTTACTGTGTTTCTACTCAAATATGAATTGTTGGGCAGCACTGGCAGTTTGTACTTGAATCTCGCTGTTCAAGCTGAGTTATTTGATTTTGTTTAAATTCAGGTTTATCCAGCCTGGAAATGGTATGAAAAACAAGATGGTATACGGTCCTTGCAGAAAAATAGTCAAGAACCAGCACCTGAATTTTACAACATATATCTGGAGAGACCGAAGGTGGTATTTGCTTAACATGCATTTTCAAGCTAAATACTAGCTTGTCACATTTCATTCAAATAGCTAATTTCTATTTTTATATAATAGGGTGATCGTGATGGGTATGATCTTGTTATTGTTGATGCTATGCACAAAGCAAATTATGCAAGCAGAATTTGTCACTCATGCCGACCTAATTGTGAAGCAAAGTAAGCCATATCTTCTATGGACCTTCCTCCAGCTGCCTATTTATGTTTAAAAAAGTACTATTATTAATTATCAGCATGGTTAGCTGCTTACAAAACTGCATTCCATATGGGGTAGTAGGCTAGGCTAGCATGTAAAATTTCAG
Source organism: Curcuma longa (assembly GCF_044706935.1). Classification (NCBI taxonomy): domain Eukaryota; kingdom Viridiplantae; phylum Streptophyta; class Magnoliopsida; order Zingiberales; family Zingiberaceae; genus Curcuma; species Curcuma longa. Next base: position 10,870,869 of record NC_133869.1, on the reverse strand, counting down.
ACTATTTGTTTGCTAAAGTCCAAATTTACTAGCTAAATGAGGGACTGATTTGGCATTCGAAAGTGAAATGTGTTCTTATGTCAGTATGGGCTGTGCACATGCAGTACAAATGACACAATAAAAAATAGGATTGTTTTTAGGTTATTTTTTGTCGATATGGTTAGACTGGTATGATATGTGACATGCTATGCACCACTCTGACAGATCATGAAGATCAGAATTGAGCCTGTACTTTTAAATGTTGGTGGTATTTGTAGATTGTTTTTTAAATTGCATTTGAATTTTTGTTATCCTTGGAAAATCAAGGGTTTCTAGTGGACTCCATAGTTTCGGTGAAAAAAATTAGTAAAATTGCTTCTTTCTTAGATAAAAAGGGAGTTGGTTATGATCATGTGGACTTGTTCTGACACTTCCTTCTTTTATTCTTGTGGTTTGCAACCTTCACGAAATCAGTCATATATCCCATTATGTGGGCTAGCTGTATGGATCTTTTCTTGCCATTTTGCTTTGTATAAAGCCTTTCATTAATAGAAAGGTCATTTGGTTTTTTTAATGTGTAGAACTCCAAAATCATGGGTGCCAAGTCTTACTATTCTCACATTCCATGTTACCACACTCTTCACTCCAAGCCTCCACATCTCATGTACAATCACTCAAAGTTTTAGAATTCAGCACAACACACTGAATGATGTGCAATCTTCTCATTAATAGCAACCTTTATATTAATATCAAGGACAACCTTTAGAATTATGCAAGATGTCCCATGTCTGGATTTTTACCTTTCTTCATCTAACTTTGATAATACCCCTTTTGACTTGTATAACGGTTGGCCTGATGTAAATATCTTCTTTATAGGAGTTTGTTAAGATGCTCATGCACTTGTTGGCATTAGCATGCAGGGAATTTCTCCTTTGCATTTTTTCATGTTAAAAAGAAAAAAAAGGATTAGTCTATGTAATTATTTATAGGAGATCATTTTCACTGGTCATTACAGACAAACTTTTAACTGATCTTACAATTTTCTCCATTGTGATTAAGATCCATGTGTAGCCTTCTTTCTGTGGGCTATGAATGAAGTAACTAGGATTAATTGTTCAAACAAATCTTAACAGGATTACTTCGTTTTTTTAATTTTTTTTTTCAACTTAATTTTTATTATGTGGTGGATGTGATATCTATTCTGAAATCTTGCACTGGCGTTGTCTCAAAATGTCTGTTTTAACTGTTTATTATTGTGAGACAGAGTTACAGCTGTTGATGGTCAATACCAGATTGGTATTTATTCTCTAGGACCAATTGGTTATGGTGAAGAAATCACCTTTGATTACAACTCTGTGACAGAGGTGTGCATCATGCCAAAGAAACATTTTGTCCTATTAAAGTATCTCAACTATTTAACACTTTCATTTGTTGCAGAGCAAGGAAGAATATGAATCCTCGGTTTGTTTGTGTGGTAGTCAAGTTTGCAGAGGCAGCTATCTGAATCTTTCAGGAGAAGGAGCATTTGAGAAGGTAATGCTGAAAATGTGCAATGATCCAGTTATGCCATTGATCAGATTTGAGGTGTCAATTGGCCATGCTTGGGCCAACGGGGTTCTTCTGCTATTGCCCGCATGCCACATATATATTTTTTTATAGATTTTCTAAAATGCATTTATCCCTTCAATTCATGCCAATGATCTATTGAGAGCGTTCGCTCATTTTGGATCTATGTTTTTATGGTGGGATTTAGATTGCAGTTATACCATGGGATTGCTACATGACATTCCATGTCTATGCAGTGATACGTCTATAAACTGGTTTTGATGGTTTGCTATCTTTTGTTTGTTCAACTGATTTGCTGTATGCATCAGGTTTTGAAGGATTGCCATGGACTGTTAGACCGTCATAAGCTAATGCTAGAGGCTTGTGATTCCAATTTTGTCTCCCAAGATGATTGTGATGACCTAGCAACGGCTGGTCTGGGACCTTGTTTGCTTGATGGATTACCTAATTGGCTTATTGCCTACTCAGCTCATCTGGTTGTATTTCTGTCTCACATATTTCTTTCCTATGTATATTGGCTTATTAGCTGACAATTGCTGTTCCAAATCATTGAAGGTGAGGTTTATCAACTTTGAGAGGAAAAAACTTCCGGATGAAATTTTAAAGCATAACCTAGAGGAAAAGAGGAAATTTTTTTCAGATATATGTCTTGAGGTTGAGAAGAATGATGCTGAGATACAGGTACATGCCAAAATCGAAGTTCTGTTCTACTGTTTATTCTGTCTGATTTCCTTCTGAGTGCTAACCCTTTCTTTGAATATATAGGCTGAGGGTGTATATAATGCAAGGCTTCAGAATATTGCACTCACTCTTAATAAGGTATTCTTCTTTGTTTTCTTTCATTGGTAAAATGCCACCTTTTCGTCCTATATTCATGTATATGTGTGTTCCATTGGTTGTTAATAAATCATTCCACGAGCTTAACCTACGGCCAAAGTGGTTACTTCCTTCCAAGATAAATTTTTAGGCTGTCTATTGTTGGAGGGGTTGAGAATGAGAGAGGAGGAAGGGACAGTGGGAGGAATCCTCTAAGGGGACGTAAAGGACATTCTTTCTCCTTGTTCTCTTTGAGGTATGAATGAGAAGGGCAAAGAAAAAGTCTATCTGAACCCTCATCTTCCTTGCCAAGTTCCTTGTTTTCATCCTATTGCCATTTCACCGGAACCTCCAACAGGCCCCTTTTCCCTTTTGGCAACCTTTCCACTTCCCAATCTAACAAGAGCATGTCAACCACCACCACCATCATCCCCAAGCACTGCATGCTTAGAATTTTGCTTTTCTTGGCAATAATGGGGCTGGTCGTGATCCCATCAATGAATTGGATTGTCAACTTGATGGAGAGCCAATACTAAATTTGACAAGATAGGCTTAGCTATTGTGCTGCACCGACGAATAGAGCAAAACGTGATCACACACAAAAAAGGGGCTTCCGACTGACTTGCACAGGGCTCTCCCATTTATCTCCTTCAAAAGAAATCATCAAATTTATCTTTTCCCTCATCTTTCTCTCCTATACCTCTTCTCTCTTTCCCTCAAAGGAAACATGTTGGTAGAGCAAATTCCAATTTATAGAAACATGGGACCAAATTTATACATCAATATGTGATTTGGGACAATGATTTTGTATTTTCTTCAATGATACTTTAATCTTTTCTGCGGACGAATGCCTAAGCAAATTATTGCTGGTTGATTAGAACTAATTCTATTAAATGCTGTTTCTATCTAAAATTTAATGCGGCTTCACGCATGACCTAGCCATTTTGGAAAACCCTTGGAACCTTTTGATCTTAGATTAGAGATCTTTGTTACAGTGTTGCTTGCTAGTTTTAGCTCTTAAGAAGTTCTATTTTAGTATGATCGTAGCATTTTGAAACTGATCTATGGTAGTGTCATTTCTACACATCAGAATCTAAGAACTCATAGGTGCCATCTTTCAGAGATTGCAACTCTTATCTCAGCTGTTAGTCTTCATGTTTTTTTTTTTTACCTCTCAAAGTGTTCTACAACACATTTGATCATTGTGGGGCTATGCAGGTAAAGTATGTTATGAGGTGTGCATTTAAGGATGCAAAGAAAGCTCCACCTCCGATTGAAAAGCTCTCGGCCGAAGGCATGGTTTCAGCCCTTTGGAAAGGGGAGGGTTCCTTGGTCGAGGACTTGCTACATTCCATGGCACCTCATGTAGAGCCAAACGTGCTTAGCGACCTAAAATCCAAGATTCAAGCCCATGATCCATCTGGTTCCGAAAACATCGAGAACGCAATCCGCAAGTCTTTATTATGGCAAGTCTTCCTGCACGATCAAATATTGTTTTCCTGATAACTTTGCCACACCTATTTCGTATTGAAGTACTTTCTTTTACCAGGTTGAGGGATGAGTTGCGAAATCTTCCATGTAGCAAGAAGTGTCGGCATGATGCTGCTGCAGACTTGATTCATATATATGCTTACACAAAGGTGTTCTTTAAGATCCGGGTAAGTAATCTACAAATGCTTCTACACATAATTAGAAAGGGCCATGTTTGACATTTAGAGGCACGAATGCAGGACTACAAGTCTGTTACATCTCCCCCAGTCTACATCAGCCCTCTGGATTTGGGTCCCAAATATGCCGATAAAATGGGGTCAGGTTTCCAGGAATTCTGCAAGACCTACGGCGAGAATTACTGCCTGGGCCAGTTGATCTATTGGTACAGCCAGATGAATGCTGACCCAGAGTGTCGACTAGCGAGAGCTCGCAAAGGTTGCTTGTTCCTGCCTGATATCTCTTCCTACTACACAAAGACCCAAAAGCCTTTGCGAGAACATTACAGCCTACGAACTGTGCGGTTTATGATGTCGCGGATGGTGAGTGCATTCCCTAGCACTGGTACTACATTTTCTCTGTTAAACTCCACAAGTTCTTCATCAAATAGTCTGACTATGAAAACTCCGTGATGGCGGTAACAGGAGAAAGAGCCACAAAGGCCATGGCCGAAAGATCGAATATGGCTTTTCAAGAGCAACCCTAAATTTTTTGGCAGTCCGATGCTGGATGCCGTCCTCAATAAGTGTCCCTTGGACAAGGAGATGATGCATTGGCTCAAGACCAGGCCGGCAGTGTTTCAAGGCTGACAGACCAAGCGTGCAGCAACAACATGCCAACACCATATCCCCCTCCATTCCTGGTGCGTCCATTGACCAAATTCTTTTGTTCTCTCTCACATAGAGCCCCCATCTTTTAGCCGTGGAGAGTTTGCCCTTTTGTTTGAAGCAGCATTTCCCCACATGTACAGCTTCACCAGCTTGTAATTTGTATTGATTATTTAGGATAGCTCATCATTGATCCAATGTAGAAAAAAAAAATCTCTTTTAAAAAAAAAAACCTCTTCCCTTTGCTAGTTTCTGGAGCTGCTGTGCTGACACATTGTACAGATATTGATGATATGTAGCATGCAATCACCATATGGCAAGTTCTTGTGCCTTGTTTCTTTCTGTAGTGACAGCTACTCTTTTGGCTTCAATACTAATGAGTGTTCCTTTTTTTACATTTTGTAGCCTCATTTACTATCTCTTAGGAAGCATTGCCCTGGATAGATCACACAGAACTGCATATACTTCCTCCTTGCAAGGATGTGAAGCATCTCCATTGACAAACTCATGAACACAACCATCCACCTCCACTGCACTCCTCCCAATCTCCTTCTCCATTCCTCTGCAGCTCATCAATCTCCTTACCAGTGATGCCTCATTCCACTTCCCCTCTGCTGCATATATGTTCGAAATCAGCACGTACACTCCCCCGTCGTCCGCCCTGACCTTCCTCAGCTGCTCGACTGCGGCCTCTGCTAGCTCAGTGCACCGATGGACTCGACAGGCTGCGAGAAGTGAACCCCAAATGCTTGCGGTTGGCTCCGTCGGCATCGTCTCGATCACTCGTCTAGCTTCGCGCAGCAGCCCTGCCTTGCCAAGGAGGTCCACCATGCAACCGTAATGCTCAGCCTTTGGCTCGATACTGAAATCGCTCCTCATCCTCTCAAAGATGCACCGTCCCTCGTCGACCAAACCAGCATGAGCACAAGCTGTTAGGGCAGCGACGAAAGTCAGGTCATCCATTGGAGGCCCTTCTTTCTCCATCTGGTGGAAAAGCTCGAGAGCTTCAGCTCCAAAACCATGGATGCCAAGTCCTACCATGCACACGTTCCATGTCACCACGCTCCTCTTAGGCATTCGGTCGAACATCAACCGGGCATGCTGCAAGTCCCCGCATCTCATGTACATGTCGACCAGCGCTGTCTCCGTGACAACGTCCAGCAATCGACTGTTCTTCTTCAGGTAGGAGTGTATCCATCGACCTTGATCAAGCGCACCCAACTGCGAACATGCGGAAATGACACCGACTGCGCAGACTTGATCAGCTCTGAACTCCCTCGACGAGCATCCGCTGGAAGAGATCCAAAGCTTGTTTTGGGTATCCACATCGCACGTAGCCATGGATAAGAATGCTCCAAGACACCACATTTCTTTGTGGCATTTCGTCGAACAGCTTTCTGGCAGGGCCTATCATGCCCACTCCCATATACCCATCGATCATGGAATTCCAGCAGGCTTTGTCTTTGTTGGGCATTTCATCGAACAGCTCTCGAGCGCGGCCGACATCCCCTGCCTTCTTCCCGTATCCGTCGATCAAGATCGTCCAGGAGAACGCATCCCTCTCCGGCATCGCGTCGAACAGCTTCCGAGCCTCCAATGTGTCCCCGCGATCCACATATCCAGCCATCAGAGAGTTCCACGACACCAAATCCTTGAACCGAGATCCATCGAACAGCTTACGAGCGGAGGCAATCTCTCCGCTCTTGCAGTAAAAGTTGATCAATCCGTTCGCCACGAAGGAGTCTTCGGCGAATCCTTCCTTGAGAGCGCTCCCGTGAACGGATCCCCCTTCGTCGATTCCGGGCACCGAGGCGCAGGCCTTGAGGACGAAGGGGTACGTGTAATGGTCGGCCAAGACGCGATTTTGACGCATCCGGGCGAAGGACAGAAGGGCCTTGATCGGGGTGGAGGATCGGGCATGGAAGCGGATGATGTTGTTCCAGGCGAAGGCGTTGGGGCGGGGAATATGGGAGAAGACGAGCTCGGCGTAGGAGGGCGGGATGCGGGGGGGAGAGGCGCTGCCGGGGAGCTCGCAGACGGCGTAAAGGAGGCGACTTGCTACCGAAGGACGGTGGAAGAGGGACGCGGCGACCAGCTGCGCGTGGATCTGGAGGAGTTGGGAGGCTGCGGCGGCTTTGTGAAGCAGGGAGAGGAGGTTGGAGAAGGATGCGGCCATGGCGCAGGGAAAGAGGATGCGGATTTTTTTAAAATACTCCTTACAAGTTTAGCATTCTCAAAATGCTCCTTTAGTAAAATATTAATAATTTGAGGATCATATAGTAAGAGTATCGAACCATTGAAAACAATCATTTCAAACTTTGCTTTTTACCCAAAAACCCGTTTTGTTTTTAAAATTTAAATATAACCAAATAAGTTTCACTCGAAAAAAAATAAAACATATATATAATTTGATAAATTAATTCAGTATTTTTATTTTTTTTTTAATTTAGAGTTTTAAAATTTAGAAATAAGATATATATATATATATATATATATTCATTTAATCTAAATATTATACATTAAATTTTGAATCCTAAATATTATAGCTTAAATTTTTTAAAAAAATTAAAAATTATACTTAAGTGTGTACGGGATGTGTAACATAAAATGTGCTATATATATATTATATAATTTGTATGACATCTTAGCATTGAATTATAATAAAATTATTTATTTTCAATAGATAAAAAGGAAAAAATGATAGGTATAATGGAGGTCTTAAGTAACCTTTAATAATAATTAAAATAAGAGTATTCATTTGATTTTTTTCAATTTTAAATAATATTTTCATTTTTACCTGATAATTTATATTTAGAGGAAATATTATTTTTCAGAGATAAATATTTGACTTGAAGAATTCAAAGAGATAAATATTCAATAACCAAAAAATGAAAGAAGGATTTTAAATATATAATTTTTAAAACTAATTAAGTTACAATATTTACTTATTTAATTATATATTAAATTTGTGAGCTGTCGCTCTCAACAGCAAATGTGTGCCAATAATTTATGAAATTTATTAAATACTAATAACCAAATTTATTATTATTATTCAATAACAAAGTCAAAGTTTATCATCTTAAATTTTTATAAATATGAAAATTAATCTTTTTCTTTTCTTTTATTTTTATTATTGGTCAACTAGTTGAAAAATAATTATAAGGACAAGTTTGCACGATTTATACTTCGAAGATTATACGCGCAAAATTGAAATTCGATATTTTAAAATTATATATAATTTTCAGGAAGAAAAAATAAAAATAAAAAATGCTACAAAGAATAGTTCTTAAGAATGGAGGGCGCGCGATCGCGACCGTCCATTTTGTCTTTAATATTCGTGGTGCATCACAGGTCCCCGCTTCGAGTTCAAAAAATTCGAAGCCAATCTCGATCGATCGCCGTCGAGGAGGAGCAGGAAGAAGACGGCGAGTTCCTCGGCGACATCGGCAAGAAAAAGGTACGATTTTTTTGGTCCTCGATCCTTCTTCCCCTTCCTCCTGCCTTTCCAGTCGTCGAAGTGACGGCTCGCGACTCTCCTCCCTCTTGCCTTTCGTTCCACTCCATCCTGCAGCCACCCCACCTCACCCGATAGCTCCACCTCCCACCTTAAAAAAAGTCCTGCCTTTACCTTTTTTTCGGAAGATCCGACTCCTTTCCGCTCGTATCCATGCCCTCCTGTGGGTAATCTATGGAATGCCCTCGGACAATGTGAGATCCTTCCTGTTTGGTAGATCCCTGCTGCGCTTCAGGGTTGTTTTCTAGGGATTTAGCTCGATCCACAGAGAGAGTAGTATCGGGGCGTCTTGGAGAAATGGTGGGCTCTGCGGGCAAGGGTCTGGCGGCGCGGCAGGTGCTGTCGTGCGTCAGTGACTCTCCCAACTCTGGCGGAGTGTGCGAGCTGGCGGCCGCTGCGCCGAGCTCAGATGCTGGAAGCACGGATGGTGTCGTGTTCGGGTCGAGGGAGGACGTGGAGAGACTTCTGGCCGAGAAGATGAAGGGCAAGAACAAGCACGACTACAAGGTGATAACTTTCCTTGTTGAGGTTTTCAGTTGATTTTCTACTGCTTTTGCATAATTTTTTTGTTTATCTCGGCGATTCCTCAGGGAAAGAGCGAGAAGATGATGGAATATATCAAAAAGCTTCGGATTTGCATCAGAAGGTACATGGAGCTGGAAGATGGGTACACTGAGGAGCAGGAGAAGCTTAGAAATTCGTTGGAGATTGAAGAGAAAAGGCATGATGAGATTGGTATTTACCGTTTTTAATCTTTAACTTGAATGAGATCAAACAAAATTTCATTTTGATTTGGTTATGTGAAGTGTTATCGATGGTTCAATTAATATCTCATTTTTCATAGAGTTCCAGATGAGGTCTAAAATTGAAGACTTAGATGCAACCACATGGGAGCTTCAAGGCCAAAATTTATTTTTGCAAGAGCAGGTCAAGAAGGAGGAATCTGATAAATTGGTGAGAACCTTGAATACTCTCATGCCTACTAGCTGATTGATGTTCTTGTGCCTAACAAGATCTAAAAAACTTGCACAGGCTGCTATCGAATCTCATGAGAATGAAAGGCACACAAGAATTGAAGTTGAGAATTCCCTAGAAACTCTAGCTGCAGAGTTTGAAACAGTTTCTCAAGAGAAGGAATGTATGAGTGACCAGGTACGTGTTATATTTCATTTCAATAATTCTTTTGGTGATCTTTATTAACATTTCTCTCTTGTATATTATTTTTCCAGTTAAAAATATTACAAGAAACTAATAGAAGATTACAAGAGTACAATACCAGTTTACAGCATTACAACAGTAATCTTCAGAACGAGGCCAACAAAAATGGTGAAACAATCTCAAGGCTTCAGAAGGAAAAAAGTGCTCTAATGGAAAGCCTGGCTAGTACAAGGGACCATACCAACTCCCTGAAAAATCAGTTGGATGTGTCCAGGGTTTGTTGTCTACCTAATATACACTTTATTACGTTAGATGTCCTTGCTTACTGTCTCAATATATTGCCTTCTTTCCTTTAACAACACTTTTCTAATTACATGAGCTACTAGTGTAGTGGTTAAAGTAGTAGCTTGCTTGTCAAGTCTTTTATCTTCTGATTATTGGATCCAAAGGATGCAACAACTCATCTTTATCACATCCTTCCACAGCTAATCATTTGGCATGAGTTCTCTAATCTGATTATGGACTATCTTAGTATCTTATGCCTTATTGTGGAAACAATTTCTCCTTTGCATACACCTTCCGCTTAGTATTAACAACTTTTCAACAACTTCAAGGAATGAGTAAATTTTCAAAAATAACAAATTTGAGGTGATACTTTAGCAAACTTCATTTGAGCATTATTTTGTACAAGTACAATCACTAACATTTCACATTCATGCTTGTTTATAGTCACAAAAATGTGCTTGCTTTTGGTTCTATAGCTGTTGGGGTAGTTGTAGGTTGACAGCATTGCCCATCTTTGTAATAATTTGTCTGTTTGTTTTTTGCCTCAGTCATCTCAGCAAGACGCCATTAAACAGAATGAAGAGTTAAAGAAGGATGTCAACTTCCTCAGAACTGAACTGCAGCTAGTACGTGATGAGCGTGATCATTTATTACCACAAGTGAAAAACTTGACGATAGAAGTTGATAATTACAAGGAATTCGCTGGCAAATCATCCAAAGATTTGGATAGTATATCCACAAAGATTATTGCATTGGAGGTTTGTTTTCAAATGAGGCAATCTCATCACGAAACCTGCTTCTTTTACAGATTGGCTCTTTATTACTTACAGGAAACATGTGCTTCGCAAAGAGAACAAATACTATTGTTGCAGCATCAGCTTGCCGCTTCCCGTGATATGCTTAAGGTCAGTGACTCTTAATACTATATATATATACATATAGCCAATAACTCCAGATTGTATACCATCAAACTCCATGTAGTTTGAATTAGTTTCTGACATTTTGCTGCTTTTATAGAGAGCTGACTTGGCGACCATTGAGACAATGACAGAATATGAAGATCAGAAGAGAATTATAAAGGATTTGCAAGATCGTCTTGCAGATGCAGAATGCCAGATAGTTGATGCTGAAAAATTGCGAAAAAAGTTGCATAACACCATATTGGTATTGATGTCACTTCACTATGTGTATTCATTGTCAAAAATAATCTAATTGATCATGAACTTCTTGTAACACTTCATGAGAACCTCATTACAACAGGAACTTAAAGGAAATATTCGAGTGTTCTGTAGAGTTCGCCCTCTTTTACCTCCTACTTGCTCAAATGGCACAGATGGAGCTGTTGTTTCTTATCCAACATCCCTTGAGTTTCTTGGGCGTGGTATTGACTTGGCACAAAATGGTATGTCAATGTGTGTTTTCTTTCCACAGGATTCTTACACTGACAGAGAGAGTGTTCTATAATATGCAATGTCCACTCTAATACAAGATATTTTCTCGACCAATGCAATGACGAACAGCCCAGGTGTACTCCTTTGCTTTTGACCAAGTGTTCAATCATGAAGCTTCACAAGAAGATGTATTTGTAGAAATCTCACAGCTGGTTCAAAGTGCACTAGATGGCTATAAGGTGCTTTATTTGATCTTCGAACTTTATTGCTTCTAGAATCATTGTGATACAAAGTTTGGTTTATCTAAAGCACTTCAATTTGGTCCTCTTTTTTTTTTTTTTTACTTTTTAGAGATGCTTCTCTTGTTTCTTGTCACAAAGAATTTTTGTATGATGATTTCATGTTTTTAGAAAGATAGCATTGTCCTTTTAGGTTTGCATATTTGCATATGGGCAAACTGGTTCTGGGAAAACCTACACCATGATGGGGAATCCTGAATGTGCTGATCAGAGTGGCCTTATACCAAGGTCACTGGAGCAAATATTCCAAAGTAGTCAATCGTTAATGTGTCAGGGTTGGAAATACAAAATGCAAGTAAGTTTATGGTTCCTATTTGTCCTAATGCTTGCTCAGTTCATCTTCTTAGCTTGATTTACTTCAGAATTTTCTATTTCATAGGCATCTACTCTTGAAATATACAACGAGACGATTCGTGATTTACTATCACCAATTCGCGGTAGTAGTCTAGAAGCAAATGGTAGCAAGCAATACACGATCAAGCATGATTTAAATGGCAATACAGTTGTATCAGATCTTACTATAGTAGATGTTTGCAGCATGGAAGAAGTCTCATTCCTCCTACAACAAGCTGCGCAGAGCAGGTAAAGTTAGGATCGTCTTAAAACTAGTTCGTTTATCTTTTGCATGGTTTTCTTTTGCGTAAATTCAATCATCCATTGGACTTCCTGTATTGCTTATTCTGGCTTGCTTGAACACATGCATTTCATGTATTTATAGACTCCACGCAAAAAACCTTAAACATGACTAAATATTATCACCTAGTTTCTTTGAAAATAGTGATTGCTAAAGTGAAATTCAAGCCTGAGAAATTCAGTGAATTCTGTGAGTAGGTCTGTCGGCAGGACCCAAATGAATGATCAATCTTCAAGAAGCCACTTTGTCTTCACTTTAAGGATCTTTGGTGTTAATGAGGTTGGAGATCTTAACTATAAGCTCCATAAGAGGTTAGTTTTGTTTTGAACTCTGAAGCTAAGCGATAATTATCGACTTCAGAATACAGAACAGCAGGTTCAAGGGGTGCTTAACTTAATTGATCTTGCGGGAAGTGAGCGGCTAGCTAAAAGTGGCTCTACCGGGGATCGCCTCAAGGAAACTCAGGTAGATATATATCTTCATGCTGACTGAATTATAGAGAGTAACTTGAATGCTTACTTGCCTTTTATCTCATTGTTTCAGGCCATCAACAAAAGTTTATCAGCCTTAAGTGATGTAATATATGCAATTGCGAAGAAAGATGACCATGTACCTTTCAGGAACTCTAAGCTAACTTACCTTCTACAGGTAAGTATCATTATACATTTTCGACCGAACAATCTTATCTGCTTTGAGGTCAAGTTACTTCAATTGGATAAGCTGTTTGCCTGATCAACACTTTGTTCATTGATAGCCATGCCTCGGTGGGGATTCAAAGACTTTAATGTTCGTCAACATTTCACCAGAGGCATCATCAGCTGGTGAATCTCTTTGCTCACTTCGCTTTGCTGCCAGGGTCAACTCGTGTGAGATTGGCATTCCTCGACGCCAAACACTTACATACTCATGACTGGGTGTTCAAGCAGACTAGCAAGAAATGTTCAATGCCTGCTAACTGCTGTTACTGTCGTTACACGATACGCAATTCAACTTCTAACATTGTTTTTATGCTCACTTGTATAGTTTGAAACCAGACTTACATATTGGAGTTGAATCTGTAATTTGTGATCAGATAATCTTTTCATCTTGCTGAAAGTATTTGCCATAGTTGATTGTGTGTGACATTCTGCCAGTTGACTTTTATGCTTGTTTATGTTCTAGTTAGAAGATAATCTGTATGATGTTATGAAGTTGACTTTTGTGAAGAATGAAATTGTTTGTTCTAGACTTGTTCATTCCATGGAAGATTGTGATGAGCAAATTACTTATTCAATCTTGTTTCACAGCATTGATTTCTTAAGAACTGTTTATGATGGCACAATTCTTTCTGATCTCACCTGAAGAACTGGTCTTCACTCGGATGCTGCCCATCCTCTCCATTGACAATGCAAATTGGCTGAAGAACCTCTCTGGGGGGCCTTCCGCGAGACTCGTAACGGCTTCTCGGGTTGCCTTATTAGTCATCAGAGCTGCATCTGATCCAAGAAGGCCTCTTCGCTTCAGCACATTCCGGTAGTACCCTACATCAAATGTTCTGAAACTTCCTGGATCCATTTCGATGATTGTTGTGTTGCCATTCGATAACTTGCACTTGTTCTGCTTCAGGTTTGCGGCATAGAGGCTGTCCATGGAAGGATCTTGGTCTCCTTTGCCGGAGAAGTTGTAAAGCCGGTCGTGGATCGATTGGCAATGAGCAATTCCGATCGTGTGGGCTCCTGAAGTACCAGCAAAATGACTTGTAAGTTCAATTGTTCAATGTGCTTTGTTTTTCAGCAAGAGAAAGATACAAACTTTTCCTACATTTTGATTGTTCCATGTGTGTGTGTTTTCAGCAAGTCAAAGATTCAACTAAGCGGTACAAGCCAATAATTACTTTGTCAAAATTTTGCATAGGACTATAAATGAACCGAACGTTTATGAACAAGCTTGGTGTTTGACTTGGTAAGAGCCTGTTTATATTCGTTCAATACATACAAGATTAAACACATATGTGTTCAACTTGTTAATGTTCGTAAACAATGTTTGTGAACAACGTTCACAAACAATGTTCGTGAATCAAATTCATCAATAAAACTTTTATCAACATGCTAAATAAATAAACTTTCAAAATGAATAAATAAATTTATATTATCAAGCTCAATAATCAATGAAATAAGTTTAAAATATAAAAGTTTCAAACAATCAAACAAGCTTAAATTGAGAACTTGATAACATCTAAATGAATCAAGCTCAAGCCAAGTTTGAACCAAGCTCAAGCTTAAATAATCATTTCAACGGCTTGGTTCATTTTAGGCTTAATTTGGTTTGGCTTGGTTACCTTATCAAACAAGCATGAACACTATAAAACTTGGCTCAGCTTGGCTTGTTTTGTTGCACTTAAACATTGAGGTAATTTGTCAATTTTAAACTGAAAGAATGTCTCACATATTTGTCATGTTGTAACTCACCAGATAATAGAACAAGGTCTGTAACATCTAGTCCTTTCTTGTTAAAAGAATTCAGCAATGTGCTGAAATTAGATGTGGGAGATGGAATCTCCGACGATGCTTCTGACAACTTTGATACTCGACCATCGCGTCGGCCAGTAGGGACTCTCCAAAATGGTCCTCCCTATCGTCAAATAAGTCATCTGATTAAACCATTTCTTATTTCTATGAAAACTTGTTGCATTCTTTTTTTTTTCATTCAAAGTTTCAATATGATGTATCACATAGACAGACAGACTTACTATAATTCCAACCGCATCTCGAGCAGCCAATGCAAGAATGTCGGCACACGAAACGACTCCCGGGCATTCTTCTTCGACCGAGCTCTTCAATCTATCAATGAAGTCGAATCCACGAAGTGTTTCGTTCGGGATAGCTGCCTTCTCCGCTTGGTTCCTTCTGGTTGAATTGATGAGTATCGAACCATCACACCCCTATAAAAGCAATCAAAACACGATGATCATCGAAAGCAAAACAACAACTTATCGAAAGAGGTGAGTCGATACACGATACACACCCTAACAAAGCAGTCATGGAAGTGCATTCTAAGAAGAGAGGCAGCCAAAGAGGGTGCATTGGAGATGTGCTCCCTAACAAAGTCTTGGATCATCATCTCAGCTCGCGGGCAACTATCGGCATAGAAATCGATCTCTAAATCGGCTTGCACACAGCTCAGGAGGCCCAAAATTATCGGTATCGCAGAGACCGAAAATCTCATGTTCCTTGTTGTTGCAGATGCAAAACAAAACTGTCATAGGATGGCACTGGTTTTTGCTGCTGCAGCATCAAATCTAATGGCCTCCAAGTTATACCAAACTCTAAACTTTGAGGAAACTTCATACTCTTTAATAAGCTAAAAGAAAAAGAGCATATGTTCTATCTTTCTAAAGGCCATGAAATTATGCAAGAATCTTTGGATTGAGATTAAAATGGATAGTATGCAGTGATCATTTCTAATCATTGCTTAAAAATGTTGTTTCACAAAGTTGGAGAGAAAATTGGTATTATTTTTCTTCTTTTACAAAGGTTAATTGGGTTGTGTGTGCGCATGGAAAAGTATCTGATCCTCTTTTTCTTCTCAAAGAGAGTAAAGTAGGAATAAATGAATGCATGGGGTTTCTTTTCATTGGAATAAAAGTAAATTCCTTTCTTAGAACTTGTCCAATCCTCAATATTTCATTGTTTAGTAGTAAAATATGTATTTTCAGAGCATAGTTGAGTTGGTTACTACGGAACAGACTTATTGAAGTGGACAAGGATCAAATTTTAACGAAGTCGAGAAAATGCCTCCTCCGTAATGGCCAACTATAATTTTTTGATTTACTTTCTCACAAATGATCATAAGATAAATCGTGTGAGATCATTAAAGTGACAGATTCCACACTGTAGTAAAATACATAGAAGAAGAGATTTGAGAATTTCAATCTAAGTATTAATGAATATTTTAAAAGTTGATTTTTAAATATATATATATATATAAATTGTACTTTAAATTTATAATCATGAAGAAACTTATTATTTTCTTTTCAATGAGGTAGATTGATACTTTAATTATATGGAAGTTTAATTATATTATATGGAAGGTAAAACCTAAATACTTTGATTATATTATATGGAAGTTTAATTATTTAAATTAATTATAATAATTTTTTATCATCAATTTTATTTCTCAAAATATAAAAATAAAAAAATAGAAAATAAAAATAATATTTTTTTTATTTATGTTGTCAAAAGAACATTCCTCTTTTAAAAATTATCAAAATAATACCCCATCATAATTTAATAATTTGTATTTTTACAATTAAACTGACCAAAAACCAGAAAAATATTTTAAATATAACATAAAAGGTGAGGGTGTAGATAGAAAAAGAGTTTGTAGAGATTGATATTCTTTAATTGGTTTTCATACCACTCACTTCAAACAAGACTAATTTTTATTTAAAAAAAAGCTAATAATAAACATCCACTTTATTCTTTCAATTTTCAAACTCTATTTTCAAGAACAAAAATCTAAAACTAGACAATTTTCAATTACAAACAAAGTTAGTATCTGATCTGTGACCAACTTGACATGAATTGTAAGCCACTCAGGAACTTATGATCAAATAGCAACACTCGAACATAAATTATCATTACTGAAGCAGTCAAATCTCATTTATTTGTGGAAACATCCAACAAGTCGCCAAAGATCCAAAATATTGCTACTAGTCTACTACAGAACAGTCAAAATCCAATATATTGCAGGTCTTCTTCTAAAGCCTCTTGGATCCAAATAAAAATCAACCAAGTAGTTTACTTGATCTTCTTCTTGGGCCTCAACTGCAAATTGAGAAACAGCAGGAAATAGCTTAAATATCAAGGCATTTTGATCGACAAATTAATAAAAATAACAGAAACATAAATATTGCCTGATTGCTGTGGCCACACTTCTTTTTCCGGCAATTGACTGCCCTTGGATGCAGACGTGCATAACACCTGATGAGATGATGAGATGGTTTGGTTACCAACAGTGGTCTTATAAACAAAAGATTTAAGGGTAGAGATAGTACAACCCACAATTAAATGAATAGAGCATAATGAGAAATATATATGACATCAAACATAAATTTATGTAGTTTCATGTAGTGACTGAACAAAGAAACTTGCAGAGTATCGATTCAAATAAAATCCATACTGTAATCAGCAAATTACAGTACTTCAAGGAATCACCAAATTGAGGAAAACATGAGAAGTTTTTAAAATTTCACAGTTGGTATGGCATTTGGCAGGTCAGAATATTAATATGCCTCAAAAGTTCAGCTCATTAGAAAAAGAGTTCCTTAGCACATCTAATTGATTCATCACCCCTGCCAATTAGCACTGTTCAGTTTCGATATTTTCCATATAGAACATACAATTGAGGTAAATCAAGTGAAAAAAAAAACATATTTTAAACTTGCTTTTGTTTGCGATCAGATCCTACAAGCTATGTCTTCAATTTGACCAAACTGAACGATCTTTGCCAATTTACTCGGCCTGTTCTTTCTTAGAAAGAATAAACTTTTCATAGAAATGGGTCGATATAAACTCATATGTAGATGGTTTCTCTTTTATAAACATGTAATGTATGGATAGATCTTCAACATTTGATAGAAACGTTATCAAAATATCTTCTAAAAAGAACTATAGAGTACACATATATAGGGCTCTAACAAGTGCATTTACTACAAAATGCATGTAAAGGATTAGGGCTTAATGTTTTGCATGTTACACCCGCGAAAATCAACTGCGAATAAATTCAAGGCAGCTGACAAAGTAAAGGAGTGTCAATCTTCGGCCCTATGGCAGCCTCTACTGCACGATAAGGATTGGAGGATTTAAATCATAGTTCCATCCAAAACAACATTAATCAGCATTCAACGAACCAATATGGAATCACACAGGCTCATAAACACAATCAAGAGAAACAAAGCACGAAAAAGAAATATCAAACATTTAAACAAAACAATAAAATGAGGAAATTGCAAGCTTACTTTCTGCAGATCATCTTCTCTTGGTTGTACTTCCTAGCAAGTGCCATGAGAGAAGGCTCAATGATTCCACCTCTCAGTCTCAGTACAAGATGCAGTGTAGACTCTAAAACCCAGAAAACAACCCATGTAACTCGTCGTATTACGAAAAAAGTATGCAAATCCAAGTAAAGATCATAAAAAGCGAACCTTTCTGGATGTTGTAATCAGCGAGGGTCCGCCCGTCCTCGAGCTGCTTACCAGCAAAGATCAGCCTCTGCTGGTCCGGCGGGATCCCTAGAATCACGATAAAATGAGAAACAACTATCGAAATGGATCAACTAAGTCAAGCAGACGGATCCAGAGACGAACACCTTCCTTGTCTTGGATCTTGGCCTTGACATTGTCGATGGTGTCGCTGCTCTCGACCTCTAGAGTGATGGTCTTGCCCGTGAGGGTCTTCACGAAGATCTGCATCGCGCCGGCTTTCCTCGATCGCCTTCTTTCTTCGACGCCACCACCAAAACCCTAACCTTCGAGCCTTTATATAGTGTTCTTAGTTGGGCTCACTGACTAAAATACCCTTTAAAGGCCTGATAGAGTCCGATTCAATTGGGCCGCCGGCCCAAAAACTAAACGGGTACGGATTCAAGTTAAAAAATATCCAAACCCGTTCTTTTATTCACTTCTTTTGTGTTCTTCCTCGGTGAGTCCTGAACTTTCTCAACCTCAAATCCCTCGTTCTGGATCGTTTCCGACGCGCGCGGTGATCGTCGAGGTAGAAATCTGCAGTCTTTTGCTCTTCCATAGGTTTTAATTTGATTACTTTCCTAGTGAGATCGATTAGATAGTAGCAGAAGAAGGATTCCAAATCCTCTTACTTCAGAAGTATTTGCAATTTTTTTTTTGTTTCATTCTGATTGATTGAGGAATTTAAAATGAAAAAGACAAACATCTTTTTTTTTTCAGTTATTTCATCTGCTTGATCCACATTTCCCATTCGTCGGTAGTTCTTGTGCGATCGGCCACTTAGGGCACCCGAGCCGTCACCCTCAACAAATAAAGTTACTAACTTTCTATTTGAATCATCCATTGGAAGCTTGAAAATTCATCCAGTGAGCGAATTGGCTACAGAAATCTTTAATATCAGTTACAGTTTATTATTTTGACATGACATACTTTCCCCCAAAACATGAGAGATTGTTGAACATAGAGCGCTCACATTCTGCAAATGCTTGAATTTCCTTTTGCAGATACCTTATTCTTTTCTAAGAATATAGCTTTTTTGTTGGACAACTGGCTACTACAAATAGAAAGCTTAAGAACTCTTGATCGGATTGCCGGCTTTTATGCAGATGAGGATGAATGACCATCATCTGAAGGAAATGAACCTTTAGGCTGTTTATCACTCTGATTCTTCTTGATCACTATCTCAAGCTCTTCTTCCTTCATATCGGCAAACTGAATCAAATGTTTAATGCTCTTTAACCTGCCGAGATCTCGATGGCTTGCTGGACTTGTCTCTTCTTTGATAATTTCAACTTCTGTGCTTCTGTACCTGGCATACTGGTAGCACAATTTTATGCAGAATAGAACAAGGGCAAGACCACAAACGATACCACATATGAGGAAGAGACCCCAGAAACTACTGAGACTTAGACGGTTCGCTTCTATGTCAGCACCTCCATAAGCACATCTGCCACGCAATAACCATTTATCATGGATTCGCTGGAGTTCACCATCTTCAGACAATGATAGAATTGCAGTAGATAAATCAACTGCAAGAGGAGAGTCCCTTTGGAAAGCCTATTAAGCAGGAAGTGTGTTACCATATTAAAATTGACAAGATATATCAGCAGATAGAAAAGACAATGCAATTGAGATGCTATTTTGTAGATAGTATCTCAAAGAAAAGAAAAGATGAATTAGAAATTTCTATGAATGATTCATTTTGATGTTAAAGGTAGCAATGCATGCATTATTCAATCGAGGAACTTACAAATCCCCATCCATTTTTTGTGAATTCTTGGCCCACTATCCTGAACTGGCAGTAGGTGGACAAGAACACCTCAACGTATGGAACCTCATCGACTATGGCTGCAACACCTCCACCCTTTGGTCCAAGCTCGAGCGCCCTAGCATATTGTTCAGGGGAGTTCAAAGGTACAAGCCTGGACTCAGCAATATTGAGCTCTTCTATCATATAGTTTCTTGAAAACTTTCCTTCCTGGTAGCCGATAGGTTCAGAGCTCGAGAGCAAGCTATCAAGCCCTGTGATCCCTGATGAAAGCTGTTGAACAGTGAGGATGGATGTCAAGCTTGCTGTGTAGCTTGAAGTGATGATCAGGACTACAAACATCCACACTATCAGCACAAAGCGGCCCAGCGTACTAACTGTGTTCTCTCCTGAACAATTTCCAGACATAAAATGAACTAAATCATAAAGATGGATGAATCAATTGTGTGGGCTATCGAATGGAAAGATCACTTACTGTGGGCAAAAAACATTGTTGAGAAGCTAAACCTGCAAGTGTACAGGTCAGTATCAGATGACTCATATACCATGCAATTACCTTAAAGAAAATAGCTAACAGAACTTTATATGAAACAATGAAACATGCTTTTTACAAATGGACTGTGCTCTATGTTAGATCTTTCAAAAGTTCTTTTACTGAGTAGCTGATAAATTTTATCATATACATGGTCAGTCAGCAGACATATTGAATAGCAATATAAAAACATGACAATAATTGAACTCTTATGTGGTGAACTTATGATAGATGACCTCCAACTAGCTAATTATGTATATATATATATATATATATATAAACGGCTCAAACAGATAGTGTATCACTAAAAGTGTCAATTTTTCGAACTAATGTTGTTGCATTAGATGTGTAGCAAATTAGTGACACTTACCAGAACATTGTTGCTATCTGTCTTCTAGGTTTCCCTCGGAACTCAGGGTTGATTCGATGTTCAAGAATCCAAACAACAACCCCTACAACAAAGAAGAAAGCTCCTGTGGCACACCACATTTCAACTGTGAATGGCTTCATGAAAGCCCAAGCACTCGAGCTCTCCTCCCTAACCCGGGTAACTATTACAAGTCCTGATTCAGCATATGGCTGTGTGAAATCCACAAGTCTTGTCCTGTTCCTCACAATGGCCAGATCCCCCACCACAGCATCAAGTTCCTAAAAATAGAGTGTGTTCAGCAACCATGCCGCTGATGGATCATAACAAAAGGGAAGTTACAAGATTAAAAACTATAAGAAACTCTCACATTTCTAGCAACCATTCTGACAAGCTCGTCGTAGTTTGGATTCTTGGAGCCATCTCCGATGAGGATGAACTTGGATGGAACCGGGTAAGGCAGCCGTTTAATCGCGGCATTAAATACTTCAATGCAGAGCCCACTTAGATTGTCAGGGTCTGAATTGTTAGTAATGAACTGCTTGAAGCTAACTTTGTTGGGCACACCAATTCTCAAAGACTTGCCATTGTTGGGGAACACCCACCCACGGGGCTGCGCTGTGATCTGGCCGGGCCACACCACGGCATAGAGTTTCTGCGTGCCATCATTGGAGAAATTCTGTGGTTGCTTGTACAGAATCTCAGGAGCAACAACTGATAGCCTAGAGTAGTTTGACCAATACCCGATCAACCGTGACCCTGTTCCTCCTACATTAAGGATGTCATAAGCTGGTTCAACCAAGTTGCGGTCCGAGTCAAACTCGATCCGACCGATCAAGCCGGTAAAGTTGGTGACCAGCAGCTGCCGAAGCAACTGCTCACCGCCGGTGAAGACTTTGAGCGTCGAAAGGCGAAGAGTGCTTCCCTTTGCATCTTGCAAGCGAGGGTCATCTGTAAAATTGATTGTTCCACCTGAATTCAGAAATTGATCAATGGCTCGAGCTGTTAACCAGATCGAGTCATAAGCATATCGACCATAACTGATAAGAAATCTCTTCCTTGGATCAGGTTGTATTGTGTGCTGGCGGAGCATGATGACTCCTTCCACAAGGCTCAGTGTGCTGGAATCAACGTCACTAATTGAGTCCAAGTTAGAAGAAAGCCAATCTGTAGCAATCCATACATAGCCAGCAGCCATCATGCCAAGGTCCTTTGCAAGGGAGAACACATTTAGACCAGAGTCTGGGTTGACATGGACCACATAGACCCGAGACTCCATCATGTTGACCTGGACCAGGAGGTTGTTGATCACAGTGGAGTCCGCATGTGGTGGGAAGCCAGCCTTGTACCCGATCTTGGATCGCTTTTTGGCAAGCGCATCGCCGAGGGCAGTGATGCCGCCGCGGCCATAGTCATCATCGACAAAGATGGCTGTCACCTCACGCCACCCGAAGTGTTCAACAAGGTCGGCAATGGCGTTCATCTGGAAGGCATCACTGTGGGTGGCACGGATGAAGTATGGGTACTCTAGGGGGGAGAGGGTTGGGTCGGTGGCGGCAAACGACACCAACGGGATGTGGAGCTCATTGACAACATGGGAGATGACATGACCGATGCCAGAGGACTGTGGCCCAACGACCGCGATCACATGCTTCTCCATCAGTTGCAAGGCTGCAAGGAGATTCAATTGAATAAGAAAACCAATTGTGAAGCTAAAAACACAGCTATTCATCATTAGTTCACCTTCCATTGTGCCGACAAAGCCACTGCAATTAGTATCTTGTGGGATGACATTGAGTTTGATCCCTGCAAGGATTGTTGAGTCCCTATTGACATCCTCCACAGCTTGCTTAATTGCAGCCATTGCAGCTCTTCCAATGATGGAATTGAAAGTGAGCAGAGCACCAATGTTGACCTCACTTGGCTTGGAACCAGCAGCAGCAGCAGCAGTCTGTGCCATTGTTCCATTTAACCCAAGCATGAAGTAGAACCAAGCAACCAGCAGTGGTGGAGCCAAGCCCATACTACCTTGCTGCACAAAGTTCAATGCAAATAATAAGGTACGATTGGTAATGAGAGAAAAAAAAAAAGAGAGAACTTTATTAGAGGCCATGAAACCTGGTTTGATTGGAAGAGAGTGAAGGTTGTGAGACCAAAGGCTGAAGTAAAGAATTCAATGCCTGCTTGCCCTGTTATATGCTGCACTGCTTCAGAGAATCAGAATCACCTTTATAAGCTTGGCAAAGAAGGAAAGAAGTTGTCTGAGCTTCAAGAAGAAGATTTTTTTCTTCTTTGTTATTATGTTTGAGCTTCAAGAAGAAGAAGTTGCTTGTGCCAGGGCAAAATTATTGGCAACAGTTACTGTGTTTTTGTTGTTACTGTTGTTGGGATGAATTGGTGATCAGAATTGGTCTGCGAAGGAAAACTCGTACGAGAATGGGCTCGATGGAATCCAACATGAATGCATCAGTGCAAGTTAGAAGTGAAAGATGGTTGATTAAATGAACTACTGTCAGTTTATCGCTACCGATAAACTTCAGAGTGTTTGTGGTGATAGAGTACCACATATATGTTGGTGACTTTGAAAGGTTGGTTCTTGGGGTTGTTAAGGTAACAAAGTGATACTGATGTTATTCATTTGTTGTACCTAGAGGAGGGTTTTGGGAAAAGCATAAAAAAACTCTACAATTCGATACATGTTTGCTTATTCTTTTGCACGATTATTGGTTACTTTAGTGTTCACTTGTCAACAATAATCACGAGTGCACTCAAACTATGTAGTAGTTAGTTGATTGTTCATGGTCACTAGTTGAGTTCCACATTCTTAGTGCACTCATATCAAGCTACATATCAAGTCTTGACTAGTTAGGACTCGCCGATAGAGGCTAGTTTCGAGAATCATCTTTAACTCCACAATGCGGTTATGCTCACAAAGTTACTCGTCTAATTTTGAGAAACAAAATATAGCCGAAACACGCGAGAAGTGTGGAACAAAAATAGAGAATATTTATACTTGTTGGGGAATTTATAGTTATTTTCAAGTATATATTCTCATTTAATGGGTGTCAAAAGAGAAGAAGAAGAAGAAGAATAACATGCCATTGGATTAGACAAGAAAGCGATCACCATTTTGCTAAGTGATGCATGTTTAATGGACAAGAGAAGATTTGCGTGTTTCAATTTCAACTCCATGCTAATTTAACAAGAAATAAAATTAAATATGAAATTTAAATGAAACTAAATGGAGGTCCAAATAGATTGTTTGAGGGTAGAGGTGAAATTAAAAATTCTAAACTAATAAAACTATTATACAAATTTAATTTTGTGTACCGAAATTTTCATATATTAAACTTTATTAAATTTGTATTATTTGTATAGGTTTTTAAATTTACTATCATTTTTCATTCTTAAAATATAAATTTATCCAACTATTTAAATTAAAATTTTAAAATATGTATTCTAAATTCAAAGGAATAAAAGAGATATTTTAATGATTTTACAGATTTAGAATAACTATATATTTTTTTAAAAAATTCAGAGAGAGAGAGAGAGAAAAGATATTTCGACTATAATATATAGTACAAAACATGTGTGACATGCTTTTTTTTTTTGTTATCATATTTTTGTTTCTTTTGCCTTTGAAGATTCTCACAGCACAAGGAATTAAATAACAAAAATTTAAATAGAATCTAATTCTAATTATTGATGTTGAAAATCTTTTGCCTTTGAAGATTCTCACAGCACAAGGAATTAAATAACAAAAATTTAAATAGAATCTAATTCTAGTTCTTGATGTTGAAAATCACACACGCGCATATATATAAATGGTAGTTTGAGGTGCCTTTCGTAATAAACAAAGTGAGATGCCCCCACCAAGTTGACTCAATCCCAAGGTTGCACAAGAGCTAGTGTCAAAAATGAACCCGATGAATCGATTCAAAAATTATTGAATTAAAATTGAAGATTTTTGGATTTAGATCCGATTTGGGTTAATGATTTTGAATTGGATTGGATTCCGTTCAAATTGACAATAATGAAACATTATCAAATTTTATTTTAAAAATTAAAATATTTTAACATAATATTAATGCGATAATAATAAAATATTAAGATAAAAATAAAAAATTATCAAAGAAAATAACAACAAAAAAAAAATCAGAGTTATTCATGTTGGTAAGATTTGCGAATTCAAATTCAAATTGAAGATTTTCGAATTAAGATTTTTTACATATCCTTATTTCTACCTGATCCCAACCTACAAAATTGACACCCCTAACTAAAACCCTATCATACAATAGCTTCTTCAAAGACTAAATTACGAAGAAAGCACTTTGAAACATAATAGCTACACTAAGACATCTTTACCTTGCCATCAACGTAAATAAGGATGCGAGTGCAATTGGCCAATACACAAATCAGATAATAGAGAAAATGACACGAATCCATATGAAAATAGATCAAATAAATAATTGAATAGTTATTCATATGAACTGGAGGTCCACATAATTGAATTGATTATGATTTGATAGATTTATTGAAGTGGACAAAGATTGAATCTCGATAAATCAAGTCAATGTCCTCTCCCATCGTAATCAACTGTAGCTTCTCGATTTATCTCCTCATAAATGATTATGGAACCAATCGTGTAAGACCGTTGGGATAACGGATTTCATAAATGGAGACCTATAAAAAGGACCAAGAACTATTAGTGGTGCTTTTCGGTAAAAAATAAAATAGAAACTAAGGGTGGATTTTGATAAATTGCCTTAAACTTATTATTTTTAATTAATTAAAGAAACACCATCCATGTGTTGGCGTTCCCTGTCCCGTAAGCTGCAGCGGATCGCTCTCTTTCCCATGGAAGTTGCAGCAAGCCGCCTCCCCGAGATCCTTCCTCCCAAGGCCCCGGAGCCGCCTCCCGACTCCGATCTCCGCCCTCCCCGGAAGCCCCACCCCCGCCACTAGATCCACGGCCCTTTATTTCAGAAAGGGCGGCTTCACTTCCGGCGGAAGGAGGGTTCTACTTCATCTAAGAAAGGATGATTTACGAATTGCAGAGTGAAGTACCTGAGAACCATGCTGATTGCAAACAACTAGCCCATCCGTTCTTTCAACTGCTACTTTCATCTCTGCAACACCAACCTGCATATATATCCATAAGCAAGAAAATCATTTCAGTTCATCAAATTTATGACAGAGATTTCCACAAGAAAAATTCAGATGAAAAATACAATTTAACTCATTTGTCATTTTTGAGGGATCTTCCAAATTAAGAACACATGAACGATAGAGCAATTTAAGGTGCTATAAAGAAATAACTTGTTTTCTATCATAGTGCAGTTATGGTCTAACAAGCAAGGACTATATCTTTAACAGTATGAATCATAAGGAACTGGAACATGATATATTACATGTGGTTCCTTATCGAATACTTCAAACATATATATGGAGCATTTACTTCAAGGTTTACGATAGAATCAACATTGCATATTGTCAAGATATGTTTTAAAACATTTTATAGAATACTAATCAGTCAAGTTTCAAGGCAAGTGTTAACTACAACAGATTGCAATAGTAAAAAATTTAGGTTCTAATCTTATGTTCATCGCATACTAAACAGCACAGTGCATGATCATAACAATCGACTACATGTACCTTCCAAATAATATTGTTTTTTGCCAATGAAATGGGAATGCAGCTAGGAGAATGAACAGACTAAACCTGATCAAGCACTGAAAGCAAAATGATCCAGGACATGGCCCTGGTTAACCAGATGCTTTGCAAGATTATCATAAAACTTGATGGCTTTGTGGACATGGGGAGCAGCTTCTTTATCAAGGTCTTTATGTGAATGCACTGGCTCTGATAGGTCTTTTGACACAATCTGCAAGTGATATATATATGCTACAAGTTCTAGTTAACAGAGATTCCAACCATACATTAGAAATTTGAAAGAAAAAATATATATATCAGAAAGGATCAAAATAGCATGCCTAAACATTTATCTAGCACGTTGCAGTCATATTTCATCAAACAAAAGAATTACAATCATGTGCAGATGAAACTAAGGGGAAAAAACTGCAAAACACAATTCACACAGGCCACAGCAAACAAGTGGTTATCTCTCCATGAAATGTAATTAATCGATAACAGATGTACATTAGGAAAAGCACCTGAACCTAATAGAACTGTGACAGATGTTAGTCGATTTTCAGTTCTAGACCACAAAACAATTTGATTCCAGACAACAATAGCCGCGGATTACACTCAATAAGTATATAAGCAATCGTATAAACATGAAGGACTCCAGTTATAAGAACATATTACAGCATCACCATTGTTGTCATCATCATCAGCATCACCATTGTTGTCACAATTTGATCTCTGGGTTACTCCATCTTAACAAAATAAGATACATCACTTGTGCCAAAAAGGACAAAGCATATCTAATTTAAATATTCCAACATCAAGGGAGTAAAAAGGACTATGAAAGGAAGCCAGGAATATTACCATTCCAGGGCCAACTGTACACGGACCCCCAACTCCGGGCACCAGTACCAGCAACACATGTTCCCCAGTAAGCCAGCTGCGACGGTAAGTGCAACTCCAGTGCAACGCAGGGGCCGATCACCTGCCTCCCCAGACCAGCGATCTAACTGCAGCTCATCTAGCAACTGAAATGAAACAAAAATCGGAAAGAAGAGAATATCAGCAGAAGATTAGACATCAAACAATGCCCATCACACTCGGATGCAGGAAGCAAGAATCTATTGACGAATGTTGAAGGGTGGTGCAACCCATTAGCCTGGTATCCTTTAGAATATCCTGGCGCCCCAGAAGCAACAGAGCCATGTCGAACACCAGCAGACGAAAGCCCCAACTGTTTCAAGACCTGCTCTTTCGTGAAGTCCTCCGTCCCGTGGAACACGTAGACCTTCGTCAAATCAGCAAAGCCTAGTTCGTGGAGGTGGACCTGGGTGCCGAAGGTGATCGGCCTCGCGACGCATGGCGGACTTGAGTCACTTGACGAAACCAAGCTCCTCCTCTATGACGCAGGTGTCAAGAACGAATAAGAACACGGGAGGCGGCGGCATGGATGGGAGGGGGAGCGTACTCGATCGTGGTGCACTGGGGGTAAAGCTCCGCCGGGTAGTCGGTATCGCTGATGCCGGAGTAGTGGGGAGGGAACTGGTTGCCGGAGAAGCAGAGAGGGCAGATCCAGATCTTGGCGCCGACATCGACCCTCCGGCGACGGAGAGGGCGATCGAGCGAGTCACGCGTGGAGGAGAAGATGAACACAATGGGCTCCTTTAATCGAGTCGAATTGGGCCGGCCCATTATAAAATTTAAACCCGATTACGGTCCATTAAAGGAAAATTTTAATTTACTACCAAAATTTTGTTTCCAGTTCACGTCGCCTTCCATAGTTTTCAAATTCTCAAATTGACACCCTCAGAGCTTAAAATGCTTCCAGTTCACGTCGCCTTCCATAGCATTGAGCTAAAGCCTCAAGGAATCAAATCAGTATGCGATACGATAAAAATGGAGGGAGTTAGCAGAGCAAATGCTTGTTTATAACTTGGGAGGGAGGAGTTCTTACATCAGAAACTTCAGTTTGCAGTTGTCGCATGGTCATGGCGAACAACGGATTGAAAACGAGCAAGCTCAATGATGATCAATCATGGTTTATAGTATTTCGTCGCCACGAACGGCATCTTGGTAATGACAGCATCGTTGGACTTGCCGCGAATGATGATCTTGAGTTCAGTTCCCGGCTTGTGGAGGCCTGACTTGACGTACCCCATGGCGATGTTCTTCTTCAGGCAGGGACTGAAGCCGCCACTCGTCACCTCTCCGACCTTCTCGCCGTCGCTGCTCAAGATCTCACTGTGGCTTCGCGGGGGCGGGCCTGTCGAGAAGAAACCGACACGCCGGACTGGCGGTCCTTCCTCGAGCTGCTTCAGAATCACGTCGGCGCCCAGGAAGCCACCTTCTTTTCTTCTTCGTTTGCCGATCGCCCACGAGAGGCCGGCCTCCACAGGCGTGGTGTGCTGCTCCATGTCGTTCCCGTAAAGACAGAGGCCAGCTTCGAGGCGAAGACTGTCACGGGCACCTAATCCCGTCGGCCGTACTTTCCCTTCAGATTTCTCCAGGATGGCTTTGGCGAGATCTACGGCATTCTCCGATGGAACAGAGATCTCGAAACCGTCCTCGCCTGTGTAACTGAAAATTTCAGGAAGATGAGATCACGCAGTGTCAAACTTAGAAAGCTCAAGATACAAACTTAGAAATAATTATGGAGATGTAAGAGCTTAAGCTACAAGCAAAATACGAAAGATTCATAGAATAATTCACTGTTCGACGAGTAATCTTGAAAAGCAATACAAGTGTTGTATCGTAGATCAGAATTTTATCAGATTCCTTTACTTTGACAAAATGATGATACAGCAAAGCAAGCATTGCTCTACAGCTTAAGATTTCTTACAAGGATTAGATCACTGAATGCGCAAAATCAACTTTATCAGTAACAAAGACTACTGGCAAATGATCATCTAACACTTCCCTTGAACAGAGAGGTGCATATGTTTCACCTTGCATCAGCAGTTTAAAGTAAATTTCGATCTTTGTAAACAGCCAAGGAATATGGTTGTTGCACTCACTCACAGGTGGGTGATGATGATGTAGGAAAGAAGATCCAATTACTTTCTTTTCCTCGAAACACATGGTTCGATGCCTCGACTTAAAGATCATTTAGTTATCTCTCTTAGAAAAATCAGACTCTGATCTACTTGTTTGGCAGTCAGGGCATTCCTAATGACCTTGACAAGCATTCTTGCTGAGTTCTTTTGTTGCACTATTATTATGATAGAACACCATGTATAAACAAAATAAAGGTAACATTTTCGGTACACAGAAGGTTAATACTTTAAAACCTGAAGAGAAAATGTACCCGGTTCTTGTGAGGAAACAATGGGATCCATGGATGTCCAATATGTGGAAGTCACTGAAATAGATTTTGCTGAGATCCACCTTTGTCAACAACTGAAGAACTGGTGCAGCAAGAGGGCCCTAAGTTTGTCCAAGAAACAGTGAAAGCCAATTTGGAGTTAGCGAGACGAGGAAATTGACCGAAAAACAGTATGCTTAGAATACTTAATATGACAGTTATGTTAGCAAGTGGTTTCGTAAGGATATAGATAACATATGCTTAGAATATGAGCAAAAAACAAAAAGAAATGGAATGTTGACAGTTATGTTTAATACTTAATATGAAAGCAAGAAGAGAAATGAAATCATACTTATAATATGAGCAAGTGAAGGCATTAAAGATCAACAAACACATATCGTTCTTGAAGTTGATGCCCCACCTCATAATAAAGTTGACAACAAAACAATGTCATATCTATCACAATGTTTTAATTTTCTGAATTCTTTATGGTACACTGGCCATTTGATTGTAGTAGGTAGGTCACAAATTTGATGGACAAATGAATGTGATATCAGATTGCAACAATATGCTTGCTTCAATGAGCATTCGACAATCTTCTCCTTCTTCCTAATTGGGAGTTCAAGAATGGCATTTCGCATGCGCTATTTCATCAACCAAAGGTAGAATGAAACCCTGAAATCTAAAGTAATTTGATTGTGTTTAATGCTCACATTGCATATGATGCCCATGCAATGTACAGAACTGAAACACCAACCATCACACAACTGATCGACCTCTCTACATTTGATTAAAAGCTTGCACAAAGGTGAATTCAGATGATTGCCAACCTCGAAATGACAATATGACATAGATCACTGTTTCATGATGAAGAATGAGTAAAATGCTGACCAAGAACATCCCCTTTGATGAACTAGATGAAAACACAAGTAATAGAATCTCAGAGAAAGGGAAATCGTTAAATGTATGGACTGATTTCTGTAAGAATCTAAATCAATCACAGAAGGAAGAAATTATCATCAGATTTATGGCCTTAAAATCGACCTGGAGCAGATCTCGAATACCTGGAGGGCAAGCAGCGACCTTTCGTCGTGAATGTGCCAATCGACCACCCCTCCCTTCTTCTTGAAAGCGTCCATATGGGCGCCGATGTGCGCCAGGTCCTTGTCCCTGCATCCGGCGTTCACCACCAGGTAGATGTGGTCGTCCTGCACCTTCGTCACCACGGAGTCATCGATGGCGCCGCCGCGCTCGTTGGTGAAGACGGTGAGCGAGCCGGTGCCGGGGCGCATCCCGGCGATGTCCGCCACGACGAGGGTCTCAAGGAAGGGGATGGCGTCGCGGCCGCGGAGGCTGAGGCCGCACATATGGGAGACGTCGAACAAGCTCCCGGCGGCGCGGCAGTTGAGGGTGGAGTCCATGATGGAGTCCTTGTACTGGAGAGGCATGCTCCACCCGGCGAAAGGCACCATCTTTCCGCCGTTCTCGACGTGGAAATCGTACAGCGCCGTCTTCTTGAGTTCCGCCGGCTCGGCGGCCGGGGCGGTGGCGAAAGTGCGGGCTTTGAGGGCGGATCCTGGCTTCGACTGGGCGATGCGCCGGGAGAGGCATTGCCCGAGCTGCCACAGGCCGCCTCCTCTCATCTCGGACTCGGATTGGGTCGGATTGGAAGGGGAAAGCGGGGATCTGACAGAAAGGAAGCTTGACGGAGGGATCGGAGGAGAGATTGGAGAGAGATTTATATGTAGAGGAGGAGATAGAAAGAGAGATGGATTGGGTGGAGGAGGATTCCTCGATCCATTGCGGTGCGGAGGCAAGGGATGGGTCGTGAGTGGCCGCCATTGATCACTCTGTGTCTGTTCTTCAGCTCTGTTTTTTTTTGTTTTCATTATCCAAAAGAAATGTTTTAAAAACAATTTATCTGGAAAATAATGCAAAAGGAGCAAATTGAATATTGTAAATATATTTATTTATCATTTAAAATTTAATATTGTAAATATATTTCATTCGAAAGGTCTAATGATTTCATAGTGATCATTAAGTTAAATTAGGGTGGTAATTGTTGGATCCATGTAGATCGGTAAGAGGGGTGTAAATTATCCTGGTAAATAAAATTGAATTTCTTACAAATTTTACAATGATAAATATTAGTTTTAACAATTAAATAAATTTAACATAAATTAAATAAAATAAACCTGATAAAAGGCGAATACAATATAAATAGATGGTTGTAAGTCAAGGCGATTGAAGTTTATTATCAAAAACTCCTTGTAAGCGGAGAAACCTCTTACAGATGTTTGTAGTGCAAGACGGAAGCTAAGAAAAAATATTACAATTGAAGTGTTATTTTTTTCTTTTAACTTCTAAGCCTATTTATAACCTACGCAAACTAATCTTGACCGTTTAATCGTAGATAGGATTTGATATTGATCTTTGATTTTTTGATAAAGGATAAATATTATCCTTTTAAAAAAATAAACATTTATTAATGTTTGAATCATCCTTGATTAAGAATAATCTCTATCCTTAATTTGACTGATGATTAAAAATTGAAACGCACATTGAAGCCACATCAAATTTTGACTTAGTCAAAGTCAACAGAGTTAGCTTTTTTTAGAAACATCGTTTGGGTGATTTCTGATCAATCAAAATTGGGCTCACTCGAATCCGACTCTGGCCTTTCGCCTCTCGAGCGTCCTTCCTTCGGACTTCTCATTCCTCGGACGTTGAGCACGTCCGTCTTGCTCCACCGGTGTACTTTTCCGTAGCTTCCGCGTCCCTCAGATGCATTGAACCCGTCGACTCATTCTCCCATGTCAATCCTACCCGTTAATCTAAATCCGACCGATAAGAAACCCACAGTGCTCCCTTAAATCGCGATCTCGCGATCTCCGCCTCCTTCTCAACTGCTGTGTCTTCCACTCGACTTCCTCTGCTCCTAAGCTCCTACACATTGAGATAAAGGAATCAAACTACAATAGGACCTAATCTAACTGATTGATCACATCAAAATCAATCGGGCACTAACAGTAAGCTTTAGAAAAAATTGTATTCTAAAATGTTGTTGTTCACATGTCTTAGCTTGGTTTATTTTATTCTGTACCGGTGTTTGTGATCGACCTGAGACTTTACCTCATTGTGGTTATTGGAGCATAGGACATGGACTGGTAGTTGGATAGGTGGTGCATTTAATTTATTAAATAAATATAAATGCAATCGAGAGTAATTAGTTAAAATTATTTTAATATTAATTAATACTGTTCCAATATTATCCCTGGTACTATGGTGTAACGGTTAAGTCTTCCAATTGATAATCTGTCATCTAAGTTTCGAACCTTAGTTGCGATGCGCTATAGAGAATTTTCCCTTTAGTGGAAAGCATGTCTAAGAACGTTAGTTATTGGAATGTAGGAGTGTAATCGAATCGACCTGAATCAAACAGTAAGATGCTTGAACTTGGCTCGAGTTCGATTCAAGCTTCAAACTCAACCTTGGCTCGTAATGAAATTAAATAGTTCGTGAACAATTCGAGCTCAGTTCAAAAATAACTCGTTTAAAAGTTAAATGAGTTTAGTTTGAGTTCAATTCAAAAATAACTTGTTTAAAAATTAAATGAGTTTAGTTCAAACTCAGCTTGTTAATATATAATATTTATAATTCATGTAATATAAAAATATATATATATAATATGATAAACTAGCCTCTTAACGAACATGTTTGTGAGCCTTTAAACAAATATGTTCACGAACTCATGAATCAAATACTGTTAAGTTTGAGCTTAGTTCGTTAATCTAATCGAACGAATTTTTTTTTCGAACTCGAGACTCAAATAACTCACGAGCAGCTTGACTCGTTTACATCCCTATCTAAATGGACCTCTGCAAACACTTCTTGATTTACTTTGGTGGCCGATGAAAAATTTTCATATGATCAAATCAATTACCTCTAGAATTAATGTTCATGAATAGAGATTATGAAATATTCATGAATAATATTTATGAATAAAATTTGTGAACTATATTTATCAAATAAAATTTATTGATATGGTAAATATAAATAAATAAATTTAAAAATATAAAAGTTTAAATTAAAAAGTCAGTAACATCTAAACAAAAATAAGTTTCAATAACCATTTTAACAGTTTAATTTATTTTAAACTCTATTTGATTCAATTATCTTATTAAATAAGTTTGAACATAATAAAATTTAATTCAATTTGGCTCATTTATAACAATAAGAAGCAATTTTGCCCAAAAATATTTGAAAAAGTTTTGGTCAAAACCTCTCATGTTGTAGCAATTTTAATCAAAACTATTGCCACCATATTAAATCAGTCACATAACAAAATAAAGTTTCTTTTGACAATAACAAAAATAAGGAGTTTCTTTTGACTTTTGACATAAGTTTTAATGGTATTTGTATAAGCTTTTTAAGTTTCGCAGTGGTATATTTGTAATATTAAAATTTAAAGTGGTAGGTATGCAAAATAGTATGTCTTTATTGTTGAACACAATCAATTCAAAAGTGTCTTAGATTTTCCCTCCACAAACCAACTTCTTCCAGTTGAAGTCTACACCATCACTCAAATGCATTAACAGGAGGATTATTTTGATGAAGTTGGTTTGATCTACAACTTCGAGAGATTTCGGTTCGAATACGACTCGGTCACGACATGATTCCGAGTGATTTGCTCGAGGGAGGTGCAGCCACTCAAGGCCATGGTGAGCTCGAGCTCATCTCGGAGCATTTGGAGCACCTTCCTAACACCAGCCTCTCCGTCGGCTGCCAATGCAAAAACCACTGGCCTTCCGATCTGCGATCAACAAGGGAGTTAACTAAGTAGAGGGGAAAGCATTCGTAATCCTTTTATCTTCATGAAAATGGCTAAATTTATCGATAGATGCAACAAACCATTCTTCTTGATCCTCTATTCTTTTAAAATTGGCTAAAGTTAGCGCGGTAGGAAACATGAAGAATGGTTATCGGTATGCAAGAATACACTTACGAATACTCCGGAAGCTCCCAAGGCTAAGGCCTTGAAGATGTCGGTGCCTCTACGAATACCCCCATCCAAGAACACTGGGACTTTCCCTTGTGCTGCTTTGACAACCTGGTTTAGTCGAAGCTAATCGATCAATTTACGATAAGTAGACATCTTTTGAAATTCAAGATTGTGACTACTAAACATGTTTATGTACCTCTTCCAAACAATTAATGGTTGCTGGGACATAATCAAGCTGACGAGCACCATGGTTAGACACAACGATACCAGCAACTCCAGCTTGAACGGCCAATTGAGCTGCGATTGCCCGAAACAATAGACATGATCATGTCAAAATTCTTAGTCGAAGAAACAAAACATCGAGTTACTGATTGCTTACTGTCTTCTGCAGTCATGACTCCTTTCACTATAATTGGGAGGCTTGTAATTGTCTGCAACCACTTCACATCCTGCACAAACAGTTGTTATAGGTAGCAATAAGATGTTGTAACTTTCTTTGTTATGCTAATCGCGTGTCAGCCAGTATCTTTGCGAGTGCTTAGAATCGACACACCTTCCACGATAGGGAACGATCGATTTGGCTGCCAACGTATGATGCTAGCCCAGAATCACTAGTCTAAAACAGACCACAGATTGTTTGTAAGCAGCATGATAGGAAAAAGATTCACAAAAGCACTTGCACCACTGTGGCCTACCCCATCCATCTTTTCAAGGGCCAGCTCCTCGAAGTTCTTGAGCATCAGAGAAGGCGGTAAAGTGAACCTGAATTGAACCGAGAATCAGGGTTTTAGATTAAGAATCGAAATATGAAGCATACTCATCAGTATCAAATACAGTAATGGGCACTGCCATGGTGAAATTAGGAGATGTTACATGTGTAGTTATGCACCATAGTTTTCGAATGAATCGGGTTAATGGAGTCGAATACGAGGTAGAACTTTACTTGGAACAAAGATGAAGAGAATATAAGACCTGTTCTTAATGTCAGCTTCTCTTCTTCCAAGTCTTGGTGTATCCACTGTGAGTACAATTGCCTTGAAGCCTGCCTTCTCAGCTCTTCCGACGATCTGCCTCACTACATTTCTGTCCTTGTAGACCTACCAACAGATTCAAATACGAAGGATGCGATCGATATCAGGAAGCAAGGGTAATGCCAGAAACAAGACTTGAATGTTCATAATTACATAGAGTTGGAAGAAGCGAACTCCGGGCCCTGTTGAGTTAACTTCTTCAACACTGGAAGTCGACCATGAGGATAATATCTACAACACAGAACAAGCAGAAGGATTGTTAGGAAATTGATTTATTACGAATAACAAACTAGGAGAAGTGATAAGACATTGAATTGGCTATAACCAGTAAACAGAGTTGATAGTAATTCACTTGTCTCAAATGTGAGATTTTTACTATTATGTATTATGTTACCACCGATGACAAAAGAACGATAAACTGCGACTCAAGAAATTCTTGTATGTATAACAAACCATTATAGTGTTGGCTGCTGATGCTGCTCTAGCTGTTGCAAGTTCCCCTGTTTGATCATTACAAGATACACAAAAACTAAAATAAGTATTGGCAAAATTCGGCAACTCTATCAGTATATCCTCCTACATAAGTGAGTGAATTACTAAAGCATGAAGAGAACATTGTTCAAACATGAAAGCTAACTGAGCTCGATCGAACACGAAGAGCGCAAGTAGCCCCAAAATACAATCTACTAGTACTATTCACAAATGCTAGGGAGAAACCTTCAGGATGTGCCATCTTCTGCATAGCTGTGGGAGCAATCATGATCGGCATTGAAATCTTGAAACCCAAGACTGTTGTGGACATATCAATGTTTGATACATCAACCAGAATACGGGGTCGAAAACTAGAAAGAAAAGAAAAACATTGCAAAAACTATCAGATTTAGATCCAATAACTGCATTTATCAGATATGGGTGTGCAGAGTATCAAAACTAGAGAATTGACAATGATAAGGCATGTAATACATGAGACCAGCTTTCCATTCTATTTAGTAGAAAAGATCATTCGAGTACCCGACAACACAATTTCCTGAATCAGATGAGGTTTCTCAATCATTGGTCACTGTATTGTGTTCCTTCAATTGAGTTTGGAGAATGACATGTATTAGCAAGTAGACTTTCCTTCAATTGAAGTTAAAATAGCAAGCAACTCCCTCAGTACCAGGAAATGGTCAGAGTCTACTAACGAAACAGCATAAGACCAACAATATCACTATGATCAGCCATGGATACTCTCAGGATCTAATACTAAAAGGACAATAAATTGTATGCTAACACAAATATACTCACAGAATCCTCGAGAATGCGCTACGATTCTCCCTTAGTGTCCACTGGTCTTCAGCTCCTGATGCATAGTAATCATATATCATCTTTGGTAACTTCTGCTTGGCAATTTGCTCATACTCAGAAACATTGGTGATCTCCATGCACATGCCAAACGCCTAGTCAATCTGTCTCTGAATCAAAAGAAGAAAAAATCATTCATATAAAAGGGAGAGCAAATAGAAATCCCTCTTTCAGTAATTATATCAAGCAAGTATCTAAGAGATGGACTCAAGACTACTCATAATAAGAGCAACAAAAGGAAAATGGAATATCCTTCATCACCTGAACACGGATCTTGGAGATCTCAACAATATTCAAGCATATAATATACAGCAGAAAGCTTAATTATGCTGAATGAGAGGGAGAAAAAACAAGAGGAATCTTGGGGAAAAACAAGGCCTCCACTGGATTATTGGAGAAAAAGCTGCACATTACGTACTGTAGCCTGTGAGATACATAATTCTAAACACTGAAGACAAAGGAATCCACGTAAGGTTCACGTGGTTAAGCATTATCGCAAACAGTGGATGGACATGAACACCCTCTGTCTTCTATATGATCCATAATCGATCAAACATGCATCAAGATGTTGAAAATTCATAATTTCTTCTCAGCGAAAACGACGAAGAATTGATGGTTTCTGGCGTGGACTAGTATAAACACGCATCGTTGGCGTTTTCTAAGAAGAAAAAAACGAATTTGGGGAGGAAAGTGGAGAGGGAATAGCAGGTAGGCGAGCGATGAGCACCTTGTTGGTTCCTCGTTGGGCTTGAATTAGGAGGGCGGCCGGCGGTGCAAGTAGCCGGGAGAGAGGTGAAGGCGAGGGCGGCGATGAGCAGAGAGAGAGAGAGGAGTTTCTATTTCACGTATATTTTATTTAATGTTTATCATTATTTTATACTTAATTATTACCATTATTAAACTATAAATGATGACGTGACGTACGCCTCCGCCTGCGCATCGCCGTCGCGCTCCTCTTCCGCCGCTACTACTCCACCGGGCTCCGGCTCTATCCTGGCGGCGTCGGCGGCGAGGGGTACTCGTGGTGGCCGGTGCCGCAGGCGAGGTCGCCGGAGTCGGCGTGGGCGGCGTGGCGACCAATGATGTAATTAGACTCTGCATTTAAATTTTGTTTTTAATTTAATATATTAAATTAAAAATTATTAAGTTGTATTGGCCTCCAGCCCAATGCAGCCCACAAAGCGTCGACGGGTATATATGGACTCTGCTGCTGCTGTTCCTCGCAGGCGGCCGCCGGCGCCGGCATCAAGTGTAATCTGACATTAACAAGATACAGATGATGGAATATCTTTTTATGGAAATTACAAATTATAGGTGATAGGATTTACTATTCAAATAGTCATTTCAAAATATTATCTATTAAAATTTATTATTAAATTTATTATTAATTTAGATAAGGTTATTAGATTTATTAATAATTATTTTTAATAGGTTATTAGATTTATTATATTGATATGATATTATTTTAGGATTACATATAGAGTCATTATGTAATCTTTTAAAATGAATAAATCAAACTATTTTGATTAATTAATTATATTGATTATTAGAGGTCGATCCTTTCAAAGTGATAGTTTATCCTCGTTCTTATTTCTTTTCTTTGATTTTTCACAAGATAAAATACGGGTTCCTATCAACTTGGTATCAAAGCCAAGTTCTTTTTCTTCGCCGTCATCAAGTATCAATTTCTTCCACACCTCAAGTACACATCCACTAACAAGTGCATGGTCTTAAAGAGAAGAAAATCCACTTTGACATGACGATTAGAGGAGCTCAATCCGACAACAAATGGGCTATAGAATTTGAAGTCAAGTACAAGGCGCGGATAGATAAATTGGAAAAAACTATAGCATCTTTGGTCACAATAGTACATGAATTGAAGGACCGTAACATTAGCTCCAACTCAAGCACTTCAATTAAAGAAGAAATAAATCAACAATTTCAACAACAACAGCAACAACAACAATAAAATAGTTATAAAGACAATCTGCACGAGGAGTTAAACTTTGATAATGATAAGAAGAATTCATCCATCATTGGCTGATGAGTTAAACTTTGATAATGATAAGGAGAATCTATCCATCATTGTCACACTCGTGATTGAAATTATTGGATCTACACCAATCTCTACTTCCATCATTT
Organism: Curcuma longa; assembly: GCF_044706935.1. NCBI lineage: Eukaryota > Viridiplantae > Streptophyta > Magnoliopsida > Zingiberales > Zingiberaceae > Curcuma > Curcuma longa. The sequence goes on along the minus strand of NC_133869.1, from coordinate 10,831,556 downwards.
CAGTGAACGAAGCGATAATACTTTGTCATCTTCAACAACAGCCGATAAATCATGTAAAATTTCTATAAATATGTTATATTTCAATTGATGCACAATAAAAGACTATTTTATACAAATCATCAAAAGAAAAGAAAAAGAAAAAGATCAACCTTGAGGACAAAGTTATTTTGAAGGACGGTGGAATGCGCTAAACTTATTTAAATAATCCCTTCAAAATATTGAATATATTATTAGATTTATTATTAATTTAAATAAAGTCATTAATTTATTAATAATTATCTTTTGAATAGATTATTAAATTTATTAATAATTTTTATATTGATTTGGTATTGTCGTAACGTTATATATAGAATCATTATATAATTCTTTGAGAAAAACAATGAAATAAATTATTTTAATTAATTAATTCTATTGATTATTGAAAGTCGAACCCCTCGAAATGATCATCTATCCCCTTTCATCTATCTTTTTTTTTAAATTTTTTGATACAGATGATGGAATATCTTTTTATGGAAATTGCAAATTCTTTCAAATTGTACAGAGAAAATTGCAAATGTTAGAGAAGAAATTGAGAGGACGTTCTATGTTTTGTGATGCTTTAGAGTTGCTTTTTAAGGATGGATATCGTCAAAGGATTCTCTTTGGAGACAAACAAATTTAGCTATTTTTAAAGTGTGTTCTTAGTCTTCTTCTGAAGATTCAACCTTTAAAACGGAAGGTGATGAACCATATGGGATCACAATGATCGTTCATCTACCACTTACATTCAATGAGTAGTCAAGATATCGAGAAAGATTGTGATAATGAACTTTTTCAGTTGTTAATATTGTTAATACAACACACGAAAAAGAAGTAGCATAGGCCAATATCTCATTTGTGTATGTGCATAGCTGAAATATGTAGATACAACTTGTTTTCTTAAGTTGCTTTGAACAGAAACCCTTGAATAAAATCACTAGACTTTGAGATCAAAAAGGACCGATTGTGCTTGAATTGATTTGAATGTGAACATTGGCTTACGAGTTATTTGAATGTGGACTCTCCTCCTTCATGCTTTATCGGTCCAAGCTTTCTCTCCATCATCTTTTTGTGTACTCAAAATCACTCTCTTTAGCCACAGTTCCTGGTAGAAGATGATTCTGCAAGAATTAACCAGATGAAATCAATTGTATAAGATTAGAGAACTGGGGAAGATAGAGATAGATCCAAAATAAGATTAAAAAAAAGAAGCAAGCAAGTATTCAATCTAGTTATTGCTATCTTTACATCTTTGACTGAACATTTTCAATGAAACAAATGAGTCATGGATTCTGGTGATCAAGAACTTGAAAATATATACTGACCTCATACGCGTCAACTCTTCGGGTTTTTGGGTGGCGGTGGCCCCATGCTGCCCATTTCAGGTTTCCGTTTGATTCCGAGGAAGTGTTCAACCTGTGAACCAATTCATCAGGAAAAAAGAGTTGGACAAATCTGATGTCAAATGTTATTTTTCATAAGAGTACCTTTTTGTCACCAAGCATGGGCGTCAAACTCCCCAGATGATCTTTCTCAACAGTAGCAAAACCACTTCTGGGGTCACTGGTTTGCCTGCATTTGCAGAAAGCATGTGATGCCACTTTACAGATTGTGTTTCTAGAAAGGAAAGATTAGCACAGAGCAACACATGAAGCACTGGATCAAATTTAGGCTTGGTTGTGCAGATTAATTGTATCATTTGCTAAGACGATCGTTATCATCAACTTGCACATTTTGGGCCTGGGGTTCATACCTATCATAACAACACGTTGATGGACAGGTACTAATTGAAACCAGTTTCCGCTTGCAGATGGATATTAATAGAATGAAACCAGTAGTAGTCTAATAGAATGACAATTCGGGATGAGATTCAGATAAAGATTGTTGGGATCCAAATCTTACCTAGACACTGACATATTCCAAGAATCAGATTGTAAAATCAGAGCTACAACTCTAAATGTCTATGTTAAATTATATAAAACGTTTATAAATTTTAATATGAACTAACTTCCAATATCTAGTATTATTATGAGCATTTCAAAATCTGCATCAATCTAAAATAGCATAGGGCATAATTAAAATTATCTATACAGCAAATATAGCAAACTTAAGATTAACAGAACATATTAGTTATGATGTCAAATTTATATGAATGATGAGTAACATTTATGAGATGGATGATAGGATTGTCTGCTTGGATGTTATATAATGCAGAGGTCTATTAGAAGGTATTTTTGTATGAAAATTAAGTCCAACATTTTGTGAATGTCAAATTTTAAAATACATGCATAAACACAGGTATATTGCATTGAGAATACAGTCTTAATTGGTAGGATCAAGATCTTATCAAGGGTGAGAAATCATGTGATAGTAGATTGAGATTTCAACTCAATTAAAATCTGATTTGTGATTTGGATTGTTTACTATTCCAATTTGGATCATAGGGTGGTAAGATTCTAATGTCTGAATTGCAATTTTAACAACCATGCTTCAGGCCTACAATAGCATGGTGCTAATGAATTGGTTCTCTAACTGGAAAAGGGTTCGTCATGCACATGGATATGAAGAACCAAAAAATTATAGCAATAACAGTAGCATATCGGAAATTCTTTGGGATCAATGAGATACTAATTTGGAAGACTATCAAGCATACCCTGGTTTAACATGCCCACTTAGCACCAAATAAGGTGTCTTAAGTTGGGCTTGAGCTTCCCTCATTTTTTCCACTGCAAGCAATGGAGTGTCTGAAGCTTTCATCTGCTTAGTCTTCAAATCCTCGTGATATTGCTTCATTCGCTTCTCCTGCTTCATCTTTCCTGGACCTTTGCCATGAAATTTATGAGAAAGCATTCGAAATGCTTCCTTAGGTGTCATCTGCATCGCATTACCAAATATTTGTTATTAGAAAAAAATCAAGAAATACAAAAATTAAGTTGCTAAGCATGACAGGATGCATTAGCAATCAAAATAGAGTATGCAACTGAATCTGTTACCACATAACCAAAAGAACCCACTCATTACAAGTGAACCAATTCTTCAAACATACCCTTCTGGCTACATAATCATTAGACTAAGAAACATGTTAACATCTCTAGCAAGATTGTGAAATCAAGGTTCATATCGTGAATCATTTATGAAGTTTCAATTCATGAACAGCAAGGATCATATAAAATTATATAATATGTTAAGCAGAATTTTACTTTATTTGGAATAGTTAAGATATCTTAGAATATGCAATAGAGTATGATATCCCATTTGATAACACAATAACATCATTTTAAAAACCATCTAACCCTTTTGGCAAGGGACTGCTTCACTTAGGTGGTAAGCAGCCTGTTGTAAATGAACATTTTAAAAGGTGGCCTAGGGGGCCAAGGTGGACTGCTTAGGCTGCCCAGATGGATTGCTTGGATGGTCCATGCGGATTTGGGGTAAAAAATACAATTAATAAGGTTTGTATTGAAGCACATAGAATCAAATCGAAGTGAACCATTGAGGCTCTTTTCAATTTTGATTCATAAGCAAGCATGCATCGTTTTATGTGTGAATCATTGTATATGATATGAAAACAATTATGAAAAATAAAAGGATTGTATTGAAGCACATAGAATCAAATTGAAGTGAACCATAGAGGTTCTTTCCAATTTTAATTCATAAGCAAGAATGCATCGTTTTATTTGTGAATCAGTATGTGATATGAAACAAAATTGTGAATCATACAATTTTCGACAACTAGGATTTTTAGTCACAAGTATTGCTTATGTTAGCTACAAAAAAAAGAAGTCCATCTCAACAAGACTTCTCTTGTAAAATGTATCATCCCATCCAATCATGCTTGTCCCATCTATTTGAAGTTTACTGGATAAATTTTATTCCTTCATTCCATGCAAGACAATATCACTAGTAATCCTCAAATTATTTATGTTTTATTGCATTCATCTACCCTTTACTTCTACAATTAATTCAACTTTTCTCACTATAAACTATGTTGGTCATTTTTAGATATGTTCATTTCATCTATTAAAGTAACACCTAAATGCTCTCAATTATTAGTATTTTATTGTATCATTTCTAGTAAATCCATACATCCATCCTAAAATTCTAACTTCAGCAACATTGACTTTTTGTACATTTGTTTACCAACCACCCAACAGGCTGATTTATACTGGAGAGTTATACCATAGTCATGCAAAAAATTTCTTTTAGCCTAAGGGAGGCATGATAGTCACAAGAGACTCCAAAGGTTGTTCTCCATTCAGACCACCAATTTGTTATTTTATTATTCATCCATGTCTCCTTTTTCTTGAATAATAGTTCTTATACGTTCAATTTTTAACCATAAGAATTTCATGACCATCATACTTAACTTTTTCATCAACTCTTTTCTTGTTATAGAAATTACATTTCATATTCAATTTTTATTCTACTTATATTATTAAATTAGTTTCTAAAGTTTTATTTCACAATTCAAGCTTTAAATTTAATCTAATTGCACACTCGTCAAGATTTGAATTCTCTTGTAAAATACATATCAAATAAAAGCAAATCTAATAAAGGTGAGTTAAAAACAAATAACCACGCCATTTGACCAAAAAAATTTTGGAAGCATGCTAAATTATGTAGGTATCTAAGACCAATGAGTCCCTAAGACAATTGGACAAATTGCATGTCTTTTTATGCTAGAAAATTGACGATAAAAGGAAATCATAAGAATGAACTTACTATACGGCCAAATTCATCAGTCCTCTCAATTCGGATTTCCTTTGTCCCTTCATTGTCATAAATCCCAACAAGTTTACTTTTCTTTTTGTCCATAGTTCTGCCACCCCAATCTATGGTCTCCTTAAGTGCACCTCGTTCCTTAAGTAACTTCAGTGCACCTGATAAACCTTTTCCTACAGCAACCTCATGAATGATCTCATCTGGAGAAGCATCATCCTTATTTTCATTATCAGAAACTTCAGCGTTTGTGGTTTCTTCCACTTTGGTCCATCCAACATCATCACCTTTTGTTTCAGTATCGAGAGAGATGGGAGAATCATCATCATCCATAAAAACATCTTCTGATTCAGGTTTCTGGGCTCCTGATTATGCAGAACAAAGAAGAATAAATAGAGACAAACAGGGAAAAGAAGACTAGGTGGGGAATAAAGGTCCAGTTCAGCAAAAGAACCATTTCATTCATTCATGCATTTATTCTGATAAAAATCAAAGATGAAAGATTAGGATAGCAAATACCTTGTGTAAGTTGAAGACCAAGTACAAACTCTTCAACTTCTGTAATTACAACTTTTTCTTCTTGTGGTTCTCCTGTGTATTGGCTCTGAGAATGTTCTTGTTCTTTACTAGAGGTAGCTAAAAGAGCAACAGCCTGAAGACCAGAAGCAGCAGTTTCATCCTGTTTTCTATGAGCAAGTTTTCTTGCTTGGTCAAGAGATTTTTGCAGATCTTCATATTCTTCACCAAAAACAATATCCTCATCCTCTGTAGACTTGAATGTTAAGGTTTGCTCATGGCGCAAAATTTTTGAAGCCTCTTCTGCTTTCTCGTATGCTGCCTGGTATGCTCTGTTTCTTGCTTCAGCTTCAATTTTCTCCTTTTCCTCCTTTGCAGCCTGCCTTCTAGAGTCAGTCCTCGAACCACGATCACTGACTCCTAATCCAGCAGAAATAGCCTCTGCTTCCATGGCATCCAAATCTAACTTTTCTTTTTTTCTCAGAGATTTCTTTTTCCTTGGCTTCTTAAACTGAAGCAATTCTTCAGGAGTATAATAGTCTGATGTAATTTTTGCTGAAGATCTTAGATCTTCAAAGCTTTTCTGGAAAGAGCCACCACCTTCGATCCTCTTGCGTAGCTGAAAACAATAAAAATGAAGAAGATTGTCAAAAAGGCAAACTGATTCTATCAATGTTGCAGAATTACAAATTGAATTTGATAGACAGTTTTAAGTGCATCAGTTGATGCCTAATAATGCAAGAAGAAAATAAATCATCATAATAGGCAACACTTGAAAAAAATGAAATTGAAGATAATTCCAAATTAGCACTTCAGTAATAAAAGGAAACAAATGCAAGAATAAAGTTTTTAACTGCAATAATTAGAGATTTGATTTGTTTGTTATTTGTTAATTATTATTTTCTATTTAGACAATAAATAAAAAAATAATTGTAATCCCTACTAAATTATCATTTTTTTCCTTATTTAACATATTTATTATTGAATCAAGTTTATAAAAGGAGTACAGAGTTTAGTTTAATCATCTCGAATTAATTAAATTTCTACTTTTCTTCTATGTCTGAGAGTTTACTCCTCTCGGTGAGTATTGTGTTTGTTCATCTGTTGTGCTACATCACCTGGCAAAAAAGAGTATATCCATTCCGACAAAAGAAAATGAAGACTTCATGTGGAAGGACAATGTGGAGGAAAAACTTATAGTGCTAAAAAAAATAGTAATCTTAAAATGGGAAAATAGCACACCTCTGCGAGCTTCTTCTCAGCTTCACCAGTAAAGCGCCCACCTTCATCCAATGATATTCCCTTAAAATAAAGGAAATGAAGAATAAGTAAATCAATACTAAGTAAATACCACCCAGATTTTAAATATATACAAGCTTCAACTAAATAAGATACCTCATCTTCCATGGGCTCATCATATTGTGGAAGAATTGCTCTTTGAGGTCCCGATTGATCGCTAAACCTACAATTGTAGGTGAATGTTATGAAGGAAATCAGAATTAAAAAGAAATTCCAGAATTAGCAAGCACCAAACACTCACTTATCATCATATAGTCCAGTTCTCTTTTTGGAAGCATTGTAGGCCGCATCTCTCATTTTCTGCTCCCCAATCTCCACATTCTCAAGCATATCAATCTCTATTGTAGTGTAGGTAAATTAATAAAAACATGTATGGAATAACAGTTCAAAAGAGCTAAAGCCTCAACAGTAGAAAAATAAACTCGTACCATCATTGACATCGCCATCCCTAAGAATATCTTGATCTTTGAGTGTTAAAACAACTGCCCCACCCTCAATTACTTTATCAAGCCCATGAAGAATTTTAACGCCTGCTAGATCTGTAGCAGATGTACCAAGCATTAACACAGTCAATAATTTACTAGTCTTTTATCAGATTCAAATTGACAGATGTAAGCCAAGTACTATGTTAGATCTAGATACTCCATAAATAATGTGTCTTGAAAAAAGTGTAACATGTCCAGGGTTAAGGAACAATACTTTGTGTGTTTCCAGCTGGTTCCTCCTCATCACTCTCAGCTAGGAGATTATCCTAAGAAAAATCAAGATTGCAATATGTAACTACATTAGAAATAAAAAAAAAATTAAAAAAAAATCAGTGGGAATCCTCAAGGATTGAGATTCAAACCTGCTCCTCAAAAACTTTTGAAAGACGTAGAGCTTCCTTTTCAGCATTCTTCTTCTCCTCAAGCTTCCTACTCTTGCTCACCCATGCTAGTATATCAGAATCATCATCAGATTTTTTCTTCACTCTTTCTTCTTTCATCCTGAATGGACAACGCTGATATTAGATGTGTACTGATATTATATGTGTGCATGTTCAGAAGCTCTTCAAATGAAATGAGAATTACGTATAAGGAATTAGCAGAAAATAATTGTTTCCTCTACCACCAAAAAATGTCATAATTTGAGAAACTCCTATGGGAACATTCAATTACAAAAATAAATTTAAGCTAAATAAATAGGCCTCAAGATGAGAGGAATGAAAAATTTTGCAACTACTTTTGTCAGTTCTCATACTTGTAATAAAAATCTTCTGTGCAATTGAAATAATTTCCCTAGTTTTGACTGACTGGAAATAGAGACTGGTTGACCATATTTGGAGCTAACCAGCTGAACTAACTGCCTAAATTCAATATTAACAAGAAAAAGAAAGGAAAACATAGACAAGGAACTTACAGCTTAGTCCAAGCATCAAGAAAACTCATACTAAACAAGACAATGAAGTCATACATATCAGCTTGAGTGAAAATTTAAAATTAAGAATATGATGACTCAATCATGATCCAGTAATGAAAAAATTGCTCTACTTCTGTTTGTTAAATGTAAACTTTCAGCAAAAAAAAGTGTCAACGAGGTCCCTTGGTTTACAGCACATTAAAAAACTAGGAGTATGTGCCACTTGACTATAGAAAAAACATTAGCTCAAACTATAACAAGTAAAATGTGCCCGACAATGCCTATGTATCAGTTCAAATAAACAAGCTGGCCTGAAAAAAGGATGTAGACTGTGGCCAACTTTTAGAATTTCATAAGTCTAAGCATAAATATACATTCTTAAGGATGAGACTATTGTAGAATAAAATTGTGTTTGCTATCATGAAATTGATTAGTGAAATAATAGGAAAAAGAGATGGAAGGCAACCAAATACAGTGTGGACTAGAACAAATCCTTAAGAGATGGTGAGCAGGGGGTGCTTACCTTGTTATCCTCGTCTCAAGAACTGAGGTTGATGGAAATTCTGCCGGCTTTTCAGTTTGTTGGTTCTTGTGTTTGGACATTTCATGGGTGTCTATCTCATTCCAAGATGCTTCTTCTTCCCTTGTATCAAGCCTATCAATCTCAACATTAGATTGTATTCTATCATCCTTCTCACTTTCTTTAGCTCCAGCTGCCCAATTTTCTTTATCCTTTGTTCTTGATTTAACTCGATCAGACTCCACAATTCTATCAATTTCCTTCTCTCTCAACTTTTCCTTACTCTTGTCTCTTTCTTTTTCCCATTCTCTATCCCTATCTTTTTCTCGATCTTTAGTTTTCTCTCTTTCTTTGTCCTTCATTCGGTCACGGTCCTTCTCTTTTTCCCTGTTTTTATTATCCTTTCCCTTCTCAATATTTATCTCTTTTCTTCTTTCCCTTTCTGATTCTCTATCACGAGTTTTACTCCTGTCATGATCACGGTCCTTCACCAGATCATGATCTCGCACCATCTCCCTTTCCTTCTCAATCTCACTGTCATTCTCTCGTTCTCTTCCTCTACTTTTTCCATGATCCCGACTTCTCTCATATTCCCGATCAGTACTTCGCTCCCTCTCTCTACCAAGGTCCTTTCCTCTATCCTTCTCCCTGTATTTATCACGGTTATGTTCTTCCTCGCGAACCCTATCTCTGCTCCTCTCTTTGTCTCGATCCTTGTCAAGCTCTCTGTGTTTCCCATATTGTGATCTTTCTTCTTTCCTTCTGTCCCTACTGCTCTCTGATCTATCCCTATCCCTTGCATCATATCTATCAGAATCTCTGGCAGTGTAATCTTCACTCACTCTTTCTTTGGACCTTTCCCTTCCCTTACTTCCATGATCCCTATCTTCTCGTTTTGCTTTACTTCCGTCTTTGCTTCTGCGCTTTTCTGACTCTCTGGACTTCTCCTTGCTAGCATTGTTGGTCTCTGCATCATCATTCAATCCACCTGCATCATCTCTGAGTGTTGCTCTATCATCTTCATTCCGTTCCAAGCTAATTTCACCCATCTCCAAATCAATCATCCTTAGCACTCACAAGTCAAGAAGATCAAGAGCTGTCCAACAGTCCAAGAGTATTGTCTCGCCCAGAAGTCAAAACGCCATCATCAATGCTGTAAAATGAAACAGATAGCTCTAAAAATCAGAGAACAAAACTAATCCGATTGGTATTCAAAAAAAAAGGGTAGGAGTGGGTGGGAAAACAAAAGAAAAACACAGCACAAATGGCACAAGGACTCGAAGCTTAACAAACAAAGTAAAATTCGACGGAGCCAGAGCACCAAACCCTAGAGTGTACAACGCGAACTAAAAACCCCTAATTTCACGAATTCGAGATCAAGTAGGAGAAAATTCAATTTGATGAACAAGAAGTATAACGGAGATACAACCGAATTCAAAAGCAATTAGTCGAGAACATGAAAAATGGAACAAGAAAATGTAAGTGCGAGCCGGAGAAATCAACCAGAGCTCACTGGCGCTTTAGTTTCGCGGAAGTGTTGATTGCGCGAGACGTGGAAATCGGCGGCGATATCGCCTGAACCTGGCGACAGCAGCAGCGATCTCGTCGACGGCGACTAGGTTTTCGCAAAGTGTGGGCTCGAGAGGACCTAAGACAAAGAGGGTCACGAGGGGGCGTTTATGCCATTACCTTAATATTCAAGAGTTTGTTGATATTTTCAGAGGAAAATTCTAACCCTCTCCCCCCCCCAATTTATTTTATTTTTTAAAATGCCCTAAAACTTTTGGGATTGTTAAAAACCTCTACTATTTTCAAACTTTTGCAATTAGGCTCCACTTCGAACCATCAATCAAACATTCGACTCTACCTTAATCCAACTTGTTTCACTTCGAGCAAGTTCTATCAAACTAAATTGTCATTCAAGTGTCAATTTTAATGCTTAATTATAGCTGTCAATTTGGATTAGATCAGTCGAGTTGTCCTGTCCCGTCAAACAATTTAAGCGGGGTTGGGTTAAAATTTTATCAACCCATTTTAAGATGGTTCAAATGGATTAACCCACCTAGGCTCACGACCCGTATAGTTGGCCCGCAAACTTGGATTGGTTGAAAAAGTTTATTTATTTATTTCAAAATTTAAAATTAAAGTAGAAAACTCAATCAATTAGTCGGCTTGATCCATCTAAATTACAATTCAAATTTAAAATTTTCAACTTAATCAATTTAAAATGTATCCAAATTTAAAAATTTTTAATATTTTTTTTTTTGATAAACCGTGGGTTAGCCCGTCTAACTCCGTAACCCGCCTTAGATTAGGTTGGATTGGAGATTTCTCAACCTGTCAAGTTAGTAGGTTGACCTGCCCCGCTTCGTCATATGATGAATTTTTAGTGGGTTGATCCGCTCCAACCATAAATTGACCCGTTTGATAGCTCTATTCTTAATCATCATAGAACCAATAAAAATAGATATCAATGTTAAGTCTATATATTTAGTATAGTCGAAATGTGCATCCTATTTGTCAAACCAAGCATTGTATTCAATGTAAGATGGATGATGATATAAGATATCCTTGTTTATCGAGATCCAAATAAAACGGTTAGATTGCTATTCCATCTTGCTAAAAATAGGATTGCAAACGAATGAATTTGAGAACAAATTTGTATTCAACTTGGTAAGTTATTTAATACATACAAAATCAATTAAATAAACAAGCTTGAACAACTCGTTAAACTAAATAAACAAACTTGAACATATATATTTCATATTCATGAATAATATTCATAAATAATATTTATCAACATGCTAAATAAATAAATAAATTTGAATTATCAAATTTAATAATCAATAAAAAAAGTAAAAAAATTTTTGCATTAATAACTCGATAAAATCTAAATGAATCAAATTCAAACTCATAAAAAATAAATTGAATTAAGATTGAATAATCATTTTAACGACTTAATTTATTTTAGACTGATAAATTTTATCAAACAGCAAACAAGTTGAAAAGATGACTAACTATCTTGGCGAATCATGGCGAAGTTATTCAAAACTGTAATTTTTCATAACCTCCTCACAATACCCGACAATCGTATGAGACCGTTGCAGAAGAAGATAAACTATAATTCGATGGTTCAAGAACCTCATTCGATCACAATTGCTAAACTATTTTTTTTGGATTAAAAAAATAATAAAATTAAATTAAATGGGTTGAAATGTCAAATGAACGTTTTACATAGTAGAGAAGAGAAAGGACTTGCTATAAATTAATGAAACCTTGATCCACTCAAACACACACATCGCCTTCATCGCATGTCTTCTTCTCCCGCTGCTATTTCTCTCCTTCCGTTCATGGCTTCCGCTCTTGTAAACAGCGTCGCCCTCTCACCACCGCCGCCGGCGGCGGCGGAGCGGCGACGACGACGGAGACGCATTCCTGGCTATTTGGTCCTAGGATCTCCTTCAGCCACGATGCCGCCGCCGACCCTTCCGCCGCCACGGCCCCAGCTGATCAGGACTGCCCCGACGCCTCGCCCGAGGACTTCGAGTTCCGCCTCCAAGACGACCCCGTCGCCATGCTCCCTGCCGACGAGCTCTTCTCCGAGGGCAAGTTGGTTCCTCTCCAGCTCGCCGCTCCGAGATGGGCGGAGGCGGAGCCCCGCTCGGCCGTGGAGGTCGGTTCGCCGGATCCGCTCCCGAAAGCAGAGATGGATCCGTACGCGTTCTCTCCCCGTGCGCCACGGTGCGCCGCTCGCTGGCGCGAGCTTCTCGGCCTCAAGCGAGCGCGCGCGGCGAAGTCCGCCGGCGTCCAAGTGGTGCATGGCGCGCCGGTTGACGCCGCCGTTCCGAGGAGCGGTATCCCTAGGTCCGTCATCAAGCATTTGCTCCTCCACCGGCAACCCAAGAACGCCTCCATCGACGATTCGATGAGTCTCCCCCTCCTCCGCGACTCGGATCACGATTCGGCGCCGGTCGCCTCCCGTCTCTCCCACTCTTCCTCTTCTTCCTCCTCGGGCCCCGACCACGAGGACCTCGCCAGGCTCTCCATCGACTCGGACAAGCCCGGCCCCATCCCGCCTCGGGTCCGCCTCGCGCGACGGCGCCCCGCCATGCTGGCGTCTTCAAAGGACACCCTAGGCCCTAATCGGCGGACTGCTGATCCGGCGGCGCAACCGCCACGGGGAGTCTCGGTGGACAGCCCGCGGATGAGCCCGTCGGGCAAGATCGTGTTCCAAGGCCTGGAGCGAAGCTCGAGCAGCCCGGGGAGCTTCACTGGAGGCCCGAGGCCGCGACCGCGGGGCGTCGATAGATCTTATTCCGCCAACGTCCGAGTAGCGCCGGTGCTAAACGTCCTCCCCGTCGGCTCGCTCCGGGGCTCGGGCAAGACCGTCTCCGTCTTCGGCCTTGCCCACTTATTCTCGCCGCAGCAGAAGAAAGACCGCCACGGCTCCGCATCGAAACGGGCGGAATTGGCCCGCCCAGCCTGCCGCCACCGGCGTCAGGATCGGGACCGCCATGCTTCCCCAAAACTAAACTAGCACACAATCAAATCCCAAAAAAGGAAGAAGAAAAAAAGTTCCAAATTTCTTTTGTTCCCAAAGACGAATAATCATGTTACTCTTTGATCTTTCCGATCCACTCCGTCCTTCTTCTCCGGCGATCGGGGTACATTAGCGCGCGAAGGAATCGACGAGTCGAATCTCTGCCCCTTTTGGCTTCTTCCCTACCAATCCGGATCAGAGGCACAGCTTAGCCTGTGGTCCTCCATGACCGTGCTGCTGCACAGCAGCCATGTGATGTGCCTTCACTTCCATTATCAATCAAGCAAATTTTTTTCCTCAATTTCTTCCATATTTTTCATCGCGGTTTAAACAATCTTATCCATCTAATCTTCATCTTTCCAAAATTCATTTTTTAGCAGGAAAAGGAGGCCGTCTCAGAGCCTGACACAGAGCAGCAGCAGCAGCAGCACTCCCACAGAGCTCGGCGGCCGGCGACGTGATACTGGATCAGCAGGCAAAGGTTCCCCTTTTCTCCGACGCATAGCATCTTCTTCATCGCCACTCTCGTCCGATGATAAAAAAAAAACACAATCTTGCAGAACCGCATCCAGTTCTTCCAACAAAGAACGGAGCTTTGCGAGCTGGAAGGAGTAGAAAATCAGCCATGTGATCGTTGGTTGTACTTGGATGATCTTTGTCGATTGATTTGATGCTTCGGAGCACTGTGCCCTCTCTGCTAATCAGCAGTCGAGTCGAGACAGCCATTAAACTACTCTTCCCTTCCTCAAGCTCTCCTACTGTGTCAGAGATCCAGTCGATCGAGCTGGCATTTCCTTCCTATTCCAGAACAGCAACGAACAAGCTGAGCCATGTGAGGTGGGACTGCGAGCTGTTCAGAGATCACCAGGCTAATAATCACTGATCCATGCAGATGAACATGGCTATCTGAAACAAGTTGTATGATGATCCATGGCGAGAAACTCTCGTGGTATCTGATTACTTTTCTATGTCTAGTTGGATCCCATCCCACACTGCTGTCTCCTGCTACTTGAATTCATCTCTGACATCGCACAAGGCTGCAGGACAGAGTGCAATGTGAGGGCAGACACATCTTCACAGAGAAAGCTGGGAGCGCTGGAGGAAGAACAGAGAACAAGAGTAGAGAGAGTTCTTTACTTCTTTTCACTCCCTTTGAGTTCCAGCGAGGTTAATAATCCAAAATGTATTATTTCCCAGCTGTGATCGGTCTTCTCTACCGATCGCTCTCAATTCTGAGTAATCCCTGAGTACAACAGCATCGCACTGAGCATGTTAGCATTCATGAACACTGAAAGAGCCTAATATCTATGAGGACTAAGTAGGGCCCACATCTCCGAAATACATCCCTCTCGGGCTCTAGAAACACATCTCAGTTACTCGGTCAAATTGGTACTCGGCTTCAGCTTTGGGTGATCAATCCATGTGAAGATTCTTTTCAACGGTTGTTGCCTCTTGGTCCCTTAACTTTCTCCACAAATGGATAGTGGGTGAATACTTGACGGTGGACGTGGAGATTCCCTCAATGATCGTCCCCAACCGCCTTTTGGAAGGAGAGTAAGCGGACTCGCGCTACCTAGGGGGCATTCTTGAAAATGCATACTCCCAAATTGATTCTCTAAGGATGCCCACTTGATGATTCCTTTTCAATGGCTATATAACAATCAATGAGGATAAACAAAAAGTATGATTTTTCTTTTTGTGCATCAAAGCAACTCTTCTCCATTCATTATTTTCTCTATCTTTTCTCTCTTGCGCTTTCGCGAGTTTCCTTGATCACACCTCATTTCTAACTTGAGTGTTAGAGTTGTCATACCAGTAGAATTGATCAACCCTGATCTCCATTCCTTCGCAAGCCCTTGGAGTTGGACCCCGCTAGCAGTTCGCTATGATCTTGACCTAAAGAGTGTTTGGAAAAGGAGGAGCTCGAGCAAACAAAAAGAACCCCATTAATTTTCTTTCTTTAAATCTACATTCTATCTACAAATCATTGTTCACAGGAAGGAAGGTTCACTGAAGTCAATTGCACTAACCAAACTCTCTTCTTGGGATCATGTTACTTAGAATGTTTCTCAAAGTTTCAAAAAATATGGTAGATGTGTAAATGGTCGAGATGAAATGGTAAGAATTTGAAATTTTTGGAGGGAATTTCGATAATTTTGTAACTTTAGGAGACATTTTGAAACAAAGGTAAACAAATTTAACTATATCATTATCTTTTTTTATGAAAGTAAAAATATATATCATCAAAAAAATAGCACAGGTATATAAGGGAGGCCAATGACACTATCTCATGTTATGTTTGACGAAATATCAGATTTGAGTAAGTGTCATGGTCAATCAGGTAAGTGTTCTCATGTGTACCAACAATATCAGTGTATCTCACTCACTATCTAACATGCAGGTACCTCTGCTCATGCAACCGTCATGCCTATGTCCACACATCACAGCGAAGTCGATGTCACAGCATCCACCACCTCATCATCCGTCCTCCTCAGTAGCCAGCACCGAATCAGCAAGCAGCACCTCTACACTCAACTGTAGCTCAGCATCTGCCTCCAGCGTCAGATGTCAGCTCCAACATCCTCTACCAGCTCTCCGCAGCCACTGGCTCCACCATCTCCACCAATATCTTCAAGCTCGCCCACCTCCAGAATGAAACTGCACATTTTTAGCAAGTGGTCAGCTGTCAACGGATTTGATGTGTCTTTATCGTAGCCATGTCAACGGACTAGATGAGCCAATGCTGATGGACTCATACACCCTTTAAGGCTTTTTGACAAAGTTCCAGTCCTCAACTGATTTAATGTGTCTTTATCGTAGCCGTTACTACGAACTAGATGAGCCATTCTGGTGGACTCATTCACCCTCTGAGGCTTTTTGAAAAAGCCTCAACCATCAACGGATTTGGAGTGTCTTTACCACGAGCCGTTTGTTGTAGACTAGATGGATCATATATGGTGGATCCATTCACCCAAAACTTATAATGGTTTTTTTTTTACAATGTAGTGAATGTATGTATGATGTCATGTTTGTAATACTATGCTCTAATGAGTAAATAATACATAATACAATATGCATGTCCATATGTATGCATGCTAGCATGAATGGTACGTCTCTCTACCTCCATGTTTCTATCTACCATCTAAATGTGGGTGAGGTTAGAAAGAGGAGTATGTACACAAACTGTCCACCCAAATGCAATAATTCTATGTTTCTATCCCTGACTCAGCACCCTGCCTCAGCTCTCGATCCGTGTAGACACCCAGGGTCCAATATACGTTCGTTTGTACTCACCTGAATAGCGTCTCCTCATTCAGTCGTCTCCCCTCATGTACCAAAGCATTTCTAGCTCTCCACAAGTGGTGCACTAGGGTTGCCATGGCCACGTGGCACGTAGTGGAAGCAATAGAGGTCCTCCTGTACAACCGTCTGAAGGTACGCAGCATGCTCTGAAATGTAGTCATCGTTGGTTGCATATGAAATCATGCACGTATCCGCCCCCCACAGCCGACCAGTGGTGCCATGCACACTGGAAAAAGAGAAGCTCCAAAGTCTCTTCCGCCTGACCGTAGAATGCACATTGACGATCTGGTAACTATTCCTGCCTAGCTCGTACTGGTAACCGTCTTCATGCCAGAAGCCACAAAGTGAAAGCATGACTCGGCTGGATGGAAGACTGTCATATTGTCTGCACCCATGGCTGGAGTGGTCAGGCACCTCAAAAATGATCATATGCTCGTGCTACCCCTCGAGGCTGCTGGAACCATCCTGATAGTAATTGCTCTGCTGCTGTTGGACTACCCGCGGTCACAAAGATACTGTCACGAATGTGTAGGATCTGCTTGAGAAGCAGTGAATCACTATGTCTAGCTGTCCAACCTCATATCCCAGTCCACTGTAAATATGTGTGTTGTACTCACCGGATCCATAGAGTGTCTTGCTTGTCCTGAAGTCGCCACAGAACCTTCGCCAGTAAGGCATGATTCCAAGCACTTAAGTCCCTCAAGCCAAGATCACCCTCCCTCTGAGGCCAACACAACTCGGCCCATGCAATCGGCGCCCATGGTGTGATCCACATGAAGGATCTGCAAATCCTGTGAATACGGTCAACCACCCCACTAGGTATCTGCAGCATTAACATCCAGTAGTACTCCACCCCCTAAAGCACTGACACCACCAGCTGTGCCTTCTCGGCATAAGACAGTATCGCATTAGGCCAGGAAGTGACTCGCCTGCTCAAAGCATCCAACAGTGTAGTATAGTCCGAAATCCATAGCTTTTGAGAGGCTATGGGGATTCCTATCTCCCCCAGGTATCTAAATGGCATCTCCCCCAGTTGGAGAGCCTAGCCATCTGAACAAATCTCTGTAGACAAAATTCGGTGTCTCGTAGACTCATCAATCTCCGCCATGTAGATGCTCGATTTGGCCAGATTGGCCATAAGTCTAGCCATCTGGGCAAATCTCTGTAGATAGCCAACTAATTGGGTGATTTGACCATTGACTTTGACATCCCCTCTAGAAAATAGCAACAGATCATTTGCATACATCAAGTGGGCTATGCGCAGGCTCTGACAGAGTTTTAGAGTATAGACATTCATTGAATTATAATCTCTCTTTCTCTCTAAGTTTTTGAAAATCTTCTCCGCCATAAGGAGTATTCATTAGTTGAGCATCATGTAAGCAACGATCTGTTGCAACCAAGTTTTTTTTAAGTGCATTCCGCTTCAATCTAACCGTCTAGCGAGATCCTACAGTACTCCATGCACAACCCAAACAGGTAGGGGGAGAGAAGGTCTCCCTGTCGAAGTCCCCGTGCACCTCGAAAAAATCCATACGTCCTGCCATTAATCATAACAGAGAATGACGTGGTGGTGACACACTCCCTGATCCACGTGATAAAAGTGGCAGGAAACTGTAGAGTAGTGAGGACCTTAAGGAGAAACTCCCAATGAATAAAGTCAAAAGTCTTCTGTAGGTCTACCTTCAGCGTACATCGAGGGGAGATGTGCTTCCTTGTGTATCTGCGAAGTAGCTCTTGTGCAAGGTGGATATTATCTGTGATAGTACGACCTCTGACAAACGCTGTCTGAGCAGGATGCAGGAGATGGTCTAATACATCAACTAATCTACCATCAATGAGCTTCGAAATCACCTTGTAGAATACGGTGCAGCATGAGATAGGTTTATACTCGGCGACTGTGGTAGCATGTGCTGTCTTGGGAACCAGCACTATGAGGGTATGGTTCCAAGAGCAAAGTAGTCCGCCATTCGTGAAAAATCCACATATGGCTGTAATGAAATCCTCACTGATGATGTCCCATGTGTGCTTAAAAAACTTGGAACCATACCCATCAGGTCCTGGGGCCTTAAGGTCACCAATATCAAATAAGGCCCGCCTGATCTCCTCCACAGATGGTGGCCTAATGAGCCCTGCCTGCTGCTCACTAGTAAGGACACTGCCAAAACTCATACACTCCGACTAAAACTCTGAGCGAGTCACCGAAACCCCTAGTTGAGTCTGAAAGTGGCTCACAAACTCTCGGCCTATGCCCTCCTGATCGGTCACCATGCTGCCATCCTGTCGTGCTACTGCTATAATCTCTCTTATTTTGTTATTTATCTTTACCAAAGAATGAAAGAAAGTTGTGTTTCAATCAACTCCCCAGAAATATTTGTGTTTAGCACGCTGCTGGTAGAAAAGATACTCTGCATGCTTCAGCTGCTCTGCTACCTTCCGTACCTCTGCATACTCCTCATCCGGCTAGCTCTCATCTAAGACTCACAGTTGGACCTCAATGTGCTGAAGATCCTGATGATTTAACTTCCGTAGTAGATGCTTCAGCTGACGTAATTTCTCTCAGAGTCTACACTGGGCAGTTCCTGTCTCAATGCCTATCTCCGTGTGCTCCCAAAAATCTTACACAGTTTGTGTAAAACTCGGATGGGTAGTCCACATATTGAAGAATCTGAATGGCTTGGGTTTCCTCCTACCAGCATCCAATATAGAGACCGTACAAATGACATGATCAGAAAATACTCCTGAGGGGTGAAATTCTACATAGTTGCTCCGATCCTGCTCTAACCATAAGGCATTGACCATAGCCCGATCCATCTTGTAGAATACTCGCCCGTTCGTCCATGTAAACTGACAGCCTATAGAGCGTAAGTCCTCCACACCTGACATGGCAGATTATATCATCATCATCTTTGTTTCTATGAGCTAAAGTGTTTTCTGTTTTATGTCAGGTGAGCTCTCAGCCTCATTAAGTATGCTTGATAGATAATGCACGAGATTTACGGAATTTTGGAAAAACATGTGTGTTTAGATTGAGGGGGCGGTTGTGTCGTTATCCTCTATTCGCCCCTCATTCCTATATCCCTATATCTCTTATATTTAAAAATTATAGAGGGAGATGCGATGCCCCACCCCCTTAGTTATAATATTTGAATATATATATTTCAAAGCGAGTATTCATATTCAACTCAAAGTATTAAAAAGGCATGCTTGACTAATAGAGTTCTAAGAATTTAAAAAATATATTTAAAAAATTCTTCTCAAATTAGGGTTTTAGAGACTATAATATCTAATAACTTAAAATTTAGGTTGAATTACATAATAATTTTTTATTAAACCATTTATGCTTGTTATTCTATTTTGTTGGAAGTTGTCATGGATTTATAGTTAAGATATTTATATAATAATTCTACCATAAGAGAGGTGTGGTTTGTGGAGGGACACTAAACATCTCATAGCTTCTCCCCTAAAAAAAATAAGAATTAATCATGCAAATTAATCCACACTTATATATATAACCATCAATTTAGATTGGCCCGTCGGATTGCTCCGGATTGGTCCACCCTGCCAAGTAATTTAGGTGGTTTAGGTTAAAATTTTATCAACCTATTTTAAAATGGATTCAGATGGGTTGACCATCTAAACTCGTGACCCATGTGGATTGGTCCGCGGTGGACTTAGTTGGTCTGCGAGTTGAGAAAGTTTATTTATTTATTTCAAAATTTAAAATTAAAGTAAAAAACTCAATAAATTAGTGAGCTTGATCCGTCTAAATTATAACTCAAGTTTAAAAATTACAACTTAATCAATTTAAACTATAATCTAAACTTAAAAATTTTAATATTTTTTTATTTTTTGAGAGGCTCGTGGGCCCGTCTAACCTGCAATCCGCTTTGGATTAGAAATTTTTCAACCCGTCAAGTTAGTGGGTCGGTCTACCTCGCCCCATCATATTATGAATTTTTAATGAATTAATCTACTCTCTATCATAGATTGATCCATTTGACTGCTGTTTTTCTCTATATTTTGCATAATTTTGATTAAATCTTAATTCATTTTCAATCTTATTATACATTACATAATTCATTTTTTGTATATTTTTTTTTACTCGAAAAAATGATGCAAGCGGCAAAGACCGACGCATCCGATGTTAATTCCTAACCCAACAAGAGCATTTGCTCAGCATGATTGATTCTTAAAAAGTTTAATTGTGAGTGTCGAGCTATTTTGAACTTCTTGAATTTATCTTAGTAGTTGATAAAAAAACTTTTATGGGATCGGATCGGTTACCTCTAGACGATTTGTGTTTTTGGAATTTATCTTAATGATCGATAGAAAACTTTTATGAGAATAGACTAATCACATACAAGATTAATCGATTTAGGATTGAAGGTTCAAGTTGGATACTAAGATTATTAAAAAAAATTGAAACCCTTTCATTTTAGATTTTAAATAATAATCTTACATTTGGGTAGTTAATTGTAAATTATAGTTTATTATTAAAATATTTTTATTGGCTAATATTGAAATATTCTCTCCTTTCCATTTCCCGAATAATTAGTTTTTAATCCGCAATTTATTTGACTAATTACATGTTCCGCCTAATTAATACTTTATTAAACCCCACAAACAGCTCGCCCTTCACAACCACCGTCGGCGCCTTCTTCATGGAGACGTTCGCCGGCGGAAGCGACGACACTCGTCTCCTCCAAATCGAGGCCCTCGACTTCTTCGACGGCGTCAAGCAGCAGGCATACCTCTTCGACGGCTACGGTCACTACTCCACCCAGGGTTGGGACCTCTCCGCCGCGGAGTCCACCGTCGGAAATGGATTCCGCTGGTACCACGTCGAGCTTCCCCGCGGCAACGGTGCCGCCCACCACCAGCGCCTCACGCCGTCGGCCCAATACTATTTTGTTAATTCTATTAGCTACCTCGTCATTTTTTTTTTAATTCTGTTAAGGCTTCCCTATCTTATAGGAGGTTCTTTCAAAGCTTTAATACTATAAATAGAGGCAAGGGCAACGGATAGAAGGCATCGAGGATCACTCTAGGTGATTGACAAGATCAAGAGGATCTCCCGATCTTGTGATATAGGATCGAAGAGGAGGCTACATTGAAGGCAAGTAGCTATGATGCCAATGTCCAGTATCTTTGAGTAGTTTTTTATTTAGGATTAGGAAGTAATTTAGTATTTTATTTGATGAAATAAAAGCATTAGCCCTCGTTTTATTTATGACGTGTATTAATTGTGACCGATTTTAGTGTGTTTCTCTCTATTCGCCGTTTGTTGTTGGAGTCAACTAATAAGTATCCTTGTTGAGATAGATCAAGGGGAGAACTTTAGCCATAATCATTGCATATGAATATATGATTTGATTAATAGAGATTAGGCGGTCGTTTTCTTTCTTGTTTGATCACTCTCGTTTTTCTTTTCATAAATATTTTTCCTTGATTATCTAGATAATTTTTTTTGTGAATATTTTGATATTCAACAACATAATTATAGAGGATAATAATTGTTTATTAATTTGATGACATCGTGTACTTGCGATACGATTGGATGACATCACTAGGAAAGATGATTGATGAACATGGATTCACTAGATAATTAGTTGATAAAATGAAATATAAATCCCAATAAGAAGATGTCCTTGGAATTCTCAAAGTAATTCTTAATCAATAAACAATTTAACTAATTCATTTATATGTAGTCTCTCAAAAATAACAGAAAAACAAGTATATAAATTTTAAAAAGGAAGTTCACTGTAAGTAGGAAATGGTTGTGTCTGTTTAATCCCTTGGCAATCCAATTTGGAGTAGAGAGTGAAGAAATGCTACATGGTCAATCTCTTGCTTTCTCCAAACTTGCAGGAGCTATATGGATGCTAATGACTGGCATCTTGTAAGTCTTGACCGAGATTAGAGAGGCTTAATCCTCACTGAATGAGAGTGTAGACCAAGGAGAGCAGTTCTTAGTAGTTTATGACTAAATATATCGGGATCTCAGTCATCCATAGGCTACCATCCCCCACTTTTCCTGGCTGTTGCGAGCTTCAACACAAGCTTTGTATTTCCCCTCTTGATCTAATTTAGGTAGAGATATGAATGCCAAGTTTCAACTCCATCTTGCTAAATTTCACTTAAACTCGAAAACATTTTGTTAAATTTATGAAAAAGTGAATCATTTATCAACTCAAAGCGGCAACTTTGGCTGTGGCGGCGATAGTTCTCGGTCAGAAAAGGGAAGGGAATGCTAACGATGACCCACACTCCTCCATTTGGGGATCGAAGTAAAGAACCTAAAAATCACATACAGATCGTGGTTTGCAAGGAGTGGATGCTAAATTGGGAGTTCCCAAGCTCCATTAGGGAGGGAAGAGGGACAGAGGAGATCACGTTTTCGCCTGAGCTATTTTGAAATTTTAAAACTCTAAAGGATATTTTTTTAACATGAACTTTAAGGTGGAATAAATTATTTTACATAATGTTTTATTTTGGTTGCTTGTTATATATTTAATTAGTATTTTTGGATGATATTTGAATATGATTACAAAAATACAATGCTATATAAAAGATTTAAATGTATATCGTTCGAACTGAATTAAATTTAATTTAATAATATTTACAAACGATTTATCAATTTAGAAGGGGAGGTTCCGGCAGATAATCGAATAACCAATAAGTTAGATTACAGTATCCAGTGATGAGCTATGCGTGGGTTCAGCGTTCAGCCTTAATTTCCTACCAATTGATCGTCTTATAAAATTACAACTAGATTGAATAAATACAAAAAAAAAGAGACCAAGACATGTTTTTCAAAAATAATTAGTGATGCATCTCAAGAAACAAAACATGAATCAAAGTATAAACATGTTTTACCTGACAAAACACAATTTTGTGATAGAGGCATCAGTAATTTCACATAGGACGTAATATGATTATATGAACTAGCAGGGTTTAAATGGAGTATTATATGCCGAGATAAGCTTCATTTATATATACATATATATATAACCTAATTAAGTGATCAGAGAAAAGAATGCACAGGCATTCCTGTGCAAACAATAAATTCGTCCAAAAACTCTTGAATCCTTGCATTTATGTAGCTGATTGATCTATGGGCATACCATAATCTACACTCGACCATGTTAATTTAGATTTGTTTTCTCTGTGTGCTTCTCATCTGCAATGTCGCTCGGCAGGTCAAGACCATGCGGTATCTTGCCTGGATAATTGTAACTAGATGTTTCGGAACCAAGCAAGCTACGAAACAAATAAGGCAGTATCAGCGGTGTACGATCGAAATCGATTGGCTAAAGAAAAACTCTTACCTTCTATCCACTAAAACCATGGAGCGCAGTTCACAGTTAGCAAAGCTGTAGAACAGGAAACGAAATAGATCAGTATCTTGGTCACGACCAGCTAAACGGTGAGATGTATGGAACTCAGAACAGAATAATCATATTTTTGATACTGAGAGTAGATCAGATCTTGTTTCCTTTCTATGTTTAGCCACTTAGCATTAAATGAAAAGACGATCAAAGTCTACTGACATCAACGCATCATTTATTGGTTGCGTAAACTTATTCAGGTGATTGGCAATATAGTTTGCCAAAATGAATTTCCACTAAGCATCCCTAGCCTTGCATATAAACAGGCTTGAGATGACATTTTAAGTTCAGTGCCATGTTACAATTAGAAAGCTCGTAAAGAAATCATCCGCCACCAAAAAGAAACTGTTTCTGCATTGTGGAGAATTAGTTTAGGATTGAGGAAACGCTAAATATAACAGATTGAAAAATATTCTGCTTTCCATCATGATCACAGGGCTTGCAAGTTGTCAGAATTGAATAAAGAAACTACAATCGTAGAAAACAAAATGCTTTAGTATTAAGAAATTATAATAAAAAAATAGTATCAAGTTCACCAATAAGAATGATGTAACAGAGTGAACAATATTCTGTTTTGCATCATGATCCAGTGTTTTCAACAGATATTAGATCACATCCAAAAGCCAAAAACTATTGACATGAAGATACAAGACATGGTCACCTAGGCTATATTTGTTTGTTGGAAAATAGCTTACCTATGAAAAATATTTTCTAAAAAAAATTTGGAAAAATAAATTATTTTATACTATCTGAAAATGATACTAAAATCCACTAGAAAATTATTTTTTCATGATTGATGCATAAAAGAGAAAATATAAGGCAGGCAAAGCACCTTGCCAGACCTACTTGGCATGAGTTCCCTTCCCTCCTACCTAGTCCAACTGGCTAGTTCACATTAACGAACCCACCCAAATCAACCAGACCAATTGTCCTGCCCAACTTGCTTGCGTCCAAACCAAACAACCAACTAGATTTAAATGGCCCACCTAACGCAATTGGCATGTCTAGCCCATCGAGCTAGACTAGGTTGCACATCCTGCTCGGATAGTCCAGTGCAACAAGCCTACTAGACAATCTGTACACCCGGACATGGGCAGATGGTAGAGGTCAACAAGGCAAGTTTTATTGATAGAGTGAATAACTTACATATGAATGGAGAAATGACAAGTTATTTTTCTCAAAAAAATTTCTATGTTTTCCATTGAACAAAAGAAAATTTTCTAATGACTAATATTCATTGCATAAAATCCTTTAAAAAAACAGAAAACATTTTCTTGTTTGTGGAAATTATTTTTTGAAAAAAGAATTTCAGGAAAAATATATTATCATTTTTTGCTATTTGCACCTATTATTAAAATTTGTTGGGAAACATTTTTCGGTGTTTGGTGCACACGTAGGAAAACCGCCAATGTCGGTCTCAAGCTCGGATGAAAAAGATTGAAGATTGTGTTGCGTTGTCAACCAACATCAAACTCAAGTAAATGTTCAATAAATGCATCCATCTAGCTATTGTGGTAAATACTAGATTGTTCTTCGGAAGAAATATGTTGTAGGATCCGACTGTAACGTCTCGACAAGCACTACTATATCTCTATGAGAATTTGAGTGTAGTGCTAAATATGCAAAAGTTCTCACACCATAAGTTGAATAAAAATAAATATTATAGGAAAATTGATTGTCTTAGATTTGAAACATAGGAACATAAGAACGCTCAATAGTAAAGCAATGGAGGTAGTAGATACGATAATTAAGAGAAGAATTAATATTTTATATTTACAAGAGACAAAATGATAAGAGAAAAGGCAAAAGATAATAGAGAACTTAGGTTTAAGTTGTAGTATACAAAAAAGAGTAAAACAATAAATAGAGTAGGTATTGTTGTAGATAGTTCGCTAAAGGATGAAATAGTAAGAGTAATTAGAAAGGATAGATATCTCTCAAGATAATAATGACAAAAGAAACCATTAATGTACTTAGCATATAATATAGGCATCTCAAGTAAGATTGGATGAAAAACACTAAATCTAAATTTTATGAAGACTAGATTACAAAAAATTCTGCCAAACGAAATGATTTTAATAGGGAGATTTAAATAGACATTTCGAAAACGAGGAATATGATAGGGTGCATGAAGGTTATGGATTTGAAATAAGAAATAAAGAAGAAAAATTATATTGAATTTTGCGATAGCATATGAACTTATATTAGCTAATACATTTTTCAAAAAAGAGAACATTTGGTTACATTCAAAAGTGGGAATAATAAATCGCAAAACTTTCTTATGGTTAGGAAGAGCAATAGAAAGATTTATAAAGATTGTAAAATCATTCCTAAAGAAAACTTAACTGTCCAAAATAGATTAGTAGTGTTAAATATACACTTCAAATATAGTATTAATAAAAAGAAAATGGGTATGACTCCTAAAATTAAATGATGGAAGTTAAAATATGAGAAATAAAACATTAAAAAAAGGGTAACAATACAAGTATTAAGATAAATACATGGCAACTCGAATACAACTTGGGATAGAATGACATTAAAATTAAAAATGATAGCTAAGAGTATACTCGATCAGTCAAAAGGGTGTGTACCATCAAATAAAGAATCTTGATAGCGAAATGAGAAAATACAAAAGAAAGTGAAGAAAAAATAAACAACCTATAAGTTATTATATACTTATAAAAACGAGAAAATTTTTAAAAAGCATACAGTAGCTGAAAAAGAGGTCAAGAAAGTGGTGAGTGAAATCAACAATAAAATTTTTAAACGCTTATATAGACAACGGGATACAAAAAAAAAGAAAAAGACATTTATAGAATAGCTAAAGCCCAAAAGATGAAAACAAGAGATTTTATCCAAATAAGATGTATTAAAAATGAATGCAATATGATACTAATGGAAAGATGTAGAAATAAAAGAGAAATAAAATAGATATTTTCATTAACTTTTTAAAAAAGCTTTAGGTGACCAACTTAACTTAGGTAATTTAAGTAGATAAGAGAAGTGTAGACATATAAATTTAATGTAGAATTCAAACTCAGAAGTAGAACATGCTTTAAATGGGATGTAAAATGGAAAATCAATTGGACCAAATAATATTCCGATAAAGGTATAGAAGTGTCTAGAGAAGCCAAGTATTAAATGGCTTACGAAGTTAAAACGAAAAAAAATAATAGAAAAAGGTCATGATAGAGTCCTAAGAGAAAGTATGTGGAGCATTCTCGAAAAAAAAGATGTTAGCGTAATGTATATTGAAATAATTAAGGATATGCATAAGAATATAATGACAAGAGTAAAGATTCCAGGTGGATTAACCGAAATATTTCCCATAAAGATCAACTCTAAGTCTCTATATTTTTACACTAATTATAGATGAACTCACTGTACACATCCAAGATGCGGCACCATGATGTATGTTGTTTAGATGATATTATTTTGGTAGATGAAATACGTAAAGAAGTAAATACTAAACTCGAATCTTAACAGAAAAGTGAAACGTTTTAGGCTTAATAGAGTAAAGACAAAATATATAAAATTTAAATTTAGTAATATTAGATGTAATGAAACAATTGTTAATATAAGAGATAATGAATTATCTATGACTGAGAACTTTAAATATTTAGCATCATTTTTACAAAAGAATTGAGGGATTGAAAGATGTCTTACATAGAATACAAACGTTGAAATGGAGAAGAGCGTCAAATATTCTTTGTATCGTAAAGTACCTCTAAAATTTAAAAGAAAATTATACAAAATGGTGGTTATACCTGCTCTGTTATATGAAGTTAAATGTTGAACTATGACTCGAGCACATTAGCAGAAGATGAGAGTCGCAAAGATAAGAATATTAAAATGGATATGCGAACATACGAGGATGAACAAAATCAGAAATGAAAATATTAGATAAAAAATTAAGATTACACCTATTGGGGGACTGACTCTTAGTAAATTTTGTTTTTCTTTCTAGTCACATTACTGTTAGTTTAGTTGTTCGTGGATTTATATTATTTTCAAGTCTCTCTGGATCTAAAGTTCTTTGTGTTTGTATTTGGTACAAATTTTGTCTGATTAGTTCTCTCAAACTATAAACTTGAAGATGCATAACTATTGCACGAGAATAATGATTAGATCACGATGAAAGAGAACAACATATTAGTAATAGAACTTACTGTTTGCTAATTTCCTCCTTCACGATAGGATGACAGCCACCACCAAATGCTTGCAAAGTATGAAACAAGAATCCACTATGGCTAACAATAGCAATTTCATTCTCTTTACGTGTCCACAACCTGTAAAATAAACCAAGATAACATGGAATGAATACATTGTGCTAGAATAAATTTTTGCCCAAACAAGTTCCAGAGATGGCTACCTAAAAAACTTCCACAAGTGAAGCTCAAGTTAATTGGAAACCCCATAGGAGGACGATTAGAAAATTCAAAAGCGACAAAAAGAAAACCCTTTTGTACACAACACCTTCCATCTTCAATGTTACTAACAAAAGTGGCTAAAGAAAACGAATACCTAATTGTTCAGGGACTAAAACCATCTCCATGAGTGATTATATGGTGAATGAAAGCTGATATTTAAGATGCAAGACAAATGGTTATTCTATCACTATTTGAGCAATTTTGTTTTCCTCCTTTTCTTCCCATAACTCCCGAGATAAAATTACTAATAGGGTGCTTACCTCAGAATAAAATAACTAAATCAGGATTAAAAAATAAGTTTACAAATCAAGAATCAAATAAACAAGAATTCTATCTTAAACAAGGTAAACAATTCAATACGGATGGATAAACTAGACCTTGCTATAGAAACGGGAGATAATTGAAATCTTAAGAGAACTTGGCCATTTGCAAAATTGCAACCATATGACCAACAAGGAGGAAAATAGGAATAATCAAAATTAGTTCATGATGAGAAGAGAAAAACATTTAAGGTTGGAATGACAGTTCCATGTAAACAAAGGTAAAAGGCAATTGCCTCTTAGTTATTATTCCATAAGAACAATAACATTGAATTAAGAATTTACCAGTTGATAAACTTCACTCCTCTAGCTGCAACTTCTTCATTAGCTTCTCTGACATCAGCTTTCCACAATACATCTTCATCATTTTCTACCTAAAAAGAGCCATACTCCAATTAAATGCTATGAGAAAAAGAAACTGTAATGCCATTTCTTAAAATTGCACCAGTAAGCGAATGAAAAATTAATAGTAAAACTTGCCAAAGAAAAGTCAATTGCCGGAAAAAGTTGTTGATACTCGCTTACACTTCTTCTCTTATCACATGGGTGAACTCCCTGCAATTGGTGTAATATACCAGATAAGAAAACCACCTAAAATTACTACTGATAGAAGCAATTATTTATAAGACAAGATTGCTTATTCATTATCAATGAATAAAAGCATTTCAGTTAACAATCTACTGCTCAGAAAACAACAAGTTCTTGCCCTTAAAGTGTCAAGATACTGAGCAGTTCATCATATATCATTGGGAAAAAAATTGTAACTAAGCAGTTGATACATGGTATGACATATCTTAATTGATGTTTAGCTGGACTTATAAAAAGCAGTTGATACATGCCAGTATGACATATCTTAATGCATGATCATGTTGATAAATGAGATAATAGAACTACATGTGATCATTACAATGTAACAAACAAATAAAAAACTTTGATAACCAGCAATGCTTGCATGCAGTGTGCAGCCTATTAAAGATTTAATATAACAGAATGGTCTTCAAAAAAAAAAAAAAAAAAAAACAAGGATGAAACATAAAAAATATATTTGCATGAACACTTTGTGTTACAAATGTTATGAACGGTAAGATACAAGAAAAACTGTAGGCAATAAGAATACTGATGCAAATTGATTTTTAAACCTTTAACAAATAGAAGCTGAAAAAAGAGGGATACCAAGTGTTCACGACATCGTTCAACTGCTATGAAAGGTGGACAATTCAAACTGGAAATAGCAGGTCGACCACTGTGCCCTGTGTTTTCAACCATCAAAGGAGGTATGTTCACTCCGTCAGTATAACTCTCACCTCCAAACACTCCAACTGCTGTTTGCATTGTCCTGTATCAGATTGTCATTGTGACTAAATATATATAACAGAGAACAATGATTTGTTTCATGTGATGCATAGATCATCTTCTACTAACTAAATGTACTAAGCAAAAGTGAATAATCCCTAATGCTGCCTTGATTATCTTAAGGAACGGATCAAGAAAAGGATGGAAAGTACAAGAGTCGAGATAATTTCCTCCATTTACTTTAATATAAATTAGAGAAATGACAGATTCGAAATCTGTTTACAGATCAATTTTGGCCAATTTTTTGTCCATCCGTCCTACTTTCCTCACAAGCAAAAATTGCATCTGCAGCAAGCCAACAGTGGGCACACGAGCTCATTGCTACAAGATCACGACCTCTGACTGGCCGCAAGTCGCGTCTGTGAACTGGCCACAAATCGTGATCAGGAACTCACCAGAGACTGATCACGAACTCATGGCTAGGCTGCTGCGAGTTATTCATCTTACTCTTTCCTCCCTTTCCTTCCCATGAGTCTCCCTCTTTCTTTCTTTTTCTTTCCCACAGCTGATCCTTTCCCTCTTCTATCCATCCTCCATGGTAAACAAACCCTAAATTCCAACCATGTTCAACTGATCCTAGCTGGGTCAAAAAGATCTTGTGGACCAAAAAGTATACAATATTATTTCATAAGAAAATGGAAAATATCTCATTCTTATGGAAACCCTGTAATCTTAGTAGATCAAATAAACCATTTAGGTCATAGCCAAAATCAAAACAAATTGTCAAATAAATGAATATTAATCAAAAGAAAGAAAATAATAGTGAGGATATACAATATAACCATAAAAAATTGATCTATGATTTTGAGGAAGGCAGGGGAGTAGGAAAGAAATATTTCTATGTTAGTGCATGTAAGGTTGTGACAGACAACATAAGATACAAAGTTTACTGTTGTCTATAAAAAAAATTTACTAAAGTTTAATAAATGGACTGTAGAATACATTAGAGATCGTCTAAACTAGATAATTATAAGATAAATTTCTCCTGTCTTAATGCCGATATTCATTTAGTATCTTCTTCTAATCTTTCTTGGCTTTATATTTCTATCCCATATGTACATTCCATACACACAGAAAAAGCAGTATTGAAAGAATATCCTATCCCTCACACAAAATATGTGGATATACCCAGATATACATGAGATGCGAACATACAGGTCAACAATCAAGACCAAAAAGCTAAGTCGAAGGCAAATTATGCATGTTTTCCCGTGCTTAGGTCCTTACTACATTCTTGATTTCATTGTGGACCTACAAACAGCATAAGAGATAGGATCGACTAACAACAATTTGAGTGACATAAAAAAAGTACTCAGTGCAAAACATAAGAGTATGATGATGTTCAATATTATCAACATTACCCTAGCATACGCTACTTTTATGACTCAAGATTTTGCCTCCAAGATAACAATAAAGCAACCTTAAACTTGCATTAAGAGGTTGAACTATCATGTCAAAAATGATAGAAACCACCCATGTTAGTACTGATTCATGACATCTGATGATCCTAGACAACAAATCAAGTTAGTCATGCTCACTGAACATCCAATTCGACTGCAGAACTTTCTATGACAGCTTATCAGTTTCCTGAATGCTAGCAGACCAATCAATTGAGTCATCTTAAGCATATTTAGCAGAAAACATACTTTTTAAAATGACAAATCAAATACAACTGACCCCAAATAGTTGGGATAAAGACACTTTGATGATAATTGTTATAATAGGATAAATTACCTAGTCATTATATTACCTAATCTAATTAGTTGGTCATTATGTTGCCAAGTTTAAGTTCCTAATTTTTAGATTAGTTATCCTATAACCTGTAAATATATGAATTATATTCCTGTTTGTTGATAAACTAATATATGAAGTTTTCTAGGAGGAATCAGAGCCTCCCAACACTTCCCACCTTTCACCTATATCTAATCACATCTTTCACATGTACAAAGCCCTTTTTCTCTATCAACTAGAAATCCTCCTCATTCTATTCCTTCTGCATAACCTAGCCTAAACCACCTCTCCCATGGTGACACAATCTCCCCCCTCCCATGGCATCATACCAGGCAAGACAACATGCAATGCTAGAGGCATCAAGGAGGAACGAATTGAGGAGGAAGAGGAGAATGGGAAGAAGTTTGTAGAAAATAGGAAAAAAGGAACGAATCATCTTACCTTATCGTGGAAATCCTAGCCCTCACTCCCTCTCTTCATATTGCGGTCTCGAGTAAATTTCACTTGCCAATCAAGAAGCAAAACAATAAATTTTGCTCATGCCGACTGGCATAGAATAGTATTCAAACCTTGTCTTGACCAAACACATGTCGTAACTCATTTTAGCTTTTTATATACTAAATTGGTTATGATAGATATCTATGCTTCAGTTTGAAATGTAGTGTTAGTTTAGGAACAAATTACCTTGTCATTTACCTAGTAATTATATCACTGTGATGACTTTGATGATAGTGATATTAGTAAAAAAATAAAATATGAATAAGAATATACCTCAATAATGGAGACGTAATGACCAATTCAATTTTCCCTGACAAGCCACACGCTTTTACATGTTTACGAAGATTATCAACCTGCAAGGATAGTATAAGATAACTGAGAAGCAATATCAACTATGATTAAGAAGAGTGTTCGAAAAGAAGCAGATGTAACCATGAAAGAATATCATTGGAGTTTCTGGGAAACAGCAATAAGATATAATATCATTATCAATTATTCCTTAAGCTGATCTTCCTAATGTACTCTCTCACCCATTTGTCACAATCATTATAAATCATTTTCAGTTTTTCTTGAACTTCAAACATTTTTCTTTATTTCACTTTAAGAGAATATTCGTTAAATATTTTTCTTGAACTTCAAACAATTTGATCTTATAAAATTGTTGAGCTCACTGATTGAGAACCTTCTTTGTCATCTACAACAAATATTTTTCAACCTAACACCATATGTGCATCTGTACCATTGTTTACATCAACAATTTAGGATAATTACCTGCAATGGACCTGAATATTGGAAGATCACACAGTTAGTTAGCAATAATAGACCTAAGAATCAAAACTACAAGCCAATATCATTATTTATAAAATCACACCTTTACACATATGAGTGGCAATTTTTTATCATGCACCTCAACCATTGATGAATCCACATGAACTAGGGACAGATTAGGCTTTATGGCACTGTTGAAAACTGAAACTTCTAACACCATAAACCCAATAAGAATGTAATCTATTCCTCATACAAATGGATAACAAGCTTCTTGTTTGAGAATTTGGAACATTTAATACGAATTTGGTCCTATTTATTACAAAAAAAAACATTTGATACCTGATTCCATCCCAATGGAGTAAGATGTGCATCAAAAAGTTCTGGAGACATGTATGCACTGAAGTCCTTCTCACCTTCCACATTATGAATACCTTGTGCATGCCTAACCTAGATATGCATATACCAGCGTAAAGAATCACCATCAAATTGTCCACTCAATTACAAAAATATTATTTAAGAGTAAAAATGCATAAATTTATTTCCTAAGAGCTCAAACTTCCCGGAAAATGGTTAGTGAATCACCTTTGACAAATACATTAACTAAAACTATAAACAAATTAATAAATTGAACCAGTGCACAGTAAGAGCTCGAGCATTTATCATAAATGATTAGTCGATCAAGTTTAACAAATATTTTAACCAAAAACATAACAATAACAAATACATTAACTAAAAATATAGCAATAAATAGATAAAACAAACCAGGTGCACAGTTTTACAACGCTGTATTGGAAACAAGCCTGTTTGAGCAATATCCATATCTGCATATGATTACATGATCCAGCATAACAGTGAGTGAATATAGAAAATAAATAAAAGTAAAAATCAAGCAGTGCCACATCCAACCTAAAAAAAAAACTAATGCATGGCTCAAATTAACTCAAATACGTGGAGTAATTAACAATTATTAAACATAATAAAAGAAAAAGTCTTTAATCCTTTAAGCAACTAAAATTATTGTGAATTAGCAACAGCAAATCAAAATTTACGATCGGGAACTAAGTGGTAATAGTCAAAGCTGAAGTGTATCTTCATTGCTGCATAAGAGACGGCCTCATAGACGGTCATACAACAGGGAAGTCTCATGTAGACAATATATTGATACTAGGTTTATTTCCATTTGCAAAAAGTGACCACATTTTCAATTTTGTGCATGACAATAACAGGCTCCCAACTAAACCCACAGGTCTTAACGTGTTAGTTACGAAGTGCGTGGACAATAAAAGGCCCTTAGCTGCCGTTCCAACAGACTGTAGATGGAGAAATTTTCCTAAACGCAAGTATGATGAAGGCCTTTAAGGCAGTCAATGTCATTCAACCCCGCCTGTCTGGTACCATTAGGCACAAGTCCAGTCACTTCCCACAATCTCCGCTACGGCAACTGTTCTTTATATCATTCATTCATAAACAACTTAAATTAATCTGGGATTTTTTTTTTTTTGAAAAGGGAAGAGAAAGAAAAAGGTAGCAATGATCCTTTCAGGCCTGAAAAGTCGCATGCTTTTTACTCTTAAAATAAGGCTACGAAGAGACAAACTGCGCAGGTCCTAACAAACGGATCGGAATTGTCATCATCCCAATATCCATGGAAA